>NW_027518695.1:63527500-64045000 GCF_043159265.1 Tasmannia lanceolata | reverse complement strand
TAGGAGGTATTTAAAGGAGAAGGCCTACTCTTCTTTGCTTGGACTTGAAAAAATATCTTGAGGATCCTAGTGATTAAACCTAGAATGTGCCGTTTGTGTAGATGCCCGTATGTCTATTCAGTATATTAGTATGTCATAATATTCTGTTGTGTCGATGTGTTGCTTGGCGGTGAGGGTGATTTGCATTGGTAGTGGAGTCAGTAGATAACAAAATTCGGGAAGTGATTTATTCGCCCCCTTTTTTTAACTTGGAATAGCCCCCTGACGAGGCTGGATTCGGAAGCATTCTTCGGCGATCTTGAAGATCGGACAGATCTGGAAATTCTTGCTCTTATTTTTTTTTAATTTTCTGTAGAAAATGGATAGATCTTGACCACACCACGAGAGGGGGGATGCACGAGCTTGATCAAGCGCAGAAACGACGGATGATTTGATATACGCCATGAGCGAGTGGATGCACAAGCTCAATCAAACGCGGAATCGACAAATGATTCTTGCATTCAACAAGTAATGACAAGAGATGAAAGACATGGAAGAAAGATTAGCACTCTAATCTTCAAATTCCATAATCCTAAGATTAAAGATGAAGGATAAAGAGAAGAGCCAAAACTCTATCTCAAATTTCTCTCAGAAGAGAATCTCTCCAAAAATTTCAATTTCAAAACTTCTTACAATTGAGAGGGAAGAGCCTTTATATAGGCAGCCCCTAATACAACATAAATCTCTAAATTACCCCCCCACTAATGCAAAAAATGACATAAAAGTACATTTTTAACTAGAAAATCACCAAACTAGTTACTAACTAATGAAACAAAGAGCTATGTATAGGGCTAATGTGTATGAGGGATGCTACTGCATCACCCCTTCTAGTGTATTATGATTTATGACTACTCTTTTACACTAGAGGGGGCTGTCCCAAGTAAAAAAAGAAAGTGGTGAATATATCATTTCCCCAGAATTCTTGGACCTCTCCTGTTGAGGATTGCACCCAAAGTTAGAGAAAGATTCTCATCTGTCTTGCAACAACACCAATTGGGCTGGAAAGATAATTGTCTCACCAACAAGTACCATATTTGCTTCTCAAAGGGCAATGAGCACATTCAACCTCTTTGATGCTCCATTTTCTTTGCTATTTTCTCAGAAATTTGGTGGTAAGGAGCATTCAGATTTTGAAGAACTTAGATTGAATCTATTGATATCTGTTGACTTAACTTGGTATCAGACCCACAGGTCTCGAGTTAAAACCTCCCGGATAGCAAAAATTCCACATGCGATGGTCGGCCCAAAGTGGGACCACATGTGCCACATGTTTGCCAAAGTGGGCCACACGTGCAGGGGAGTGTAAAAGTATAAAAGATAAATAACGCCTTTCTCCAAAAGCTAAGCTTTTGGAGTAACTGGTTGTTCACAATATCATAGAGGATGTCAAGGGTGTTAGATACTTAGATGACTGGGAACTGGGAAAGTGTTTATTGAGTCTTCAATCTCCCTAGTCATCATCCAGTTGATGTCTGGCCAGTTCCCTACAAAGGTGTGACACTGCACATGATGGAAGAAGCACTTTTAACAAAGATTAATGCTAGAGAGTTTTTATTTACTCTCCCTCAATTGGTGGTTGGATTTGATGACTGATGACAGCTGAGTTGGCGGTTCTTCGTCTTGACTTGTGATCTGCATTTAACTGATATAGCATTAATGATCAGGGGTTGACTGGCTATTACCAATTGATGGGTAACAAAGGATTTAAAGCTGTAATGGGCTATGTCACAAATATTGTTCTATGGAATTTCTTGAGAAGGAAAAATCTCGGGATATATTAATTTTTTTATTTATTTTCGTGTTTATACTGGGAAAAAACGAGAAAAATAAAATTATTTAAAAATATATATAAAATTATAATTTAAGAAAAACATATGAAATAAAAATATTGGGAAAATATCGTGATATTATAGCGATATTTTAGGATAAAAATGAAAATATCGATATATTTTTAAAATCTAGGGATTATTTCGGGATTTTGTCGTTTTATCAAAATGTCACGATAAAAACACGATATTTTGAAAATATCGGAGATATTTGTGGCATAGGCATAGTTTTAAATTTTGGCCGAAATCTGAAATTTTGGCCAAATATTTCGGTTTCTGTCCAAACCGAAACCGAAATTACATTGAATCGGATTTTTATGTGTTTTCCCTGAAATTTCCCCGAAATCCGAAATTCGGCAGAAATTTTAATCGAAATTTCGTTTTTCTATTTACAAAAATTCTACCGAAATATAAAAGATTTCCACCGAAATGGCCGAATTTTCCACCGAAATTTTGTACTTTTCGCTAGAAATTTTAAGAAAACCGAATTTTTTGTCAAATTTTTACATGCTTTTGGCTGAAATTTCCACCGAAACTGAAATATTTCGATTTCGGTGGTGGCCAAAACCGACATTTAAAATGTTGGGCATAGGTAAGGGGTACTTCATTCCAATTGCAATTAATTTGACAACCTGCTATCATACTAGAAGAGGTATCTATTGCCATATCCTTGTTGAAGCACAGAAATAGTAGTTTTTAAAGTGGGTGAATGTCTTCAAATGGTATCTCATATGATGTCTGCATGTCGCTTTAATTCGATTTTGCCTCTTTGGATCTTGAGTTCTCTTTGCTGGATCGCTTGTACTTGTTTGCAGTTTGCTATCAATGATCTTTCCTTTCCCCTTTTACTGGCATGCTATACGTGTGTATGAGCGCATATAATGTGTAGTTAAAATGTCTTTGGGTGCTTCCATGAAGATATAATATGGGTTTCAACTATTAACCTGGCTAAGTCAATATACTTCACATCAGGAACTTTTATTAATTTTCAATTTGATCAATATGGTAACTCAAGTTATGTTTGTCTTGTTACCATTTTTTACTGTTGCTAACATGATTGTATGTTTGATATATGTAAAGGTAGGACATGCACATCTCTCTGCATTGATGATACAAAGCCTTTCCACTGTAGTGCAGTTTATGCTGCTGCTCTACACTCCATCACTCTCCCCTTCCGGATGGAATTGCTCGGGCCCACTGCTGACTCCAACTATGCTTCCGGTGCTGCGGATATTAGTGGAATAATACATATGTTAGCAGATCAAGCTAGGCAAAATACGGTGGCCATTCTTGATATAGCCATGCCAGTTCCTCCTTTGACTGGTATTATTCTGATCTGTTGACTAACATGATCTGTTTTAAATGTTGAATTCAGTAAAAATTTTAGGATTTTCTTTCAGTTGGACAAAGACAAGGAACTATCCAAGGGAGTCTGCATCCTTTAACACCTGATGTTGCCATGGACATTGAAGATTTCCAAGCAGTAGAGTCTATGATTATTCATGGAGCTCTTCATCCAGGTATTATTCTCCTTATGTGCATGTAAAATTTGGATTATCTTTACTTTTCCCTCCATCCTTGAATGCATTTTATAAGTTCTAATAATGATTACCATGTGTCTACCCTATACCTTTCTTTAATCATCATACGGACTTCATATTATTACATTTAAAATCATCACCATGGAGATTTGCCCACTTATTTGATTAAATCCAAGGTCAGATAGGCGAATCCTTGATCATCTTCAACCACATAAGGCGATCGGCTAACTATGTGGCAGATAGTCTAGCTCGTGGTGGTGCAGGAAGGCCACGGTTGAAGATATTTGATTTCCTCCCCCCTGTGATTGTATTTTGTTTTTTTTGAAAGATGACAATTTTATTGATACTATGGAAGATACATTGGGGACCAGAGGTCCCAACTTGCAATACATAGAATCAATTAAGAATGGCCAGGAGCATACTCCTAAACCAGCTAAAAACAAAGGAGAAAATCTACTAATTCATCCGCTACAGTGAGGACCACCCATCCATGCACTGCCATCCTGCCTAGAACCTAGTTTACTTCCATACTATCTAGAATCACAACCTAGAGAGACTTCACCACTCCCCCAAAAAACCATAGCACTACCTTAAGGCCTCCAAAAGATCGAATCCAACGAAAAGAGCAAGATTCGGGGGCCTCTCATGCATGGCTTTCCTCAAAACAGACTTGTCCTCACCATTTAGATAGTCATTTAGTTTGGTGATCTAGACAAGCCATCAAAACCGAAAGAGACTCATCCATGCTATGCTGAATCTGGGACTCTAGCAGATATACAACCCCAAAAATCGGGATTAGGACATCCAGAGGGTCGCTGATCTCCAGACCTTCCTCCACCATACGGCAACCCACTGCCTTAATGTGGAACCAATTTTGTCTCCATCCAACCCATAATCCGATCCTCAAATTTTTGGCGAAATCCCAGAACAAAAGAGAGTGAGAGAGCTAACTACTTAGGGAAGCTGATCTTCCCGGATCCTTAAGGGAGGCCATTCCTACTTTGATAATTATACTTTCTTCAAAAACTAGATGGAGAGGGCCTTTTAATAGCAGAACCAAGGACTATAGAACCTTGGAACCTCCACTCCTAGTGAAGAGTGCTATGAGTCTAACAATACGCCTCCCTAGCTACCAACGAAAATACAAAGATCAATACATCCAACTACTTTTAATTGTCATAGCCTTTTTCAACCCCGGGAACCCCAGCTATAGATTTAGCTATGGATAGTGCCAAACCTAGGAGGCCTGGAATAGAACTTTAGGAGTCTAAACAATCTGCTAAATTTCCTCTTTACACCCGAGTTGGAACCCAAGATAGTGCTCATTTTATTCATAATGAAATGTTCTTGGGAACTTAAATCCCTGACTGGGAAGATTGAATCTTTGTAAGAACCGCTAGGGGCGCGATTGGCGAAATTCTTCCTGGCGTATGGAGCATGCTTCCGCCTAATGTGAGGGGTAGGTTTCTTAGGATTCACCAACAAACCCAAATAATCTTCATTCCTCTGTTCAGGTCCCATCATGCCTTTTTCTGGAATAGCCAACGGCTCAATCTTAGGCCTCCCAGCAAGGAAATTTGAATTTGAAATCTCAATGGGGCCCAACGGCTCACCAGGCAAGGGCCTTGAGGTCGCCGGAGGCCGATCCGCCTCTAAGGAGGAGCCCGATTCCTGGATGACAGATGCAGGGATTTCCTTCGAAAGCTCAACCTAAATGGGATAGTACTGATCAAAGATTTTGAGCTTTACACCAGAATTAGGGAAGAGCCATCGAGGGGCTAGAATCTTAGCCGAAGCGAAAGTCATACAGTTCTGATGGTTGCCCTCCATCTTGGTTTCTACAACCTTACCAAAGAGGCCCCTAAAACCTCCGCCGTAGAAACAGTCCAGCCATTCAAAGGGATGCCATAAAAACGAACCCAAAGCGCCTCCTCTCCTTGAATAAATTCCTTTTTCCATGGTGAGAGGGAAAGAAGATGGTAATCCAAGGCCGTAGATCCCTTAGCAAGGATCTGTGAAGCCTGCGATTCTGAATCAAACATAAAAAACTTCGTCCATTGCCAGTAAAGAAGGGCAATGTAACGATGGGATTTCCTAGGACACTTGTGCCCATTTCCACAGCTCCTGCAAAGTCTCATTATGGTTTTTCTTTTTCCCGATTAAGCAGGATCTGAGGGAACCTAAATGCACATCTACTTCCTTACCTGAAATAGATAAAATTGGAACCGCAGAATTTTTGTTGCGATAAATTGTACCCGAGTCAGGCCAAGGGTTCCATAATCCTTAGATTGCGCCCTAGAAGGTCGAGGAATCCATTTTAATAATGATCTGGTCGAATGACACCAACGACAATCAACCCGCCAGTTATAGTTTAGGTAATGACAAGGGGAGAAGAACCATGCCCCAAGTCTTTTAACTTGGACATGTCTGGGTCTCCTTAAAGATACTCCTTCCCTACCCCAGGGAGAGGGAGGTGGAGGGGAGGGAGTCAATCTAGCCTGAGAGCATCTTCTGCATCTGTACCGCCATCCATAGTTATGATAGCGACAATCAGGGCAATGCCAATCCTTTTCCCCGCTTTTGATTTTCTACCTAAGTCTTCACCCTTTTCCTATTCATATGTACCCTCTTTCCTCTCTCTCTCTCTCTGATTTCTAGGGTACTCTTCACCCTTTTCGTATTCTTGTACTTATGGGGTTGAATATCTCGGTTTTCTCCCTTTTTCTTTGAATGAAAATTGCAACCATTAAAAAAATCATAAGCCTTATGATAGCACTTAGCAGCACTAATTAAAGCCTGTAGACTATGCTGTTATTGGTGGTGGAAGTTGGTCTGATACTCCAAAAGACAGATTATAATTATGATGAGGAATGTTGTAGATCCTTGCAAATTAGGAAACAAGAATACCATGATGAAATCAACTGACGGCAGAGACTTGAGTCGATGATCTCGTAACTTGGCGTTTAAACGACAACAAATTGAATATTTTGGTTATTCTTACAACATCCCTTGCTGTGAACTATATTGCAGTTGTTGAATTTAAACTTCTATTCTACTTGAAGCTGCAATGAGCTTTAGCTGCTCTTTTTTTTAAACTTACGCTGAATTTGGATTTCCCGTGCTGAAATTGACATCTACTCGAGATTGGATTAAAAGTTCAAGGATTTCTCGGGCTGAGATGGACATCTCCTTGAGATTAGATTAGAAGTCCGAGTTGTAAAATTTTATGTGAGTTCTACACTGATTCACTATTGAGCTCTGACCCATGGATGTAGGTTTATAGAGGAACAACATTAACATTAAGACCAAAAACTATAGCGCTTTGAGTTGAGCTTGGCTAGCTTCCCATGGGTTTGGATTTGGCCTTTCTAAGCAAGGTTTTAAATTTCGGTTTCAGTTTCGGTTTCGATTGGCACGCAAACGGAACCATTTATGTTACGGTGGAAATCTTGCAAAATCACGAAAACATATGGAAACATATGCAAATGATGAATTTTTTTAATATTTTAAAAGAGCATTTGCAAATGATGAAATTTTAAGTTGAAACTTTGGGAAATGCTAGAATAAGCACGAATGCACACTTAGAAATCTATGATTTAGCCGATACTTTTAATTTATTGCTGACACACGTGTCTTGCCTTGTCCGACCTGACACGCATGTCCACCCATGTCGACACTCCGTCGGACACTTACAAATGTATTGCTATGAGTTTTAGAGTTAATGTGAGTGTGTGGACACATTTGTGTAATAATCAATAATTTTATGTGTATGTACTTGTCATCATTTCAAGATATTTAAATGTTAAACATATCAAACAACTCATCTGTGTTGAAACTCGACTCATGTATCCATATCGACAAATTAAAATTCTACATACTTTCTAGTTTAGCCGTGTCCCTGTTTCTACATTTTGGGGGTTTGCCGTGGCTGACACTTCGTGTCAGCGTCGACACGCGACACTCGTGGATGGTGTCCATAGATCATAGTTAGATATCATCACATAAGCAACAAAATCAGCCATATTGGCTTGATCGCATCAAACACCTAGTAACATGTTTCGTTGCGTCTGTCTAGAATAGTAAAGTCAATAAAGAAGTACAATATAATGAAGTATAAGAAAGTACAATGACTAGTCTCCCCTCTAATGTCCCCAACTCTATGTCAATACCATGGAGTTATGAGGTATTATTGGTCCCTTGCCGATCTGACATCCCATGCATAAGATACGTTTACTTTGTTGTGCACTTTACTGATGTTGCCTACCAAATATCATTCTCTACATTCATGAATCATATGAAATGAAAATAATATCTTCCCATTTTTTGTCAGTCTGACCATTTCGGTCAAATTTTGGGAATTTCGGTCCAATTTCGAGAATTTCAGTAAAAAATTTGAGGAAAAGAGTTCAGGCATAGGAAAATAAGCGCGGGGAGCAATTTCGTTGTCGAGGACATTTTTCAAGTTCCTAACCTATACTTTTTCATACTTTATGTATAGTTTTTTTTTTTTCTCTCTTTCCATGGAAAATGCCTGACGGTATAAGTAACATACTTTTATGAACTTATTATTTGAGTTTGAAATATGGTGAACAAGCATGTGGGAAAATTGGGTATGTAAATGGACGGGAGGCAAGGTGAATGTAGGGTTTAAATCTTCATCTAGAAATAATAAGAAAAAGGTAGATGTGTACCTTGAAAGGCATATTTGGACCATCAAATGAATGAAAAGTGGTACGAAGGAGAAAGAGCTGCTGTATTTGTTTGAAGGAGATGAATAGAAAGATGCTGCCTGGAGGGCGGGGCTTAATGAAGAAAGCCCTATGACTCCTTTTTTTGATTTATGACATCCATGGGGAAGTAAGCTCCCGTGATGATACTTTGTGTATAACCGTGTCTCTGGTACTTCTTGAGGCTCTTCTAGTATTATGGAATCTTTTCATGCCTTTGTGCATAGCCTTACCCATTTCACATCTTTATGATTTCATTTTCTTTTGATGTTTTTATTGTTAGGTTATAGGTTTTGTGGGGTATGGTGGAGAGTATTAGGTTTTGGGGGGTTATGTGTGTGTCTCTCTCTCCTAGCATGCATATCCAAGCTAGTATACACTTGTTGCATGTAGAGACTTGAGTATTAGGGAATGCTACTTTAGGAAAGTAGATAGGGTGGTCTAATACTTGGGTTTAGGAGGGATTTTAAACAAGAGAAATTTGAGTGTTAGTTGAGTCTTGTTAGGTTGTTAGAAGAGCTTTATATTTCCACTCACTGTTGCTAAAATCGTATGATTTATAATTTGAATCTACGAGTCAAATCGAATCGTGGGTTGAACGATTCAAATCGATAGGAATAATCATTTTTCGTAAAAAAAACATACGATTCAAGTACGATTCGACTTTAAATTGTGTGATTTTTACAATTCTTTTTACGATTTTTATGATTCGGTATGTTTTGGATTTTGAGAACTGATTGTGATTTCAATATGAAAATCATTTTAACGTGCTTTGTTTATTGCTAGTTTTTCTTTGTATGATTATTATTATAGAATTGAGTATGTGCTTTGTTTACTGTTTTGATAACTTATATGATGATTTATTGTATGGTGAATATAGTTTGTGCTTTGTTTAGTGGTTTATTGTACGATGAATATGGTTTGTGTTTCAGATTTATAATCTTGGAATTTTATATTTAATTTAATAGTATTTAATGGAAAATAGGTAATTACTCATTTTATTCTTATTTTGACTTTTTTATATTTTTAATATTTTTCTCATATATATATATAGATATATAGAGAAAACGGTTCCTACACATATGTGTAGATAAGTTATCTACACACTAGCTTAAAATACAGTGGGGGCCACATTATTTGGGTGATCCAAACCATTCATTTTTAAAGCCCTCACATAGATAGGGTGTCCACAAAAAATCAGATCCATAGGATCATCCTAACCATTCGAACTGTGGAGGCAAAAAATGGATTAATTTGTGAAGGTTTAAATACATCCATTTTACCTCCACAAATCGTAGGGTTGGGATGATCCTATGGATCTGATTTTTTGTAGACACCCTATCTATGTGAGGGCCTTTAAAATGAATGGCTTGGATCACCCAAACAATGTGGGCCCCCACTGTATTTTAAGCTAGTGTGTAGAGAACTCTCTACACATATGTGTAGGAACCGTTTTCTCATATATATATATATATATATATATACTGGAAAAGTGTTCCTACTCAGTCTTGTAGGTAAGCTTATCTACTCGGTCAGGTTAAATATAGTGGGGGCCCACATTGTTTGGGTGATCCAAACCATTCATTTGAAAGCCTCTTACCTAGATAGGATGTCCACAAAAAATCAGACCCATAGGATGATCCTAACCCATCCAACAGTGGAGGGAAAAATGGGCAGATTTGTGTTTGTCCATTTTTTTCCCATTTTCCCCTCCACTGTTGGATGGGTTAGGATCATCCTATGGGTCTGATTTTTTGTGGACATAGGTAAGAGGCTTTCAAATGAATGGTTTGGATCACCCAAACAATGTGGGCCCCCACTGTATTTAACCCGACCGAGTCGATAAGCTTAGCTACAAGACCGAGTAGCAACACTTTTCCGTATATATATATATATATATATATATATATATATATATATATATAGAGAGAGAGAGAGAGAGAGGAAATGGTTTGTGTGCAGCTGCACAGATAGCTTATCTGTGCATGGCTGCCACAAACCATGGGGGGGGCCACATTTTTGGAGGGATCTAAAGCATTCATTTGGAAGGCCCTTCCATGGATAGGGTGTGTACCAAAAATCAGCCCTATAGGATCATCCTAACCCTGCCATTTGTGGAGGGAAAAAATGGGCAGAAACAGTGTCTGTCCATTTTCGCTCGAGTGCAGGAAACAAGGGTGGGCCCACATTTTTTTGGTGATCCTAAGCATTCATTTGAAAGGCCCCATCATGGATGAGGTGTGTACCAAAACTCAGCTCCATTGGATCATCTTAGGGGTGTCCATTTGTGGGTGAGAAAATGGACAGATATTGTTTGTCCACAAATCTGCCCATTTTTTCACCCCACAAATGGAAGCGTTAGGTTGATCCAATGGAGCTGATTTTTGGTGCACACCCTATACATGATGGGGCCTTTCAAATGAATGCTTAGGATCGCCTAAAAAATGTGGGCCCACATTGTTTGGATGATCCAAAGCATTCATTTGATAGGCCCTTACCTAGTAGGGTGTGCCAAAAAAATCAGCTCCATAGGATCATCCTAACCCTTTGATTTTTGGAG
Source organism: Tasmannia lanceolata (assembly GCF_043159265.1). Taxonomy (NCBI): domain Eukaryota; kingdom Viridiplantae; phylum Streptophyta; class Magnoliopsida; order Canellales; family Winteraceae; genus Tasmannia; species Tasmannia lanceolata. The sequence continues at coordinate 64,034,307 of NW_027518695.1, read as the reverse complement.
GTTAAAAATGGACACATACGATAGATTTATACCCATCCACTTTAACCTCCACAAATCGAAGGGTTAGGATAATCCTGTGGAGCATATTTTTTGTGCACTCTATCTATCTTTGAACTCTCCAAATGAATGCTTTGGATCATCCAAACAATGTGGGCCCACATGATTTTTTGTGCTCTTGCTCAGATAACTTATCTGAGGTATCGCTCAGAAAACGTTTCCCCTATATATATATATATATATATATATATATATATATATATATATATATATGAAAAAATCTTACGCTTTACGACTCGAATTACGATTCGATACTATTCAAACCCTATTACGATTTACAATTCAATTCCAATTTTCATAACCTTGTTTCCACTTATGAACCTAATAGAAGAGTTTGGATTCAGATGCACTAGACACATGGAAGGTAAGTCCAAACCCATTCATACCATAATAAGATTTATTTTGGAGGTTGAGCTCATTGCAAAGAATTCCCAGCCCAATAAAGATTAAAGATGGTTCTTTCATTGACTCATTCACACTATCCTGTTTTGTAAATAATCAAATTAAAATACCTTATGCTGAAGGCATTTGGGTGAAATGGAATAAGACCTGAAGGGTAAACTATCGAGCTGAATATTGATGGAGCCTGTAAGGGAATCTAGGTGACTCGGGTGGCGCATCATTGAAATTTTTTGCAATGAGCTCAACCTCGTCCAAAATAAATCTTACTATGGTATGAATGGGTTTAGACAATAATTTATTGTTCTTTTATTGAGTCATTTCTCACTTATCTCTTGTTGGAATTAATCAAATTAAAGTACCTTATGCTAAAGGCATTTGGGTGAAATGGAATAAGACTTGAAGGGTTGACTATCAAGCTGAATATTGACGGAGCCTCTAAGGGGAGTCTAGGTGATTCGGATGGTGGAGGAATCATTAGAGATAGTAGAGCTTATGTACTTCTAGCTTTCTCAAATTTCGTTGGTGTAGGCACTAATGTGCTAGCGGAGTGCCAAACTCTTCTAGGTGGCCTTCACTCTCATAAGGCTCTAGAGATTAAGGAGTTGTAGATTGAGTATAATAGTCAGGTTTTGATCAACATCCTGCATGGTAAAGGCACAATTCCTCGGTCTATCATTTGTTATTGAGAGTAGATTGAGTGCTGAATGAGGCACTTTAATCCTATCGTATCTCTCCAGTATAGAGATGATAATTGTGCGAGTGACCCATCATGCCAACTTTGCATATGTAAAGAATACAAATTTATTCTGCTCGTGTTGATTTTCCGAGAAAGACTAGAAGAATTGTTACGTGAGGTGTAACTTGTTTCTTTTGAGGCTAGGCGGACAGTACTCTTGTAAGATTCTCTTTTGATCAATAAAATCTAAGGTGCCTTCCTGGCCGCTTAGACAAATCCCGGGATTAAAAAATAGAGTTAAGATTTAGGGCCGCGATGGTATTTTCACAACAAATCTTTGTCCCTTCTAACTATTGATGAACCAGCTTTACCATCCAAATCTGTTTCGAGTGACATGGTCCTTCCACTAGTAGTCCTTTTTGTTGAATGTCATTTGACGGAAAATTAAGCGTGTAAATTCTTGAAACCATCGTGCGGTGACTTCCTTTTTTTTTTCTTTTTTTCTTTTTTGAGTGTAATGGTGAGTATTCCTCATGGTGTATTCCATCCCGATTAGAGTCAGAGACTCTAGTGCAGCGGAATATGGGGCTATTCTCATGGATCTTTCCATTTTCGAGGAAAACTTTCAAACTTTTACCGGATACTTCCTGGTGGACAGTGATCAATCTGATGCAATTGCATGGGCAAAGAATAAGTTTGGACCCCTGATTAGTAGCCTTAAGAAGAGAATAGAACCCTTCTTTGAAATGTATTCCTAGAAGTGCAAATTATGCAACTGACACATTGGCTAGAGAAGGTATCGTTCAATTAACTCTTTCGATCGGATATTGTTTCCTCTCCTTCAGCAGCTTTGTTGTAGTGCTTAGTTCTTACATGATACATTTCGATCCATAGACTTTTTTCCCTATATATTGAGGGAGGGACGTAGGCAGATAGTGGAAGAGATTATGGTAAAACTCATGATTCGGGGAAAAGTGCCAAAGAGCATGACTGTATTAGAAACATTAAAAAATGAAGAGGTAGCAAATATTGGCAATTTATTTATACTCATTGCATATTTCTCTTTGTAGGCTCGGTTCTCATTTGCATAAATAGTCATTACGATTGCACAAGTAAAAATCTAGGCCCTGGCCATATTGGATTTTGGGAATTGATTTTGAGTCCAAAACTGATTATTGGACTAAAAAATAGTCCAATAATCATTTTTGGAATCGAAATCGATTCTCAAAATCCAAAACAAAGAGGGCCTAAAGACTTGCTCCAATCTGAGTTCTGATTTGATGATCTGCATGCTTACCTATTTGATTGTTTCTCTTTTGTGTTTAGTTGTTCTGATAATATGAACATAATGAATCCTACTCCGTTGATTGGTTCTGGTTTACAGGAGGCCGTCGTGCTTCAATTTCTGAAGTGACGGATTCAGTTTATGGCGCATACCAAACCGGTGTAACTAAACCATGGTTTTCACATCTTTCAACGGCACTCTGCCCTCTTCCGATACCCCTGCCTTTTCCTTCAATCTTTGGAAACCGTGTAGACCAACACGGGGAGCTTTTAGATATTCCAATTCCTGGGTTTCAAAGAAGGGGATCCCTTGGAGTCAGCTCAATTCCCATGGCCGCAAGACTGCGCTCGAGCAATGCGATTTTGCCATACATAGAGAAAAGGCTAGCGAACCTTCGCAGATTTGGCACTGATACCGGAGCCCCGGGAGCTGAAGTGCTTCGAAGTTGGGGTTTTCAAAGGGATGATGTACAGGATATGGGGGAGGGATTGTCCAAGATGGTTAAGGCATTGGATCCTCATTCTGAAGTTTCATCTGATTCAGATTAGATTCCAGTGAGTTTATACCCCCATTGTGTTTCAATACTCAGTTTTAGAGATGTAACATGACAGTTTTGTTGTTGTAAGACACTAATTCTTGTAAAAAAAAAATGGAAATTTCCTCTAATGTTTGATTCATAAAAGAGCATGTAGTTTCCTCTAAAATGTTGCAGTTTCCAGATTGCTCTCTTAAATGCTATGAGTTTCACCAAGAGGATGCATAACACAGCATCCTCTAAAATGCTGCAAATTTCCATGATTGTATCCTTTGGTGACCCCATGTTTGGGCCACATTCTCATTGATCTCACCCAGCCCCTTGATCCATCGAACCTCCTTTAGGGTCTCCAACTGAAAAAGCTCAACTATTTTGTGGTCCTTTTATCCTAGAGTCATTGGGTTCACAATTTCTGGGGTCTACTAGGTGTTTTGGTTGGTTTTGTAATGCCACGTCATCTAATAGTGGTATTTTGGTTGCATGTTTTGATTCAAATTAGTAGTAGACTACACGTTTTCTCCCTGGCCTTAATCCCATGACAAATGTACATTCCATCTGTAAGGATGGCTTTGGTTGCCGGTAGTTGCCTTGTATAATGGTGAATTAGAACTGAAGTAGTCAACTGGTGTAATAGTTGCGAAGTAGTCTTCTCAAAGTAGAGTTTTGTTTTCAAATGAAGTAGTAGCCTGGTGCCGTATGTCATTGCCAATATAACAGGGCAATAAGGGTGTCATTACTGTTTGACAGGCGGGGGTGGGGGGCGGAGGTTCTAGGCGTAGAGGAACCACGCCAACTCATCCCGAACTTGGTGGTTAAACTCTACTGTGGTGACGATACTGTAGGGGAGGTCCTACGGAAAAATAGCTTATATAAAGCTTTTACGATGAAATTTATGAAGATTGAACAGCTGTTTGTGTGGGTGGGTGCGTGGGGATAGCGCTCTCTTCTACATATGTGACTCGAAAATTGTTCTTAATCGATGGTGATTATCAGCCTAGTCAAAGCCGGAATTCATTTTCATCTGGATATCAAAGAGCCCAGAGTTTCCTACTAAATGACAAAACATCATTGACAATGAATGTTTAGATGCCCAAACAGCCTCAAAATAAGACTACAGTGACAGTAAGACTTCCCTGCATGAAATCTGCTCACCTTAAAATGTGGAGAAAAGAAAATCAGAACCATTCTGCTTGTTCCAAAGGAACAAAGTAGCATATAAGAAAACCTCTGCCATCAACTAAAGAAATCTTTCCGAGGGAGGAAGATGAGACCTGCATGTAATCTCTCTAGCAGTATCCATGTTTTCATCACATGTTCCTTTTACTAGTTCAAGTTTAATGAGAAATCTGCAATTTTCTTCTTCCATGTTGCATAAACCTCAAAGCCAGTCTGTTGTTTCTTCTTTGTAGGCGAGCTTTAGTCCTTTTGCTTTGGTTCTTGAACTGGACAACCTCACTCTTAATCCCACTCTTGCTCGTCCTTTGGATAGTGTAGCTCCGTACCCGAACAATAATCGCACCCGGGCCCAATGCAAAGTTCCACGAATATCCCCATATCCTTGTTCTCTCATTTTACAGTCACGCAGTCTAAACTGCGTCTTAACCCAAGGCTGGTCACTAAGACTGCCACGGGGCGTCATCGAAAGAGAGAAAATCTACATTTTCTTCCAAGGCCCTGTTTGAATTGCCAGAAAAACTTTTCTGATGAAATATTTTTTTCTGTTGAATTTTTTCTTTCTTTCCACAATTTAAAGGGAAATAATATGATTGTGGTTAATTTAGAGGAATAACATCATAAATTGAAGGTCCCTCTAAGTAAAAATTGAACAAGGATGGCTCCAGTTATTTTTTCATGAGTAAAAAAAGTAGGCAATTTTACAAATTTTTTTCCTTTCCAAGCTTTTCCAAAAAATTCCAGTAATCCAAAAATGGGAAAATAACTATCCATGAAATCATGTGGCCTGTGAAATTTAGATCATCATCAAGCTCCGTCTCAGAACCTTGTGGGTTTAGGAGTACAGCATCCTGAAGTTAGTGAATGACATTCTTTCTAGAAAATTAAAAACTAGTAAAGGTATGAAATATGTGAAAATTCATTACAATATGTGTGGTAGCAACTAAACTAGATGTTTTTAATCTTTAAGCATCATAGTATGATGAAATTTCGTCGACAAAATGGAAAATAGTGGGATTTGATCAATAAGAAGAGTGTCTGGGCGGGTGGGCGTTCGTGACCAATGAGCGCAAACTGTAACCAAACAAACAAAAGTAAGCCAAATACGAATTCCTGAATCATGTTGGTCGGCCCTTTGGATGTCTAGGTACAAAGAAAAGACGAATTCTAATCACATCACCAAACAATCCTTACCCAAGGAAGAACAGAAGCGAATGCATTGTTAGATAGGAATGTCAATGGACTAAAAATACTTTGCAATGAATTAACTATCCAAAAATGGTTCTCAATTTCGAGTCCCTTTATATGACTTCATCTCCAATCTGGATCAGCCTTTACACAAACACACACATAGACACAGAGAGAGGGGAGGGGGGACACCATGAAGTAGAAAAGTTATCTACTCCATCGGCAAAAGCACAGTGGGCCCAAATTGTTTGGATGATCCAAAGCATTTATTTGATAGGCCCTGATATAGATAGTCTGTGCCCAAAAAATCAGCTCCAAAGGATCATCCCAACCCTTCGATTTGTGGAGGTTAAAAATGGACGGGTATAAACTTTTACAAATCTATCCATTTTTAACCTCCACAAATCGAAGGGTTAGAATGATCCTATGGAAGCTATGTTAGGGCCCATCGAATGAATGGTTTGCATTACCCAAACAATGTGGGCCCCACTGTATTCTCCTCTCTCTCACAGACACATATATCTATCTATCTACTATAATAAGCTGGGAGGAAAAGCCCATGCTTTTTTGAATTTTTTGAAAAATCGGTGGGATTTACACCTCACTTTTTTTACTTTTTCTAACAATGGCTCCCATTCAACCCACATATTTTCAATTCCACGCCCTCCTTTATGCTTTTTAACAAAGGCACCCATTCAACCCACATATTTTCAATCCTACCCCCTCATTTATGTTTTTTTAACAAAGGCACCCATTGAACCCACTTATTTTCAATCCTATCCCCTCCCTCATTTTTTTCTACATATTTTTTAAATAATTTTTTTTATTTCATATACTTTTTTTTGGCTGTGTCGTGCATTTTTTTTTTTTTAAACAAAAATTCATTAGAAAATTTTGTATCATATACTTTTTTTTCACCGCATCGTGCATATTTTTTTTACACAAAAATTAATTAGAAATTTTTTTCTTTTGCATTTTTTCATTAATTGGTAAGTGGTTATGCATACTTTTTTGCTTATTGTTTCTACATATTTTTAACTAATTTTTTTCGGTATCATAGTCCTTTTTTTTTGCTGTGTCGTGCATCGCACGTCGGGTATTACTAGTCCTTTACATTATTCCTTTTTGTGGATTTACTCCCTTAGGTTTTGATGTTGTTTAATCAATCTTTTATTTCTTGGATTTCGGTATTTGTGTTGTCGAAATATTTTAGTGTTACTTTGGGGTTTCATCCATTGCTTTCGCCTATTTCCTTTTCTTCTTATTGTTTATATGTCCGGGTATGATTTTATTGATGCACACAAGGTGTTTGATGGGATGCTTGAATGAGATATTACCGATGTTGAGTCGTATCGTCAATGGTCGAGACATCATCGAAGCGTCTCCCCAAAGCCGTCAAGGGAAGACCACCTTTGATGGCCTGTCACCAAGAGCAAGGTATTACGCTAATCTATATTTTTTTTTATCAAAGCTGTCTATTTTTCTTCACTTTTGCATGATTGAATCTATTTCATGTTGGAAAAAGTTTTTTTTTGTAATTCAAACTTATAATGGGGTGTTTTTTGTAATTCTATGTTTGGGACTTGCTTTATGCTTTTAAGCTTCCCTCCAAAAAAGGCTAAAGTCATGAGAAAACTTTAGTCCTAGATGGGAAGTGTGAGAGGGTGAGAGTAGCCATATATATACTTTCACTCTCTTAGCCTTGTGAATAAGCAAGAGATCATGGGGATCCTACGCGCACGGATCGCCCACTTGGGTCCAGCGGGCTTTTGGTGTTACCACACACGTGCGCCGCCCGGTCCGGCGCGGCCGGCTGCGCGTGTGGGACTAGGGCTTTTTCTATTATTTTTTTTTTTTTCTTTTTATTCTTTTAACGGTCAAGAGTTTATTTATTTTATTTTAACTCTTTTTTTACCGTTTGAGATTCCTTAATTGTGGTTTAATGGCCGTTTGGGAACGTCTTTCACGCACTAAAATAGTGCGACGTTTCACCCCAACGTGTCGATTACCTTTCTATAAAATCGGTTTTAGAGAAAACAGAAAGATATCCTTGACGGATTCTTCTTCTGCTCTTTCTCTTCTCTGGTTTTCTCTCTAGTTTTCTACTCAAGGCTTTTGGCAAATGTAAGCGAGTTCTTAGGCATCCGGGCTGCGTGAGTGCACACCCTTGGAGCGAGAGTGGTTGTATCCTAGAGGCATACGCCGAGACGCCCATCTGCACCGTTGATTTGTCATAGTGGGGGCGAAATTTGCCTTAAGGACAGCGAAGATTATTCGTTCCTCAATTCTATAAGTGATCTAACGATTTCTTCTATTCTTTACAGATTATTATTGCAGAAAATAGTATTATTGATTTCTGTCTTCAAGTTGTGAGGTTAATTTGTTATAAGGTATTCTCGAATCCTAAATTACAGATTTGCACATCTTTATTATTTCTTACATTTCAAGCAACCCATTTTTTCTTCTACATCCCTTCTTTTATGTGAATTAAAATTTAAATTGGACACTTCTTTCATTGTAGTTGTCACTTGCCACATTGCAGTTGTTATTCATAATCTTCAAAGAATCACTTCGTTAATGTTAATATATGGGTATACTTAAGGATGATACTTATAATTGTAAATTATAGGATTGTATTCTAATATATGATATTTGTGTTTTCTCAAGATATCTGAAGTTCCTTACCCACTTTGTCGCACCTCCCCATTGATTATTGATTCACATGGTCATAGAGGCAATGCTCCAGCATTGTCCCCTCAGAGCATCAATAACCTCAAATCTGAGATAGGGATAGAGGGCTCTCCTTACACTTTGACCCCAACCAAAGCGAAGCCTGAAGAGCCAACAGACATAAGATTAGCATTCGAGTACAACCGGGTCGAAGTCTGTTGATGAAGATATGTTAATGCAAGTGAGTAAATCATTGGCCGAACAAGGGGTGTTTGTGGGATCAACAATCTGTTGCTGTTGAAAATTAGAGTTATGTTAAATTTAAAGATTGGAATATCATTATTGAAACTAGGAAATGGAGTTACCAATTCTATACAATTTTTTAGATTTTCTGACCTTTTTTTTTCATTTCACAAGGTGGTTCTTTTGACTAACACTGTTGTTGCCTGCATTTCAGAGGGGTTTCTCAGATCTAGAATATATGGGCATTCACATTTCTTGAGAGTGGGAGATCATATGAAGATGGATATATGGAACTTCAACAAGGAAGCTCCAAGTTCATGGCATTGTTAGCCACAACTTCAAGGAATTTGTCATCTTCTTCCTCGGAATCTATCCGGATATTCAACTTGACTGGTCAGACTTGAGTAGGCTCACCAATTATCATGCAATCATATGTCTCTAAATATAGAAGTGTTATCAATATATTTCAGAGGGCTGCTCCAATTTCAAGTGTGTTCCTCTTAATCTATTTTAAGCTGAAATGTGGATTTTCTAATTAGTTAGATGATGGATCTTCTTTGTTTTGGCATTTTGGTACTACATCCAAATGGCCGTTATTTTTCCCGCTTTAATTAATCGAGATTCAAGTTTATTTTTGTACTTCTGTGACCTTCTTGTGTTTTAGTTTTTAATGTCGTTTCATGCTATGGGGCTGTTGTCTTTTTCCCTTGATTCAATGTGTTTCATATTGGATGTTGATTTATGTATATCTATTTGTCCACATGTACATGAATGTATGCACGTATGTGTTTGTGTCTCTACTGAACGTATGCATTTATGTGTTTGTGTGTCTGTACTGATGTGTGTATGCATGTCTATGGTGTTTATTCTCATTAAAACTTGCATTGTATAAAATTTTCAACTAGGTAATAGGTTATGTAAGTAGCAGCAGCCCTGGCCTCATTTTCATCAAATGCTTCCCATTTGTCTTGATCATGGTGATCGGTTTGACGGTCTCTTTGGCAAGCTTATGTCTCTGCCAATAAAGTATTTGGGGTTAAGGTCATGTAGGTGAATAATCCTTATAATGATTGCCTGGGTTCACGATTATCACCTTATAGTTCTTCCTTCTTATTTAAGCAACTGATTCCATAGAATTAACCTTGCCTTCTTCCATCACAGTTCATTCCCCTCATCTCAAATTTATACGACTGCAAGTTAGGGATGAAATTTTGACCTAGCATTTTACTTTACATTTTCTTTATGTAGTTGTTTTGGGGGTTTCATTAGTGTTTTTATTTTTATTTGTCTTATTTGTGTATTACTTTTTTCTAGGGTTCAATGCTGTTGGCTCATTGTTTCTTTTATGGTTGTTCTGTATTTTTTTTATGTATTGTTCTACATGTAACCTGCAGTTGAGCCCCATTATTTTTCCTAAGGCTAAATGCAGAAGCAATTGTAGGAAACACTGTGATTTCTCAATGAAGAACCGTGCAACAGAGGCTTGCTTCATTCTTAAAAGTTCCTGATTTATTTCATCCAAACAATGGTTTATTATAACACAAACTCCTGAAGCCACTCGTACAGGCTACCCATTCATTAGGTTAGTCAAGAGATGGGCGCACTGTTCTGTTAGTGTCCTACATGACTTGATGGCATGCATGATATGAATGTGCATGACATCCAAGTTCCTTTTCATGCTTCTTATGATTGATAGCTTATGCAAAAAAAAAAAAAAAAAAAAACTTGCCAGTAATCACTGGACTAAACATGAAAAGATGAACTACGGAATATACCAGGTATATAGATATGCACATTTTTAGGTAAAAAAATGTCTATCTCCCATGTATATATGTGTAAAGAAATGTCATCAACACTCCACTCTTTTTATGATCACACTTTTTTTCTATTATTCAGGCTATTCTCATAGCTTTACTAATTTTCTCATTTCAGTATATGCACCTTCATATATTTCATTTACTTATTCAGATTTTCAATAGAGATTTTCTTTTTTTCTTTTTCTATTCCAAAAGATTAAATGGTTCTTTAAATTAACCATTAATTTATTTTTTGCTGCCCCGTGCATCACATGGGGTTTCTTACTACTACTACTACTACTACTACTACTATATATATATATATATATATATAGAGAGAGAGAGAGAGAGAGAGAGAGAAAGAGAGAGAGAGAAAACGGTTCCTACACACATGTGTAGATAAGTTATCTACACACTAGCTTAAAATACAGTGGGGGCCACATTATTTGGGTGATCCAAACCATTCATTTTTAAGGCCCTCACATAGATAGGGTGTCCACAAAAAATCAGATCCAGAGGATCATCCTAACCATTCGAACTGTATAGGCAAAAATTGGATTAATTTGTGAAGGTTTAAAGACATCCATTTTACCTCCACAAATCGTAGGGTTGGGATGATACTATGGATCTGATTTTTTGTAAACACCTGTAGACACCCCCATTTTGCTCTGCTTTGATCAACAAAGAAATTAGGGTTTCGCTGTCAATTTTTCAGTATTTTCCATTCCCGTGTTCGTCCCTTACGCTTTCTCAAATCTTTCTGGTCATTCCTGCAATGTTCTGATTTTTTTTTTCCGTTGAGTATTGAGAAGGGTTATTCATGAGAATCCGAGCAAAAGAGAATGTGGGACCCGCTGGTGTGGGACCCGTTTGTGTGGGACCCGCTGGTGTGGGACCTGCTAGTGTGGGACCTGCTAGTGTGGGACCCGTTTGTGTGGGACCCGCTGATGTGGGACCCGTTTGTGTGGGACCCGCTGATGTGGGACCCGCTTGTGTAGGGCCCGCTGATGTGGGGCCCGCTTGTGCGGAACCCACAAAGTGGGACTCACCATTAGCATGACTTAACTTTCTCTACCATTTCCACTAACTTCATTTTTCCCTTTAAAATAACACCATTATCTCCATTACCATTATATATTCCATTATCCCCACCACCATTATCTCCATTACCATTATATATTCCATTATCCCCACCACCATTCCCACCATTACCATTATATATTCCATTATCCCCACCACCATTCCCACCATTACCATTATATATTCCATTATTCCCACCACCATTCCCACCATTACCATTATATATTCCATTATTCCCACCACCATTCCCACCATTACCATTATATATTCCATTATTCTCCACCACACCCACCATTCTCATTTTTTATTTCCACCTCTCCACTAAGTTTTTCACTATATAAAGAGAGGTGATGAGAGGAAGAAAGGAGGAGAAAAACAACACATTGTTTTTGGATAGTTTTCTCTTTCTCTCCCTCAATATCTCCCTCCCTCAATATCTCTCACTCTCTCACTCTCACACTATCATTATCTACTTTCTCTCCTTATTTGTTTCTCCCCATCTCTCTCCCTTGTTCCATATAAAAAAAAATATAAAAGAAAATAAAACAAAGAAAAAGAGAAAGAAAGCGGAAGCGGATCAAGCGGCGGTGCGATTTTCGAATTTTTCGGCTCTCGGATTCGACGAGGATTTCGATCACAGGTAGGTACTTAATTTTTAGATTTTTCTAGAATTATTTGGTATATTTGCATGATTTTTAGTATTTAATTGGATTTAGTTGAAAATTAAATATGTATGCTCAAAATCATGATCTCCATGAGTGTTTCGAAAATAAAATATATACTAAATGAATTCCAAAATTAATGAAATTTCGTGGGAAACTAATATGATACCAGTACATTCTACCATGAAATTTTGAGAATTTGTAGAATTTGTTTGGTATATTATTTTATGCTTTCTTTGAAATTTATCAGCTTTTGAAGGAATTGTTACTGACATCAGATCACAACTAAAATTCTTAAAATTTTTACAGTAGTCTTCAATCTCACATTTCTAGTTACTGTAAAAGTTTCAAGTGATTTGGATCTGTTTTCATATGGGATGTAGGGTTAATTCATAATCTGGTCTGAAAATTAAAAAATCTGAAACTGATAGTAAATGGTTTCCAAAATTCATGAAAATTTCTCAGTATGTTATTTTTACTTATATCTTATTACTGTAGAAATTTCATTGAATTTAGATTCATATTTCTAGTGGTTTCTGTGTTATTTGTGCAATCTGGTCAATCAATTGTTAAATCGAAATTAAATATGAGCTTAATGTAAAAATCTGTAAAACTCTTCCCGTAAGCTACATTTCATCATATCTTGCTGCTGTAGAAATTTCAACTCATTTCGAATTTGTTTGCAATAATTTCACTTGTAAAATCACTCATATGCTTAAAATTGATAAAATCCATTGAAAATTCGAAATTAATTAAAAATCATTGTGAAAATTTCCAAAGAACCTTAAATTTTGTCACATGTTCACTCCTGAATCCATTGAAACAGAAATTTTAGGATCTTTAGATTTTCCTGGAAAAATGGCCAGTGCATCCATAATCGTATCCCAATTGCAACCGATCTTTGACAATTTGAATACTTAAGCTATAGCATGTTGTTGGCTCCGAGGTTACTGTCCACGGAAATCCTGAGATATGCCAGGCAATAAGATGTTATAACCTAAGTATTAAATTGCGCAAGGAAAGAACGCACGATTCCCTTCCTTGGATGCTATTCTGGGCCGAAATTGGTGAACCCTAGAACCATTGGTAATCCTCAAGTGTCCATAAATCGAAAATCCATGAAATCTGAAATTAATTAACTTCAAGAATTTGAATTGATTTGTCTCGAGTCTTTCGGAACCATTGGATTATGGTTTCCAATCTAAGAACCATTAGAGCCCAATTTAGGAACACTAGTGTTGTGTCGTGTCCTAAATTTTAGGGAGTCCTAGAGTTAGGAGTCCAGCCTCATCACGGACGCTTGCTATGTATAGCAACCGTACCATAGGTCTAGTTACACTAGTCACCCAATCTTTCCTTAAGACAAGCCTAGTAAACTAGGATGTAGGCAAACCTGCATTAGTCTAAGGGACAACTTGCATTCAGATAAGAATCATATAGCATCTTAGATGAAATCCTAAGATAATAAAATCCTCAACTTGAATTAAATAATTCCTCTTAAAACTGTTGAAACAGTCAAATCCGTCTAAGTCGGTGTCCTAGTTGAGTTAGGCATATGTAGCTTAGCTTAGGTGCACCGAACTACGTCGACTCTGATCCCAGTAAGGCTTGGGTACGTAGGCAGCTTGGATGTCTGATGGCATACCACCCGCGAGTCGGCACCACAAACAAATTGTGGTGTTTTGTATATTAATTTTCTTGTAAATACTTAATCAAATCAGTTAGGGTTTTCCATGAAATTAGAATTCTAGGAGAACTTTCACTTAGAATGAATCCAGACAAATTAATAAATCAAGATACACATCTAGGATTCACATTGAAATTAGATTCTAGGATGCATGTCACTTAGTTCGCACATTAACATAGAGTTGAATGAGCCATTTAAAATAAATTTAAAAGAGTTAGCTTTTGGAATCGAAGACCGATTATCGGACAAGAATGGTGCATGTGGTGGATAACTCCCCATACCTTCCATTCTCGTAACCAGGTAGCGAGTCTAGATTTCTGGTTAATTATGGGTCCTAGATCCCACATCTAGGTGGCGACTCTGTCAGTCTCTTTCGTGTGGAATTCGGATTGCCTTAGTGATCCCAAGTTCACAGGAAAGACGAATCAATAATAAAATGCACACGCCAATCGCGTGGGTACGAGAGACCAAGAGAGAGTGCATGGCGGCTCGCGCCCCACCCCTCTCGCGGGATCATGTCCCACAGTCTGGCGACTCTGCTAGGGACCACCTAACTTCATTACAATTCCAAAGGATAACTCATTTGAATCTATTTTAACTGGCTCATGAAAACTCTATCTCTTTTATGCTTGTTAGATTAGTTTGTATGCTTTATTTTCTCATCACATATACTCAAACTTAATCTAACAAAACCTGAAGGCATCATAGATTGCGCGAACTTATTGCACACACTTACATCACTTTCATCTAAACCCCTGCATCTCACATGCACACACGTCCTATTTTAGGAACCCGGAGTGTTATCTAGCATGGTTGACTGGGATTTCATCACCTGGTGCCTCTGTGCTAGAGAAGCATTCCACCCTTAGCCTAGTACCTTTATGGTACGTAAACGGATCTCTTGTTCACGTACTGATACGCCGGACACTGGTACAGTATATCGAACAGGGATTCGCGCTAAGGGAACTCTTGGCCTTACCCCTAGATTAACCCACACATGCATGTAGTATACGAACACATGTGCATCACGTGTGTGAGCCTAGTTTAGGATATCCTACCTATTTGTGTCTAGATTAGGCCGTAGACCATCTTCTAATGGCTACGATCGGTCCTAGGTACACAAACAAAGTCATGAGTCGAGATCCTCTCTCCACTCCGCTAGATTAGGATTAGGGTTGATGCCTTCAGGTAACACTGATAAAATGTGCAAAGATTAAAAAACTTTCCCTTTGGGGTTAGGATTTAAATCCCATTCATTTCCAAAGATCTCATAGGATTAGTCATTCATGATCCATCCATTGAAAGCAATCTTATGCTATCTCATCTCATCTCGATCGTACGATTTTTAATCTTATATTATGTGATTCGATCGAGTATCCATACTTCCTTTATATTGGTAGGAACTCATCCTAATCTCATGTTCATGTAATCCTGATTATCCCTGTATCCTTTCTCCTGGCTTACAGACACCATGTCTACTCGTACAATTCTTGATTGGATCCGTGGTACATTAAGAGAATCCCATATCTATGCCATAAGTGAGCAAGAGAAAAATCTCTTCGGTTACGTGGCCACCATCAAGCTCGATTGGGGATTACTCTATGCTGCATCAGAGTGTTGGGATCCCGATCATCATGTCTTCCGTTTTGGCAACCAAGAAATGTGTCCCACCTTTGAAGAATGGTGTGCCTTATTGGAATATCCTGTAGATGGCCCTCTGGTGAAGCCATCTTACGTGTCGGATTATCGTCCTTTGTTCCTTCGCTTGATGAATAATCCAGATGAATCCATGAACTCTTTCATCAAAGACCAGGAAGTGTCCATGCAACAACTGATTGACATTTACCCTCCTGTTGGGCATATTGGTGCTGTTGATATTCAAAAAGCCCGAGGTCGCGCTCTGAGATTCTGCTCCTTTGCTAGGTTCCTCACTGTCCAGCCTTCTCGCTGTGCGTCAGCTGTTCTCTTGGACCTCGTTGATCAGATGGATCGTGGCGCCAATCCAATTCCTACTATGCTTGCAGAAACCTTCAATGGATTGGATGAGATGGCTCGTCTTCGTGCCAGCTCAGGTCCAGGCTCTTATGTTCGATCTTTTGTTGGGTCCTTCTCAGGATGTCCTGCATTACTTCACGTGTGGTTATGCCACAAGCTAAAAATTGCAGCTCCTGTGCATTTTGATCATACGTTATACACCTTCAGTGAATGGCGTCATGATGTTTCTTTCAATCATAAAGGCGATTGGGCTGAGTGGTTGAGTTCTCGCCATGAAGATCAGATTTATTGGCAAATCCCTGGAATCCAAGAAGCTGTCTTCAATACTGGAGAAGCTAACTACGTTCGCCTTCTTGGCCTCAAAAAGACTTCCTTTTATATTCCTGCCAGGATTCAGCGTCAGTATGGAAGGGAGCAATCCATTGTGCCTCCCCTTCGTCATTTCTATCCGCCTGAGGATCTCAAGCCCAAGATTGTCAAAGCCGTTTCATCTGCTTGGGATGTTCGAGTCATCAAATCTTTCAAGGAGTCAGTTGAGGAAGATAGTCGTCCAAAGAAGAAGTCTAGAAAGAGTGCTTAATGTCATGTTTTCTCTTATCAGTCTATCTTTGAAAGATCGAACCATGTACTCAAGCTTTAATGATCTATCAATAAAAGTTCACCTTTTTCTTTCAGTATCTTCGTCTATGCATACATCAGTGTCTACTTCTTTCTGATTTTAAATATGTCTTTCAAATATTACAGGGCCGTAGACACCATAGCTAACCCTAATACTCCTTGGGTTCGGGTCTCTTCTCGATTACAGAGGAAATCTGTATCCCCGCCACCTTCTCTGAGAACCCCAGCATCTCATTCTTTCCCGTCCTCATCCTCACCAATGGCAGAAAACCAGGACAGTCCTCCACTCGCTGCTATCACCGATACTCTTACCTTGATTCTCCGGCAGCTTCAAGAACTCAAGGAAGAGAACCAAGTTATCAAGGCTCAACTTTCTGAGAAGTTCGGACAATCGTTGTCCAAGGATAAAGGGCCTGTGCACCAAGCAGCTACTTCAGCAGCACCTGTCCAGCCAGTGTTCATCAATATCCATGATAAAACCGAAGAAGATTTGGAAAAAGAGCAGTATAGCGAGAATCGCAGTAGACCTTCTCAGTCCATGGTTGATAAGTCTGTTATGGAGAAATTAGAGACTCTTACCAGAAAAGTTCAAGACATTCAGTTTCAAGACCAGGGTAGTTTCAATCCCAGTGATCTTACTCTATTTCCCGAAATCCGCCTTCCTGCTAATTTTCAAATGCCCGATTTCGACAAATATGATGGTGTGGGTTGTCCAATCACACATTTACAAATGTTCACCATCATGTGTCAGCCTCAAGGCTTATCTCCTGAGCAAATGGCTCAATTGTTCCCAGTTTCCCTAACCAAGGTTGCTAGGAGATGGTTCATGGTCTTGGACAAGACTCGTTACAGGACATGGAAGGATATCGGCGAGCAATTCATCAGGCAGTTCAAATATGATGATGGGACAGAAATCACCAGAAAGGATTTAGAGAGAACAAAACAAGACTCGAGAGAATCCTTTCTGATTTTTGTGAAAAGATGGAGGAGAATAGCAGCTCAGATGATGGAGCGCCCGTCTGAGGAGGAGCAAGTCCAGATAATCATGAAAAATATTTCCCCCCAGCTCCAGTATCACATGTCATTGCAATACTATCCAGACTTCAAACACTTCATTGTGGCTGGCACCCAGATAGAGGAGGCTATGGCTCAAGGTGTATTCAACCGTAGCAACCCAAATCCTAGAGATTTCAAAAAATCCCCACCAGCCCAAGTCAGTAGTATCTCCCATTCCAATGCTCAATCATCTAAATCCCAGGAACCTCTAGTAATGGACTATGCTCAACCTGCGACCGCACCTCGGCAACAAGCCCGGGTAGAATTTACTCCTCTTCCCATTCCATCTTCGGAGGTGCTTAAGCAGTGTCTGGCTTCAGGTCGCATAACCCTACCTGCCACCCGGCCTCCCCCCAATCCTTTACCTGCCAATTGGCGAGCCGACCTACACTGTGAGTATCACAGGGGTCCTGGTCATCTTACAGACAATTGCATCGCCTTGAAATTCAGAATCCAGAAACTTATTGATGAGAAAGTCATTGCATTCCAACCAAGACCCAATGTTACCCAAAACCCGCTACCTGGTCATGCTAATCCTCCCGCTGCCGTTAATGCCATAACCATAGGAGATCCTGAGTTTGACCCTCTCACCCTCATATGTGCTTTAGAACCCATTTCTGAACCCGAAATCATCTTCTGTGATGAATCATACCTGAGGGAGTCTGTACCTCCCTTGGTAATCACCTATGAGCCACAAGTCCCTCAAATTATCACCTATGGTGAGCCAGAATTGGATGAAGTCAGACATGTGACAAGGGGTGGAAGAATTTTCAAACCTGCTGAATTAAGAGTCGAAAATCCAGGGGCATTGGCTCGAGGAGAGGAGCCGCAATACGTGAAGGACCCAGATGATGAAGTTGTTCAGCAGTTGAAGAAAACTCAGGCTGTCATATCTGTTTGGGGGTTGTTGATAGCATCGAAGAAACACAGAGAGGCTGTGTTGAAAGAACTGAATACCACACAGGTGTCCTCAGAAATATCTCCAGAGCAACTAGCTGAAGTTGTCGCTCTGACACACGCCACCAGGGCCATTAGTTTCTCAGACCAGGAGCTGCCTCCTCAAGGTCGGAATCATGCTAGAGCTCTTCATGTCACTGTTGTTTGCGAAGGCAAGAAAGTACCGTCTGTGCTGGTAGATAATGGATCCGCGTTGAATGTATGTCCATTAAGAACTGCCATTACCTTGGGTTTCGGTCCCACTGATTTTGCCGAATCAACCCTTGGTATCCTCGCATATGACAATACCCGCAGAAATGTGGTCGGAGTCCTTACCACCAGGATCGTTATAGGCGGTCAAGAATTTGAGGTGGAATTTCAAGTTATTGATATCAAGGCCTCGTTCAATATACTTCTAGGACGACCCTGGTTGCATAAGGAAGGTGTTGTTGCCTCAACCCTTCATCAAAAACTGAAGTTCATTAAAGAAGGAAAATTGATCACTGTCAGAGGCGACGAAGAGCCAGAAATAGGGCAGATAACAGGAGAAACTCGGATTCTTCCAGTTACAAAAGCAGATGATTACAACTTGAATGGTTTCGCATTCGATGTTACTGCTATTTCCTATGAAGATGCCTCTCGGGAGGAGTTGTATTTGCCTTTTGCCATCAGTCCTGTGGTGGCCAAGATGATGAGAAAAATGAACTACTTCCCTGGTATGAATTTGGGCCGTGATCCAAGCAAGGCATCTCATTGGCGCCCAATCAAAGCAAACCATGGAATTTTCGGTCTTGGATATGTACCTACTGAGGAGGAGGAGGAAGCCATGGAAGAATTGTTGAAATTGAAAGAAGAAATCCGCCGCACCGGAAGGGTACTCCTAATGGCTCCATATCCCTTATCAATGAATGGTCATTTTATCAAAGAAGGTGAGACCTTTCCATACTATGGGTTTTCTGAACCATGGTATGACTCAGTGACAGGGATCATGATACCCGGTTTTGAAATATTCAGTGGCCTTGCTCTCCCAGAAACAGAACCGCCGATATATTATGTTGAGAAAGCTGTTGAGGACTGGTTAGTCTACCTTGAGCCAGATGTGCTGGAATCTTTGTTTGAAGAAAATGTGCCTGATGTTGATTACTATTCTGAAGAACAAGAAGAGACAGATTGTGAAGATGTGCTGGTGGCAGTTATTCAGAGTAATGATACCTTTACTGAACCCCAGAGTCAGATTGCACCTGCAACAGAAAATCTTTCAAACTGGAGTTCTGATGTTTTTCCACTTTATTATATTGCTAAGTCAAGTCTAGTCAAGTCGAGTGAATCGGTGTCAGTGCCTAGTCCAGGCGAGTCATTTTCTGAGTTTATTTACTATGTGAATCCTGAGCCTGTTCAGGATGAGTCCAATGATAATGATGTAACTTCTTTCAATTCAATGAAATCTGATTCTCAGTATGTCTCTGTGTTTGCTTCTGACTTTAATAATAATGATAACACTCCCTCCTCAGACGAGGAAGAGGGGATCGACGAAACTCCCTTTGAATTACAGCATATGCTCAAACAAGAGGAGGAGCGCCGAGCCCAGCCTCTTAAAGATGAAATCGAAATTATAAACATCGGAACAGAAGATTTAATACAGGAAATACGAATTGGAAATACTCTATCCTCTGAAGAGCGCGATGAATTAATAAACCTACTTAAGGAATATAAGGAAGTTTTTGCCTGGTCCTACAAAGATATGCCCGGGTTGAGCGAAGACATTGTTCAGCACAAGCTACCTTTGTTGCCAGGAATTAAACCTAAAAAGCAGAAGCTAAGGAGAATGAAGCCCGAGTGGGTCTTGAAAGTAGAAGAAGAGGTTACTAAGCAGTTGAATGCTGGGTTCCTACAAGTGGTGGAATATCCAGAATGGCTTGCAAATATAGTACCTGTACCGAAGAAAGATGGAAAGGTGAGAATGTGTGTAGATTTCAGAGATCTGAACAAGGCAAGTCCGAAAGACGATTTCCCTCTACCACATATCGATATCCTGGTAGACAATACGGCCGGGCATGAATTACTATCCTTCATGGATGGTTTCTCGGGCTACAATCAAATTAAGATGGCACCCGAAGACATGGCTAAAACCTCGTTCATTACACAATGGGGGACATATTGCTATCGGGTAATGCCATTTGGTCTTAAGAATGCTGGTGCAACATATCAAAGAGCAGCTACAGCTTTACTCCATGACATGATACATCGAGAAGTCGAAGTTTATGTCGATGATATGATTGTAAAAGCCAAGGAAATGAGAGATCACATCCCGAACCTCAAGAAGTTCTTTGAAAGAATACTCAAATACCAGCTTCGCTTGAATCCTAGCAAGTGTGTATTCGGGGTTACCTCTGGTAAGTTGCTTGGATTCATGGTGAGTCAAAGGGGCATAGAGGTGGATCCTCAGAAAATTAAGGCTATCCAGGAGATGCCGCCGCCTAGAACCGAGAAGGAAATTCGGGGATTCCTAGGAAGGATACAGTTCCTAAGGCGATTCATCGCTCATCTGACATCAACTTGTGAACCTATCTTTAAGCTCTTAAAGAAGAACTCTTCCAAAGAATGGACAGAGGAATGTCAGCAGGCCTTTGAAAAGATAAAGCAAAGTTTGTCTGAACCACCGATAGTAGCACCAGTGATACCGGGACATCCATTGCTGCTTTATTTGTCAGTAACAGAAACCACAATGGGTTGTATGTTAGCGCAGCAAGATCCAGAAACCAAGCATGAAAAGGCTGTGTATTATCTTAGCAAGAAGATGTTGGAGTATGAACAGAAGTATACTGTCCTAGAAAAAACCTGCTTAGCCTTGGTTTGGGCTACTCAGCGACTCAGGCATTACATTTTATCACATAAGGTCTTGCTCCTGTCAAGGATGGATCCTCTGAAATATCTCTTTGAAAAACCAGCCTTGACAGGCAGGACTGCCAGATGGTTATTGTTGTTGTCTGAGTTTGACATCACCCATGTAACCCAAAAATCAGTAAAGGGCCGAGTCATTGCTGAACAATTGGCAGAAGCACCCCGAGAAGAAAATCAGCCTTTCAAGACGATGTTCCCAGATGAAGAGATCATGATGGTAGAAGATGAATATCCAGAAACTGGTTGGACCCTCTATTTTGATGGAGCAGCAAACCAAACAGGGCAAGGAGTAGGGGCATTGCTTGTGTCACCCCGAAATGAGCATGTTCCCCTTGCAGTTAAGTTACAATTCAATTGCACCAACAATATGGCAGAGTATGAAGCATGCATTGTTGGGCTTGAGGCAGCATTGGCCTTAGGCATAGAGAATCTTGACGTATATGGAGATTCAATGTTAATCATTTGCCAAACCCAAGGAGAATGGAGAACCAAAGAAGAAAAGTTGCTGCCATATCATGAATACTTGGATATTCTCGCTAAGCAATTCCAGCACATCACTTTCAGTTATTTGCCAAGGTTGAAGAATAGATTCGCCGATGCCTTAGCGACGTTAGCTTCTATGATTGACATACCTCACAATATGAAAATGAGGCCCATCACGGTTCAAGAGCAATGGGCTCCTGCATATGTTGATGCTATAGAGATAGCTGCAAGATGTCCCGATGGTAAACCATGGTATACGGACATAAAGAACTACATCTCGGGCCAGGGGCATCCCAATGAGGCGTCGAATAAGGAGATAAGGACTTTGCAGAGATTGGCGGCTAACTTTGTCATTTGTGGAGGAGAGCTGTATCGACGGTCCTTCGACGGAATTCAACTCTTATGTGTCACTGAAGATCAGGCAGAAGAAATTCTCGCAGATGTTCATGAAGGGGTGTGTGGACCTCATATGAATGGGAAGATGTTGTCAAAGAAGATCCTACGTCTGGGGTACTATTGGCCAACATTGGAAGCAGATTGTCACACATTTGTGAAGAAATGCTATAAATGTCAGATACATGCGAATCTCATCCATGTACCACCTACCGAATTGCATTCTCTTACTTCTCCTTGGCCGTTTTCGGTTTGGGGAATTGACATTATTGGCAAAATTTCCCCTAAGTCATCCAGTGGTCACGAGTACATACTCGTTGCAATTGACTACTTCACTAAGTGGGTTGAGGCCGCTTCTTATGCAAAGCTTACATCCGCATCAGTTGCTAAATTCATACGAACCAACATCATATGCAGATATGGGATTCCCCATGAACTTATCTCAGATAACGGATCTCATTTCAAGAAAGAAGTTATCATTCTTTGCGAAGAGTTTAAGATTAAGCATCACAAATCCTCACCTTATCGGCCGCAGACAAATGGAGCAGTGGAAGCTGCAAACAAAAATGTCAAGACTATCATTAGCAAGATGTCAGAAACTTATAAGGATTGGTCGAATAAGTTGCCGTACGCCTTGTGGGCTTACAGAACATCAATTAGAGCTTCAACTGGGGCAACCCCTTACTCTCTTGTTTATGGTATGGAAGCAGTGCTACCTGTAGAGATTCGTGTACCTTCGCTCCGAGTATTGGCTGAAGTCAAGTTGCCAGAAAATGAATGGGCAGACGCCAGATATAAAGAGCTGAATATGCTAGATGAAAAGAGGTT
Organism: Tasmannia lanceolata; assembly: GCF_043159265.1. Lineage (NCBI taxonomy): Eukaryota > Viridiplantae > Streptophyta > Magnoliopsida > Canellales > Winteraceae > Tasmannia > Tasmannia lanceolata. The sequence goes on along the minus strand of NW_027518695.1, from coordinate 64,011,643 downwards.
AAAAGCGCTTTACCATGTGCAGGGTTATCAGCGCAGAATAGCCCGGGCTTTTAATAAAAAGGTTAAAATCAGAGATCTCGAAGAAGGCAACCTTGTTCTAAAAGAAAACCGAGCACCAGTGTTTGACCCAAGAGGCAAATTCAAGCCTAATTGGTCAGGGCCATACATCGTGGACCAAATCTTACCTGGAAAAGCCGTCAAGCTCCGTAATTTAAATGGAGAAATATTGCCGGAACCAACAAATCTTGATCAACTCAAGAGGTTCTATGCTTGAACACCAGAAGGCCGTCTTTTGGCCGAATAAAACCCAAATTCATAACCCAAAATCAAAAAATATATAACCTTTTGCAAACCCTTTTGAGCCTACATAAAATTTTCCTTCAAAACCCAATGTACTAGGGGCATTCCCCTGAACTACGCATGACCTGATTCCTACACTGGGATACGTAGGCAACCTGTTCACAGGTTCGGTTGAAACTCTTGCAAAACCTTAAGCCATTTTTTGAAAAGCTCTACCTCACCTGTAAAGTCCTTTTGGTGTTCAAGTAAAAAAAAAAAAAAAAAAAAAAAAAAAAAAAAAAAAGAGAATGGAGCTTGAAGATCCGCTAGATTGAAAACCTGAAAAGGCGATCTAGGCAAAATTTAGGATCATTCCCCTGCTAAGTTGAAAACCTGAAAAGGCAGCTTAGGCAAAAGTTAAGGGGGTAGCCTGCTGAGTCAAAAACCTGAAAAGGCGATTCAGGCAAAAGTTAAGGTTGAACGGTCCGCCAAGTTGAAAATCTAAAAAGGAATACTTGGTCGTGGTAAGATGGGGTTCACGCCAGAAGAATTACATCGACCTCTGAACTCTCAGTAGGTCAGGCAAAAATAACAATGATTCCCGAAACTAAGGGCATTAATTTCAAAACAATCCGAAAGTTGATAGAAGGATATATGAAGTATCACTGTCTTAAAAAATAAGTTAAGATGTTTATCAGTGGAGAAACATTCTTTAAAAGAGGCTAACCTAACCCAAAAGAAAATACTGATAAGTCAGAAGCATCACGAGATCACTTGAGTAATCTTTCTTATTTTGTCTTTTTATTACCAATGTCTGTGGTTCTATTTTTAGAAAAATTTACAAATGCTATTTTAAAGAATTGTTGTAGGGTGCAATCACTCTGAAGGCAGGTTCATTAACAGATTCCGAGAAACTTGGAAAAGGTGCGACTGTCATGAATGGTGAAAAATCGTTGCAAGAATGATCTCTGGTCAATGAATAGAAGAAGGTTAGAAGGCCTTAAACTGGGGCAGGTTGCTAATGAAGTGGCATCTCATGTTCAAGCCTTGAAAGACCTTTGCTGCATGGTGGTATGGAATCATTTGCTTCCAAAGTTGTTAATTAGAGATTTCAGTTCCTTTTCTCTGATAATCTATGTCAAAGCTCAAATTATCTCTGAATTCATTTGAAAATGGTCTCTTCTCTTTAAGCATCATATAAATGTGATGTCTCATTTCTTGGAATTCGTATAAATACGATAGTCCATTGTCCTTGAGTTAACTTTGAGCATCATATAAATATGGTGTCTCATTTGTTTGAAATCCGTATAAATACGTTATTTCATTCATTCTGAGTCCATTCAAAAATGTTCTCTTATTCTCTTTGAGCATCATACAAATAGGATACCTCATTTCCTTGGAACTCCGTAAAAATACGGTATTCCATTATCTTCTGAGTCCATTCAAAAATGTTCTCTTATTCTCTTTGAGCATCATACAAATATGATACCTCATTTCCTTGGAACTCCATAAAAATACGGTATTCCATTCCCTTCTGAGTCCATTCAAAAATGTTCTCTTTGAGCATCATACAAATATGATACCTCATTTCCTTGGAATTCCGTAATTCATCAAATCCAATTCTACGTTAAATTCAAATTCCCAAAATTCATCAAGTCCAATTCTACGTCAAATTCAAATTCCCAAAATTCATCAAGTCCAATTCTACGTTAAATTCAAATTCCCAAAATTCATCAAGTCCAATTCTACGTCAAATTCAAATTCCCAAAATTCATCAAATCCAATTCTACGTCAAATTCAAATTCCCCAAATTCATCAAATCCAATTCTACGTCAAATTCAAATTCATGAAAAAATCTCCAAATTCTTCATTGTCAAATTCATTAATTCATCTCAACCGAAGATTGAAGCCGTAAAAATACGGTATTTCATTCTGAGTCCATTCAAAAATGTTCTCTTATTCCCTTTGAGCATCATACAAATATGATACCTCATTTCCTTGGAACTCCGTAAAAATACGGTGTTCCATTCTCTTCGAGTCCATACAACTACGTTCTCTTATTCTCTTTGAGCATCATACAAATATGATACCTCATTTGCTTGGAACTCCGTAAAAATACGGTATTCCATTCTCTTCAAATCCATACAACTATGGTTTCTTACTCTCTTTGAGCATCATACAAATGTGATGTTTCATTTCCTTGGAAACCGTAAAAATATGGTATTTCATTCTGAGTCCATTCAAAAATGGTCTTTTCTCTTTGAACATCATATAAATGTGATGTCGAGCGGCACCGCAGCGGGATTTTGTTTTTTATTATTATTGCATTCCAATTCTAGGACTTCGTTTAGGGTCTTGCATTAGGTAGTAAATGTTTGCGTCTAAGTTCCGTTTTGTGTAGAGTCTTTTGTCGATTAAAGCTACGCAAAATGGTTCTGTCATTTTAACTTTGGTATTTGATGACTACGTCATCTTTACCAAAGAGGGGCATCTGTAGACACCCCCATTTTGCTCTGCTTTGATCAACAAAGAAATTAGGGTTTCGCTGTCAATTTTTCAGTATTTTCCATTCCCGTGTTCGTCCCTTACGCTTTCTCAAATCTTTCTGGTCATTCCTGCAATGTTCTGATTTTTTTTTTCCGTTGAGTATTGAGAAGGGTTATTCATGAGAATCCGAGCAAAAGAGAATGTGGGACCCGCTGGTGTGGGACCCGCTGGTGTGGGACCCGTTTGTGTGGGACCCACTGGTGTGGGACCTGCTAGTGTGGGACCTGCTAGTGTGGGACCCGTTTGTGTGGGACCCGCTGATGTGGGACCCGTTTGTGTGGGACCCGCTGATGTGGGACCCGTTTGTGTGGGACCCGCTGATGTGGGACCCGCTTGTGTAGGGCCCGCTGATGTGGGGCCCGCTTGTGCGGAACCCACAAAGTGGGACTCACCATTAGCATGACTTAACTTTCTCTACCATTTCCACTAACTTCATTTTTCCCTTTAAAATAACACCATTATCTCCATTACCATTATATATTCCATTATCCCCACCACCATTATCTCCATTACCATTATATATTCCATTATCCCCACCACCATTCCCACCATTACCATTATATATTCCATTATCCCCACCACCATTCCCACCATTACCATTATATATTCCATTATTCCCACCACCATTCCCACCATTACCATTATATATTCCATTATTCCCACCACCATTCCCACCATTACCATTATATATTCCATTATTCTCCACCACACCCACCATTCTCATTTTTTATTTCCACCTCTCCACTAAGTTTTTCACTATATAAAGAGAGGTGATGAGAGGAAGAAAGGAGGAGAAAAACAACACATTGTTTTTGGATAGTTTTCTCTTTCTCTCCCTCAATATCTCCCTCCCTCAATATCTCTCACTCTCTCACTCTCACACTATCATTATCTACTTTCTCTCCTTATTTGTTTCTCCCCATCTCTCTCCCTTGTTCCATATAAAAAAAAATATAAAAGAAAATAAAACAAAGAAAAAGAGAAAGAAAGCGGAAGCGGATCAAGCGGCGGTGCGATTTTCGAATTTTTCGGCTCTCGGATTCGACGAGGATTTCGATCACAGGTAGGTACTTAATTTTTAGATTTTTCTAGAATTATTTGGTATATTTGCATGATTTTTAGTATTTAATTGGATTTAGTTGAAAATTAAATATGTATGCTCAAAATCATGATCTCCATGAGTGTTTCGAAAATAAAATATATACTAAATGAATTCCAAAATTAATGAAATTTCGTGGGAAACTAATATGATACCAGTACATTCTACCATGAAATTTTGAGAATTTGTAGAATTTGTTTGGTATATTATTTTATGCTTTCTTTGAAATTTATCAGCTTTTGAAGGAATTGTTACTGACATCAGATCACAACTAAAATTCTTAAAATTTTTACAGTAGTCTTCAATCTCACATTTCTAGTTACTGTAAAAGTTTCAAGTGATTTGGATCTGTTTTCATATGGGATGTAGGGTTAATTCATAATCTGGTCTGAACATTAAAAAATCTGAAACTGATAGTAAATGGTTTCCAAAATTCATGAAAATTTCTCAGTATGTTATTTTTACTTATATCTTATTACTGTAGAAATTTCATTGAATTTAGATTCATATTTCTAGTGGTTTCTGTGTTATTTGTGCAATCTGGTCAATCAATTGTTAAATCGAAATTAAATATGAGCTTAATGTAAAAATCTGTAAAACTCTTCCCGTAAGCTACATTTCATCATATCTTGCTGCTGTAGAAATTTCAACTCATTTCGAATTTGTTTGCAATAATTTCACTTGTAAAATCACTCATATGCTTAAAATTGATAAAATCCATTGAAAATTCGAAATTAATTAAAAATCATTGTGAAAATTTCCAAAGAACCTTAAATTTTGTCACATGTTCACTCCTGAATCCATTGAAACAGAAATTTTAGGATCTTTAGATTTTCCTGGAAAAATGGCCAGTGCATCCATAATCGTATCCCAATTGCAACCGATCTTTGACAATTTGAATACTTAAGCTATAGCATGTTGTTGGCTCCGAGGTTACTGTCCACGGAAATCCTGAGATATGCCAGGCAATAAGATGTTATAACCTAAGTATTAAATTGCGCAAGGAAAGAACGCACGATTCCCTTCCTTGGATGCTATTCTGGGCCGAAATTGGTGAACCCTAGAACCATTGGTAATCCTCAAGTGTCCATAAATCGAAAATCCATGAAATCTGAAATTAATTAACTTCAAGAATTTGAATTGATTTGTCTCGAGTCTTTCGGAACCATTGGATTATGGTTTCCAATCTAAGAACCATTAGAGCCCAATTTAGGAACACTAGTGTTGTGTCGTGTCCTAAATTTTAGGGAGTCCTAGAGTTAGGAGTCCAGCCTCATCACGGACGCTTGCTATGTATAGCAACCGTACCATAGGTCTAGTTACACTAGTCACCCAATCTTTCCTTAAGACAAGCCTAGTAAACTAGGATGTAGGCAAACCTGCATTAGTCTAAGGGACAACTTGCATTCAGATAAGAATCATATAGCATCTTAGATGAAATCCTAAGATAATAAAATCCTCAACTTGAATTAAATAATTCCTCTTAAAACTGTTGAAACAGTCAAATCCGTCTAAGTCGGTGTCCTAGTTGAGTTAGGCATATGTAGCTTAGCTTAGGTGCACCGAACTACGTCGACTCTGATCCCAGTAAGGCTTGGGTACGTAGGCAGCTTGGATGTCTGATGGCATACCACCCGCGAGTCGGCACCACAAACAAATTGTGGTGTTTTGTATATTAATTTTCTTGTAAATACTTAATCAAATCAGTTAGGGTTTTCCATGAAATTAGAATTCTAGGAGAACTTTCACTTAGAATGAATCCAGACAAATTAATAAATCAAGATACACATCTAGGATTCACATTGAAATTAGATTCTAGGATGCATGTCACTTAGTTCGCACATTAACATAGAGTTGAATGAGCCATTTAAAATAAATTTAAAAGAGTTAGCTTTTGGAATCGAAGACCGATTATCGGACAAGAATGGTGCATGTGGTGGATAACTCCCCATACCTTCCATTCTCGTAACCAGGTAGCGAGTCTAGATTTCTGGTTAATTATGGGTCCTAGATCCCACATCTAGGTGGCGACTCTGTCAGTCTCTTTCGTGTGGAATTCGGATTGCCTTAGTGATCCCAAGTTCACAGGAAAGACGAATCAATAATAAAATGCACACGCCAATCGCGTGGGTACGAGAGACCAAGAGAGAGTGCATGGCGGCTCGCGCCCCACCCCTCTCGCGGGATCATGTCCCACAACACCCTATCTATGTGAGGGCCTTTAAAATGGATGGCTTGGATCACCCAAACAATGTGGGCCCCCACTGTATTTAAAGCTAGTGTGTAGAGAACTCTCTACACATATGTGTAGGAACCGTTTTCTCATATATATATATATATATATATATATATATATATATATATATATATATATATATATGAGAAAAGGGTTGCTGCTCTCAAGCGCTGCTAGGCTTAGCTGCGCTCGAGCACAGAAACAGGGGGGTAGGGCCATTTGGGGGGGGCGGTGATCCTAAGCATTCATTTGGAAGGCCTCATCATGGATGGGGGCCTACCAAAAATCAGCTCCATTGGATCACCAATGGGTGTCCATTTGTGGGGCAAAAATTGGACAGATACTGTTTGTCCACAAATCTGTCCATTTTTAGCCCCACAAATGGACACCCTAAGGTGATCCAATGAGCTGATTTTTGGTGGACACCCTACCCATGAAAGGGCCCATCAAATGAATGCTTTGGCTCCCACCCAAAATGTGGCCCCACCCTGTTTCTGTGCTCGAGCGTAGCAAATGCATGCTCTCTCTCTCTCTCTCTCTCTCTCTCTCTCTATATATATATATATATATATATATATATATATATATATATAGAGAGAGAGAGAGAGAGAGAGAGAGAGAACATTTCCTACACACTTGTGTAGGTAAGTTACCTACGCACTACCTTAAAATACAGTGGGGGCCCACATTGTTTGGGTGATCCAAACAATTCATTTGAAGAGAGAACATTTCCTACACACTTATGTAGGTAAGTTACCTATGCACTACCTTAAAATACAGTGGGGCCCACATTGTTTGGGTGATCCAAACAATTCATTTGAATGGTCCTCACATAGATAGGGTGTCCACAAAAAATCAGATCCATAGGATCATCCTAACCATTCAAACTATGGAGGCAAAAAATGGACTAATTTGTGAAGGTTTATACACGTCCATTTTAGCTCCACAAATCGTAGGGTTGGGATGATCCTATGGATCTGATTTTTTGTGGACACCCTATCTATGTGAGGACCATTCAAATGAATTGTTTGGATCACCCAAACAATGTGGGCCCCCACTGTATTTTAAGGTAGTGCGTAGGTAACTTACCTACACAAGTGTGTAGGAAATGTTCTCTCATATATATATATATATATATATATATATATATATATATATATAGGGTGCGAGGTTTCTGAGCTATAGCTCAACCTGAGCAAGCCACTATAAACACACCCTCTCCATGTTGTTTGACTCATCCTACCCATTCATTCCATAGAACATCACATAGATAGGTAGGGGTGGTTATTCGGTTATAACCGAACCGAAATAACCGAAATTTGATAAACCGAAATAATTTCGGGTATCAAATTTCGGTAACCGAAACCGAACCGAAAATTTTCAAAACTGAACCAAAACTGGACCGATTAAAAATTCGATTATTCGGTTATAACCGAATAAACCGAATAACCGAATAGTGGGAGAAAAAGAGGGAAAAAGAATAATCTTGGCTTTGATCGGAGGGCTAGGATTATCCAATCGAAATGATTTTTTGAGCACAACCTAATTAAGTTGTGATCAATCAAATGGACGGTTTTGATCATCCTTTGGAGTGCCCATATCAAACTTTGTTTTGAAAAAATAATGGTTTTTATCATAATTTCGGTTATTTCGGTTAACCGAATTTTTTTTGAGATAACCAAAACAGAAACCGAATAACCGAATTGCCAAAAAAAAAACCGAAACCAAACCGAAAAGGGAAAAAACCGAACCGAACCGACCGAACTAACCGAACCAATTCGGTTCGGTCCGTTTATTCGGTTTTAACTGAATAATGAACACCCCTATAGATAGGGTGTTCCTAACAAACCATCTCCATACAATCATCATAACCATTCGATCTATGGAAGCCCACTTTCTAGCCATCAATTCTAAAACTCCACAAATCAACAGCTACCATGATCCTATGGAGATGATTTCTTAGGGACACCCTACCTATGGTACGTCCGATAGAATGAATGGATTGGATGACGCAAACAACATGGGAGATGGCCTATATAGAGGGCTGCTCAGGCTACACGATTGGGCCCACATTGTTGGTGCATCCAAAGCATTCTTTTGGAAGCCCCCAACAACATGGCGCCCCACCTAAGTTTTTGATGCTCGAGCTCAGATAAGCTATCTGAGCACGAGCTCAGAAACACTATTCTCTCTCTCTCTCTCTCTCTCTCTCTATATATATATATATATATATATATATATATATATATATATATATATATATATACTACACACTAGTGTAGATAGGTTATCTACACACTAGCTTAAAATACAGCGGCGTCCACATTGTTTGGGTGATCCAAAGCATTCATTTAATTGGCCCTCACATAGATAGGATGTGCCCAAAATATCAGCTCCATAGAATCATTCCAACCCTACGATTTGTGGAGGTAAACTGGACTTATATAAACATTACGATAAACAAAGTCATAATCCCGCTTTTCAGAGGGACTCTTGAGACTAGTTGTAGACATCCCATTTTGACCGAACCCTAATAGCGTCATTCGGATAGAAACCCTATCAAACTAGTGTTTTAGTGTCCCCAATTTGTTCCTAGAGTATATTAGGGTCTCATTTAGGTCCCCATGAGATTTCGTCCGAATTCGTCGCAATTTGCCTTAGTAAACGGATGAAGTTTGTAGTGTAGTGTAGGATTAAGGGTGGCAATTTAGCCAGAAAAGAGGGTGCGCTTGAACCTGGAAAGCCAGTTCAAATTTACTGCAGTGGGCTGTCTGGGAGGATATGCAGGCGTGCAGATTAATGTATATCATAATTAGGGGGTGCATTATCCGAGAGCAGGGCAGTTTGGTAAATAGGGAAGATTCTTTTCTTCATTTTCATGTCTCAATTAGGCCTAATCATGAGTTAATAAGATTTAAGGCTAGGATTAGTTAGGAGGGAATATTAGGAAGCTTAGGTGGTTAGGATTTCTTTGATCTTAACCCTTGAACAAAAGTTGATTTGAAGGGTTAAGATCAAAGGAGGAGAAGATATTTTTCTTAAAATTTTCCCTTTTTGCTATTACTTGGGCACCCCCTGCCAGTATAAAAAGTGATCTAAATACACTAGATTGGGCTGTCTGAAGAAGGAAAAAGGAGAGGAATATATCATTATTTTTGCTCACCCTGTCTTACCTGAACCCTCCCCTGTGTGTTAAAAAAGGTATTTGCAATACACTAGAGGTGGTTGTCCAAAGGGGGGAAATGGGGGGGTTGAATTTATTTTTCCCATTTCATAAAACCCCAACCGATTAGGGTTTTGTGAGGGGGAGAAGGAGAAAAACTCCAATGGGCAGAAGAAAAAGAAAAAGAAAACACAGAGAGCATTTAGAGAGAGAGAGGGAAGCTCCCATATCCGCCGGCCATCTTTCCACCTACACTACCATCTTCTTCTTCTTCTTCATTTATTTTTTCTTTCTTTCTTTCTCTCGAAGCCCATTTCACCCAAAAACTTTCTACCCACCAAGCCCTTCTTCTCCGGTCGGATTCTCACTGGAATCCGACAACCATCACCTCCACCCTACCACCATCTACAAACCCACTTCGGCCAATACCCCATCTCTACCTCCAAGAAACCCATCGGAATCCGGCCAGCCACCATTTCGGCCGGATTCATCCCAAATCCTACCGGATCTATCATTCCAACCACCATCTTCACCTCAGTCCCCTCCCATTTGCAGCAGCCATTAAAACCTAATTCCATCTTCTACCCTTATTCATACTCATTACCCCTACCACCATCTACAAACCCACTTCGGCCAATACCCCATCTCTACCTCCAAGAAACCCATCGGAATTCGGCCAGCCACCATTCCGGCCGGATTCATCCCATTTCTGACCCTATCTTCATCTTCCCCACCACCCTCACCATCAACTCCTCTGCCACTGTTCTACCTCAACCATCAGGCCTCATTTTTGAAGAGAGAGAGAGAGAGAGAGAGAGAGAGAGAGAGAGCGAGATTTGGCAGTTTTCTATTATCTCATTGATTCGATCGTCTTCTCCAGCCATTCTTGTCGGAGATTCAGCCACAACTTCATTTTGACGGTGAATCTTCATTCCATTTCCATTTTTTCTTCTCCTACCTCTGTTGTTTTCTTCTAAAAACAGCCATTAAAGCTGGGGATCTTTGCTCTTCATTAGTAGTCATTGAGGATATGCTATGAAACCATTTCCCTTACCTAAACTTTTTTTTAGATTTGAGCCATTTTCACCTTCTTCCCTTGGGATCCCTAAATTCGAGTGCTGAAACCCTAAGTTTATACTCTAACGCTCTAGATCCATGTGATTTCTCAACTTCTATACTAGTTGATCTATCTCTATTACAGATCTAAGCTCGAATTCCTTTTCTCATCATTTAAATTGAATAGATCTTGTGGCCTCCAGAAATTACATTACCAAATCTGCTCTTTATCATTTTCTTTGAGGTGGTTGATCATTTTTAGGGGAAGCTAAGGCATAAGAAGGCAATCAGCATCTATCATTACTAGATCAGAAATTGAAGAGGAAAAGGGTCTAATCTTCGCTAAAGTTCCGAGACTTTATTCCATATCAGAGCTGGAAGAAAGGTTAGGTTTTTCCCCTGTTGATTAATGACTTAGGGCCTTTCGAATCCTTAAGACATTTTTTTTATTGTCCTCTATATCATTGGCATGTGGTTTAGATGGTTATTTTCTGTGACGAGTTCAGTAGCTGCAGTTGGAGCTCAGGTTTGGTTACCAAATGGCTGAATGTAGATATTATAGAGTATAAGATTTATTTTCAAGTTCAATTTTGCATCTACTGCTTGATATAAAAGATTTAGTACCATTATAGGTGTGTTAATTTGAGCGTATATGATCATGAGAGCTGGCTATTGTTTGTTCCCATCCATGTTTACAGCTCCTACGGATTATGATACCTTGGTTTTCATATTATGATCATACTAAAGCATATGTGGGGTTGGACTATCCTCTTGTTATCACAACAGAACATTTTTAAGGATGGCTGAATGTATATCATGTGTTGATTGTGTTTAGTTCCTTTGGATCATTTCTTAATAGCAGTTTTTCTTTTACTTCACGTGTGCCCTACCATTTAGCTGTTTCGTTTGTTACATTTAGTCCCTATAAATGTCTCACATAACAGAATGTGAATAAGAAGTAATATTTTTTTTAATAAGAGGTTACAAGGTATATTACTTTACATGTTTAGTGCATCATCTCAGTGTGATTGCATATTATCTCTGGTGTACTTATGTTTCATATAGCATATCTTAGACATTTGGTTACTCAGATTCATTCATAGAATGGTTAGTGTCTTTAGATCAGAAAAGTTGCCTTTGATCCCAGTTAAAATAACATTCTTAATGGCATGTCTTGTGAACTCTCATCATAATTTGCTAATTCTGTAGTTCGAAGATTTAGCATAAGGAAATGCCTTTTTGTTCTAATATAATGATTTCCTTAAGCTGAAACAAATTAGTTCTACTAAGTTCGCTACCTTTAAGGTGGGAATGTGCTGTTCCTAAAATATGAGCTATGTTCAGATTGATCATTCTTCCTTTAAGTGGTAAAGGTTAAATGAACGATATTTTACTTGATAGCAAGCAAGTTATGGATTTATTGCGTTACTTGGCAGGTTGTACTTAAGTTCCTTTAGATTTTTTTAATCATTAGTAGCCTTCTTTCCTTGCAAAGGGTGATGAGGGCACTAGCCGGAGCCTCCCCTCTTAGGAGATATTCTTGTCTCATTTGATACTCCCCTTTTAGGAGACATATTCTTGTCTCATTAGATATTCTCGTTTTAGAAGACATATTCTTGTCTCATTAGATATTCCCCTCTTATGAGATATTCTTGTCTCATTAGATACTCCCCTTTTAGGAGACATTATTGTCTCATTAGATATTCCCCTTTTTAGGAGACAAGCTATGTCTCTATAGAAAAAGCTCATCCTTAGGGGACTCGCTCAGTCCAAAAAGCACTCCTTTTTTTTTGGTAGACTTTCTCAGTCTTTTAAACCTTTTTTAGATAAAACACTCCTCATTGCAAGGGCAATGATAGCGCTGGCTGGAGCCAACCCTTAGGGAGACAAGCTATGTCTCAACAGAAAAGTCAAAATCTTTTGGAGACAAGCTTTGTCTCATTAGTGAGTCAACTCATAAGAGACTATTCAAGTCTCAAGTAGAACATCTCCTTTAGGTTAAAGACCGACTTGGTCCGTTGGATGTCTCGCCCCCTTTTCATCATTGCATGGGTAATGATAGGGATACTTGGAGCCCACCTTTGTGTCTAGGAGACTTGCCCAGTAGACTTGCCCAGTCTCACTAGCACCTGTTTTGATAGCGTTATTAGAGAGTCATTGACTCATTTGCGCCCCTTCTTTAGTGTTGGTAGCTAGGAGTTTCTCCTTTAGAGTTGTTGTCATTCTTCTTTATTAGAGACTAGCACAATCTTATTAGAGCTTTGCTTACTTGGGATTGGGATTTCAGATAGTTTTCTCTGTTCTTGGGACACTAGTTTACTTGTTGTGGACCGTCTCTTTGAGACACAAGTTGCTTGTTCGGGGTTTCCCCTTTTTATTTAGGGCTTTGCCCTAGTTTGTGGTTATGCTTGCGTGTTGCCTTTAAGGGTGAAAATATTTAAAGATCCTAAAAGCAATTGAATATTTTAAAACTAAAAAACATCAGCAATTTAAAACATTGAAAACATTTGAAAACATCAAAAGCCTTAAATCGTTTGGAGTGTTAAGTTTTAGTGGTAGTTAGGAGAGTTCATTTCGAACTACGTTAGCTTGATCCTCTTTCACGAGGTACGTAGTGCAGCTTGGGATCATTATCCCAAGTCCAGCCAAACTTTTGTAAATAGTATTGAAAATCTTTTTTTTTTAATAAAACTTTAAAACCTTGTTTTCAAAAGAGACCTTCCTCTAGAGTTAGGACTTTGTCCTAGATAGAGAGTTTTAGAGTTAGCGTTTAGTCATTGATTTATTGTGTTTGTTTGTGCTTGTTTTAGAGTTAGGGGTTTGTCCTAGAGTTATATGAACGGCTCCGTCCGGTCAGTTGGCGATACACATCGCCGACTGATGACTAGAATAGAATGCGTTAGTCCGCCCTTTGTTTTCCTTAGGAAACACAGCCTAGTTACACATAGGTTGTAGAAACCATCTGCATTAGCTTATGGCTAACCTGCATTTAGTTAGGGCATATACTGTGTCCTAAAATTCACAATTCACTGGAATCTAAATGATTGCTCAAGAAGCTTTAATAACTAGTCTGGTCTTTTAGATCGAGTCTAGGATAGATGTCAAGATGTCTTAGCATCATAGTTTATAATAGATGCGAAGAACTACGCTCCCTTGATTCTTGGGGAGGCAGGGATACGTAGGCTTCTTTGGATGAATATCAGATCATCCAAGGACTCGGGTTAAATCGTTTAGAGTCTTAGGATTTAGAGTTGTTGTCATGTTGTATGTTTTGTTGTGTTTTCTTACTTTCATGTTCAGGCCTTATTCCTTTAGCTGTAGTATGCATGTGCTTGTCCACAAGAACTTAGACACCAGTTAGGTATGTCACTCATAACCTAGCTGTGATTAGGCGGCACTTCTTCAATTTATTTTGTACATGTTTATTATTTTACCCCCGTGTTATGCATGTTTAGGTAGACGTCTACTCGGGGATATTTGTTCCCATTTTACATGATTTTCTACCAAAACTCTTCGATGTTAATAATAAATGGCATAAGAGACCAAGTGCTTTCACTCGGATGAATTGAGGGTACTCTTCGGACCTTCTTCATTCGTAATCAGGCACGAGCCCATATATATTTCTGGTTATCCATTGCACAGAGGATTTGTTTTTGGGGTTTCATGGCCTATCCATGGATGACAACTCTGAGTTATTTTAGGTACGTCCTGGTTTGGGGATTTATCCTTGGATTAAGAGGTATCTAGTTCGTATTGCCACTCGTGCTATGCTATGAGAGTGTCACCGTTTCGAGAATTCCTTGGCAGAGCTCTCATTCATGTGGAGATCGAGAGCACGTAGGGACTCGTTTCCTCATCATCCTCGGATCGGGGTCCACACTAGTGAAATGAGCTTTTTGTCCGGTGGTTGAGACAACTTTGACTTACTTTACGGCCTATGATGTTGGGACTTCCCCTTTGGACTTCTCTGCAGGGCATTCGAGATCTATTGTTCCTTGTCTCATTCGAAATGGAAGCTAACTGGTTGAAGATGGCATCTCTGACATTGGAACTGGCTAATGAAATGAACTAGTGGCTTAGCACACAGCTTAACAAACGAGTTTCAGTTGATGCTACGGGGAGGCATGTAGCTAACGAGAGTTGTTTGTTGAAGAGTAGAACGAGAGGTGGGAAATGAGGAATCCGGTTCACGCCCGTAACGAACCGGTGTCGGGTTAATTGTTTTTGTATTGCTATGGGGCGGCAGTTCTCTAAAGCTATAGCTTTTGTTGGCGGCAGGCTGGGACTTCCACTAAATGCCAGTAAGGAAGATGAGTATTACTTTGAGGAGCTTTCATATCTCTTGTATCGAAGAGGCGGCTTTCTTATGCAGGAAGACTTTTGCCAGGCTCCACAACAATAGTTTGTTTCCGGGGCCTTCTGGCTCTGGATGAATTTTGTTCTCTGACGTTTCTACCCAAGACAAGGATATGGAAAAAAGGACTGCATAATTCTATTAGCAGATAACTTACCACGAAAAATGGATATGTATAAACCTTCACAAATCTGTCCATTTTTTCCTTACGTGGTTCGAATGATTAGAATGATCCTACGGAGCTGATTTTTTGGGCACACCCTATCTATGTGAAGGCCAATCAAATGAATGCTTTGGATCACCCAAACAATGTGGACCCTATTTTAAGCTAGTATGTAGATAACATATCTACACTAGTGTGTAGAAACTCTTTTCTCATATATATATATATATATATATATATATATATATATATATATAGAGAGAGAGAGAGAGAGAGAGGAAATGGTTTATGAGCAGCTGCTCAGATAAGCTTATTTGAGCAGAGCTCACAAACCATGGGGCGCCCACATTTTGGGGGTGATCCTAAGCATTCATTTGGAAGGCCCTACCAAGGATGGGGTGTGTACAAAAAATCAGCTCCATTGGATCATCTTAGGGTGTTCATTTGTGGAGGGAAAAATGGACGGATATTGTTTGTGCACAAATCTGCCCATTTTCTCCCTCCACAAATGGAAGGGTTAGGATGATCTAATGGAGCTGATTTTTGGTATACACCCCACCCATGATGGGGCCTTCCAAATGAATGCTTCGGATCACCCCTAAAATGTGGGCCCCCCATGGTTTGTGAGCTTTGCTCAGATAAACTTATCTGAGCAGCTGCTCACAAACCATTTCCTCAATATATATATATATATATATATATATATATATATATATGAGAAAAGTATTTCTAAGCACGTGCTTAGATAAACTTATTTAAGCACATGCTCAGAAATACATGTGGCCCACATTTTTTGGGGGATCCAAAGCCTTCATTTGGAAGGCCCTTCCATGGATAGGGTGTGCACCAAAAATCAGCCCTATAGGATCATCCTAACCCAATCAAAGTTGGAGTGGAAAATGGACAGACATTGTGTGTCCATGTTTCTGCCCATTTTCCCCTCCACAAATGGCAGGGTTAGGATGATCTCACAGGCTGATTTTGGTACGCACCCTATACGTGGAAGGGCCTTCCAAATGAATGCTTTGGATCCCCCAAAAAATGTGGGCCACATGTGTTTTTCAGCATGTGCTTAGATAAGCTTATCTAAGCACGTGCTTAGAAACACTTTCCTCTCACACACACACGAAAGTGATATATCCGCCCCTTTGGATCACTTGGGACACCCAGCAGCAGTGTATCAATTACTGCAGAGTAGAGGAGTTGATGTACTTCATGTCAGGATTCAATGGGGCTGATTGCCACGTACACTTCTGCTGGGTGTCCCAAGTAATTAAAAGGTGCAGATATATCACACACATGTGTGCACTATAATTAATGGGAAACATAAGTTATTAAAATTATTGTCTTAAAACAAATAGAGGTCGGTCGATTTGGTGGAGAAAATGAAAGAACAATGCTTCAAGACGCATTGCTTTAGTGGCTTTCCTTAAGATTTGCCTCTAATGAACAGATGAATTGATATCTAATGGGTTTCTATAAATTTGCCTCCAAGTTAAAATGAAACTTAATCAATATACTGATATCTGTTGACGTTATGCAAAAACAGAGACAGACCTAAAGACCTTTAAAATTTGCCAGTATGTGAGCAATTGGTTTCTATTTCTGCCGCAAACAGAATACTAGAGATAAATAAAGAGAAAATTATAATGTAGAAAGTTGTTGGAAAGGCTAAAAATTTGTAAATTCACTATAATTTCATAGTGTGCTTCAATTGATTGGTTAATTGTTTTTTTTTTTTTTTTTTGAACTACTAGTGCCTTTTCTAATGGAATTCCACCACCTGATCAATGAGAGCTGTAATTTGAGAAATGTATTCCATTTGATCACGGCAATGTAGTTTGAATCACATTAAGATCGTGTCCATAGGCAAGTCTATAGTTTAGATCGAACCGGGTAGTTATTTGACTTTTAGTTCGCATCTGGTTGTCAATTTACAATTCAGATTGCTCACGACCGACGGTAGAGGGCGAGCCTTGGCACAACGGTAAGGTTGCTCCATTGTGACCTAGCAGCGAAGGGTTCGAGTCACGGAAACAGCTTCTCTGCAAAGCAGGGGTAAGGCTGCGTACATCTGGCCCTCTCCAGACCCCACAATGGCGGAAGCCTCGTGCACTAGGCCGCACTTTTATTGCTCACGACTGTTGGTCCAGTTCATATTTGTTCATGATCAGCCTGTTGGAGAAAATTATTTACGGTGGAGATGATGGAAGATGGAAAGTTGAGATGCTTCAAGGCTTGTTGTCGCTTTCCTTGAGGCGATATTCGCCCTCACCAATGTTTGTAAGGGGAACCACGACTTTGCCTCCAAGATACAATGAAGCCCAATGACTTCTTCACCAATTGTTTCTTGACGGTTTGCACTGGCGAAAACAATCCCCAGATCACCCTTGGATTTGACAAATATTTGATATACTAATGCCTATGTTTCTAGAATGACAGAACACTAGAAGAAACTTGAAGAAAAAAATGTAAAGAATAATTTTTCAAAGGCTTTCAAGAGAGTGAACTTGCTTTGGATTTCTCAAATTTGAATTTCCCAAGTGGAATTTCGTATCATTCTGTAAATGGGCGGAATTTGCTCTTTTTATAGAGCTTTTGGTGGCTATTTAGGTTGAATTGCATCCCTATGAGGCACCATTTCGTAGTGGTATTAAATCTGGCCGTTAGATCGCGTCCATCCGCAATTCTATAGTCTTAGATTGATCTTGTAGTGACTATTGGTTTGTGTAAAACCTCTGTCGTCCCCCATAACCACTAGATCATAGATTCACACTGCGGATTGCACTCGACCGGGTCTTGATCGTGGGGACGCGATGTGACGCGTTTTGACTAACCACATCGTACCTGATCACCTACTAGTCGTTATTCATGATCCGACACTTCAGATCGCTCCTGCTCAAGCACTACCCGTTGGAGCACATCCGACCGACCACCATACGCGACCGATCCCATGGCCCATCCGACCGATCACCTCAGATTGCGCCTATCTTGATCGAACGGCCAAGGAAAAAATTTAAGCGCTCCAAGTGCTCCTTGCGACGATGTGAAGTGCAAAGTGTGCCAAAAAGCGCCCTACACTCCACGCCGCGCATGTGAGGAGCAGGTCCACCATTCTAAAACCCATTGGGCAACAGAGAAAGAGAGAGAAATAGGAGAAGCTTTATATACCCTTCTCCAACTCTTTGAATTTCCAATGTGGGACTAATCTCACAATATAATTTTCACCATTCTTTTAAAAAGCACCCTGCTTTACCAAACCTTTTAATTGAAAATATTGATCTCGTATGATCACATCAGTGTCAATCTGAATAGGGCCAATGGGCAAAATTTAACTGGATAAAATTTTTAATGTGCTTTACCGAGCCTTGCTAGGAAGTGCAAAGCGGGCCAACAAAGTGCCATTAGGCCCTCTATGTAAGCATATATGTCGTCCCCATTAATCATAGTATAACATCTATCTATCTATGTATCTATAATATATACTAAGCATGTTTTTTTCCCGTGTCATTCGTCTTTCTTCCTGGAAATATTTTTATCAGAAAAGGTTTTCCCATTGAAAATTGGTTTTGCCACCAATAATTTTGGTAAAGATAAAACTACAAATCCGAATTTCTCGGGCACCCTGAAATCACACACAAAAATATGCGTTTAACTTTTAAAATCCTAAATTTTGCCACTAACTTTTAGCTCTCACCGAATTCATAAGGCATCAAAGATCACGCACGCAAATGGAGATATGCCTCAACTTTTTCTCCCGAAAAATTTGGCCACTACCTAATTTTAGTTTACCGCTCACTTTCAATTTTTATCGTGTTAATACTTTCTAAAAATCAGTTTGAGAGAGAGGTATTGGGGAAGTTATGGATAAAAATGGGAATGTGGCTACGGTTACTAGAAAGGGTGGTTTTTGAAGAATGAGAGAGAGAACAATATAGAATCATTAGGTTTGGGTCCTCTACTTCCGTTCTCAGTCTCTACTCTTCTACCAGTCCTAGGTAATCCCACAAGAGCATAAGCCCAAAGGAGATGGGTGAATAGCAAAACCAACAACTGCTCTATTGATTCTTTGGTTTGCTCTCCATGAAGGTAACTATCACTTTTCTTCTTTATCTTCTAAAATAACTTACTTAATTTTGGTTGAAATTCTAATTGACAAAGTCTGGTTTATCCTGCCGGTCGATTCCAAAGTGTGGAATAGATAGGTTGAACTCATTGTTGATATGTCCATACAAATCTTACTCCCTGGTTGTTTTCGCTGCGGAAAGAAATTCCCCACTGAGTCAAAATTCATTGGGTAGTGGTACAAAATAGCTAGAAGTTTAATATTACCACAAAAAAATAGTTATTTAAAATTAATTATTAAATAACAATAAAAACAATAATGAAAAAAAATTAATAACCATGCCATCTTGATGGTTTATAAAGTCAGATGGCAGTCCCAGGTCTGCAACCGTGCCATCGTTTCACACCTCATGATAGTTGGGTGAGTCCCACCTAAAACCCAAGCCATCTTAATGGTTGTGGGGTGTACCGTTTTATGATCGTGCATAGCATAGGTGAGCCGTTGAGCTC
Source organism: Tasmannia lanceolata (assembly GCF_043159265.1). Classification (NCBI taxonomy): domain Eukaryota; kingdom Viridiplantae; phylum Streptophyta; class Magnoliopsida; order Canellales; family Winteraceae; genus Tasmannia; species Tasmannia lanceolata. Next base: position 63,992,171 of record NW_027518695.1, on the reverse strand, counting down.
AGCAGTTTACACCTAATTTTTATAGGGGCCCATCAGTTCACAGCTCATATTTTAACGAGTGGGTCCTATCATCTCCACAAACCAATGCATAGGGCGGGGGCCATCAATTTGCACCTCAAGCATTAACTATGCAGACCCACCATTTTGAATCCATGCATAGCATGGGTCAGTAATGCTAGTTGAATATAAATGAAATGTTTATTTTCATATTTAGGTAACAGTCACCCAAACGGGAGACATGTATTTATCGGAAATAGTTCTCCTTTTCATATTTATTGAACCAAACCATCAAACTAGGTTTCAAGGGAATTATTGGAAAGGATAAGATTGCTTCCTTGGAATTTCCATGGAAATTAGACAATTTTTTGTCAAACCCAAGTTTAGATTGCAAGGGAAGTAAATTTTTTATTACAAGATGCTATCAATATCCAATTAGAACTGTAAAACAAATTGAGTAGTGCCCTTATCAAACAAGTGTGAAACAAAGAGCATTGCAATTATCAAAATATGGTAGTGTGAATGTCAGTCCCCTATATATTTGTAGTTTTGGACGACCTTATGAGACAATGTATCCACCTGACATGCAAGTATGAACATTTGTTTCCAACTTCCTTTCCAAAATCCCCCACAAGATACAAGCTAAGATTCTTTTGTTATCCAAAGTCAATGACCAAATATCAAAGATTTTCAAAAGTAAGATGTTTTTGTCTTTTGGCCATGAAGGTTGTTTTCTTGTGGGCTGTCTTTTCTTAGCCATATATTGAGATAATGGTTCTATCCTATATGAAAGGTGTAACATTTGGTATTCTTGTATATAAAAAATGCTCAACACATGTAGAAAGGTGGGTGCATGAATTTCTGCTATAACATCATTGCATTCTCCAAATGGGGTTTTCTGTTCTTGCCTTCCATCCTTAAATTTTCTCTTTTTGGGTGATTGAGATATATATGTTCTTTGAGTGTATGGCCTTTTGTTTTTTCCCATTATAGATGAAACAAATGGTGTTTTCGGTTGATGACTTCAAACCCTAATTTTTCTCTTTCTGGGGGATTGCGATATAAACGTTCCTTGTGTATGGCCTTTTGTTTTTCCTATTAGAAAGAGAAAAGTACGGAATATGGGTAATAATTTCGAGAAATTACGGATTTTGGGTAATTTTAAAACAATCATCAATCATGGGTGATTCTTCAAAATCGGGTGGAAAAAGACCCCAATACCCTTCTGACATGATCAGAGTCCTTGTTTGTTGCCCTTCCTGACAAATTCACAACCCAATGTCAATCATTATCTTTAAAGTAATATTTTATTATTTATCACTTCTCTTTTAGCTGAGAACGGGAATAGCCTCTCTGCAAAGCAAGAGTAAGGTTGCTTACATCTAGCCTTCCCTAGACCTCGCAATGGTGGGAGCCTTGTGCACTGGGCCACCCTTTTATTGCTCACTGCTGTTGGTATGCATTTGATTGCAAACCTGTGGTCCAATTCATATTCGTTCATGATTAGCCTATTGGAGAAAATTGTTTACGGTGGAGATGATGGAAGATGGAAAGTTGAGATGCTTGAAGGCAAGTTGTCGCTTTCCTTGAGGCGATATTCGCCCTCACCAATGTTTGTAAGGGGAACCACGACTTTGCCTCCAAGATACAATGAAGGCCGATGACTTCTTCACCAATTGTTTGTCGACGGTTTGCACTGGCGGAGACAAACCCCAGATCTCCCTTGGATTTGACAAATATTTGATATACCAGTGTGTGTTTCTAGAATGACAGAACACTAGAAGAAACTTGAAGAAAAAAATGTAAAGAATAATTTTTCAAAGGCTTTGAAGTGAGTGAACTTGCTTTGGATCCCTCATATTTGAATTTCCCAAGTGGCATTTCGTATCATTCTGTAAATGGGTGGAATCTGCTCTTTTTATAGAGCTTTTGGTGGCTGTTGAGGTTGAATTGCAACCCTATGAGGCACCATTCCATAGCGGGATTAAATCTGGTCGTTAGATCGCGTCCATCCGCGATTCTATAATCCAAATTGATCATGTAGTAATTGTTGGTTTGTGTAAAACCTCTGTCCTCCCCCGTAACCGCTACATCATAGATCCACCGTGTGGATTGCACCCGATCGGCTATTGATCGTGGGGACGCGACGGGTGCAATCTGACTAACCACATCGCACCTGATCACCTACTAGTCGTTATCCATGATCCGACGATTCAGATCGCCTCCGCTCAAGCACTAGCAGTTGGAGCACATCCGACCGACCACCATAGGTGATCGATCTCATGGCTCATTCGACAGATCACCTCAGATTGCACCGATCTTGATCGAACGGCCCAGATCTAATCTGAAAAAATTTAAGCGCTCCTTGTGATGATGCGAAGTGCAAAGTGCACCAAAAAGCGCCGTACAGCCCACGCTGCGCATGTGAGGAGCAGGTCCACTATTCTAAACCCATTGTGCAACAAAGAAAGAGAGAAAAATAGGAAAAGCTTTATATACCCTTCTCCAACTCTGAGTTTCCAATGTGGGACTAATCTCACTAAATATTTTTCACCAATCTTTTCAAAAGCACCCTGCTTTAGAAAACCTTTTAAAAACCCATTTTATTTTGAAAATACTGATCTCTTATGATCACATCAGTATCAATCTCAATAGGACCAGTGGCCAAAATATAACCGGATAAAAAATTTCATGTGCTTTACCGAGTCTTGCTAGGAAGTGCAAAGCGGGCCAACAAAGGGCCATTAGGCCCTCTATGTAAGCATATATGTGGGCCCCATTAATCATAGTAGAACATTGAATATAAATGAAATGATTATTTTTATATTTAGGTAACAGTCACCCAAACGAGAGACATGTTTTGATCGGAAATAGTTCTCCTTTTCATATTTATTGAACCAGACCATCAAAATAGTTTTCAAGGGAATTAATGGAAACCATAAGACTTTTGCTTCCTTGGAATGTCCATGGAAATTAGACAATTTTTTGTCAAACCCAAGTTTAGATTGCAAGGGAAGTAAATTTTTTATTTCAAGATGCTATCAATATCCAATAAGAACTGTAAAACAAAGTGAGTAGTGCCCTTATCAAACAAGTGTGAAACAAAGAGCAGTGCAATTATCAAAATATGGTAGTGTGAATGTCAGTCCCCTATATATTTGTAGTTTTGGACGACCTTATGAGACAATGTATCCAACCTGACATGCAAGTATGAACATTTGTTTCCAACTTCCTTTCCAAAATCCCCCACAAGATACTAAGCTAAGATCCTTTTGTTATCCAAAGTCAATGACCAAATATCAAAGATTTTCAAAAGTAAGATGTTTTTGTCTTTAGGCCAAGAAGGTTGTTTTCTTGTGGGCTGTCTTTTCTTAGCCAGATATTGAGATAATTGTTCTATCCTATATGAAAGGTGTAACATTTGGTATTCTTGTATATAAAAAATGCTCAACACAGTAGAAAGGTGGGTGCATGAATTTTTGCTATAACATCATTGCATTTGCCTTCCATCCTTAAATTTTCTCTTTTTGGGTGAGATATATATGTTCTTTGAGTGTATAGCCTTTGTTTTTCCCATTAGAGATGAAGGAAATGGTGTTTTCTCTTGATGCCTTCAATCTCCAATTTGTCTCTTTTTGGGTGATTGCGATGTACACGTCCCTTGTGTGTATGGCCTTTCGTTTTTCGTATTAGAAATGAAGCAAGAGCCATGTTAATTAAGGAAAGCATAATTACAAAACATAGCGCCTTGGAGTTACAATTTATGTATATTGTTGAATATTGTAAGGAAATTGATAACTCCGCTTCCCTTTTAGACCAATCCACTCTAAGTTGGAGTGGATTGGTCTAAAAGGAGAGCAGAAATATCAACTCCCCTATGCTTTGGATATTTCCGCTCCACTTTTAGACTAATCCACTCCAAGTTGGAGTGGATTAGTCTAAAAGTGGAGCGGAAATATCAGCTCCCTATTGTAATTGTAAGTTAAGGAAAACGTGAAACCTATTTACATTGTGGCCCAACAAATGGACGGTTTTGGATCATCGTTGGAGTGGCCATAGTACTTTTTTGAAAATACGGGTTTGTACAGCCACCGATCATATAATTTCTCCCTAAACTAATAGTGATTATCTAGTTATTTGTTGGACCCACTTTAAAATGCCCGTGGATGCAGGTAACACATTAGGGTTATCAAATCCTAACCATCTGATCATCTCTGTCATTGAATCTGAACCATTGATCATTTTCCTCGTCAGCTACATGAGCTTTTGTAGTCATTTTGGTGGAAAAATTGACGTCCGATTATCCGTGTGAAATCCGATTTTAAAAGGGCGTTGATTTATTCAAGCGTTAAAGTTAGCCTACAACTAGGGGTGTTCATTATTCGGTTAAAACCGAATAACCGAACCGAACCGAATTGGTTCGGTCGGTTCGGTTCGGTTTTTTCCATTTCGGTTCGGTTTCGGTTTTTTTTTTTTGGCAATTCGGTTATTCAGTTTTGGTTTCGGTTATCTCCAAAAAAAATTCTGTTAACCGAAATAACCGAATTAATAATAAAAACCATTATTTTTTTAAAAAAAGATGTGATATGGGCACTCCAAAGGATGATCGAAACCGTCCATTTGATTGATCACAACTTAATTAGTTTATGCTCAAAAAATCATTTCGATTGGATCATCCTAGCCCTCCGATCGAAACAAAGATTTTGCTTTTTTCCCTCTTTTTCTCCCACTATTCGGTTATTTGGTTTATCGGTTATAATCGAATAACCGAATTTTAATCGGTTCGGTTTCGATTTTTTAAAATTTCGGTTCGGTTTCGGTTGCCGAAATTTGATAACCGAAATTATTTCAGTTATTTCGGTTCGGTTATAACCGAATAACCACCCCTACCTACAACTCCCGTTGAAGTTGAAGGGGGCGGGGGGGGGGGGGGCGCATTATCCTACAATGGGGCGAAAAAATTATCACCCTTTTAAAAATATATATTGAAGTAAACAAATCTGACGGTTAGTATTTAGCTTTGACTTTTCTTTTAGATAGATTTTGGCGTGTTACTTTCAAACCGCGGGCACACGTGTTTGATAATAGGAATCACACGTGTGATTTATTCTGTTTTGACGTATTAAACAGAGAATCCCCGTTTTCTTCACGCGTCGAAAGCTGACGTGGAAAAGATAATATTTTCTGTTTCGTCTTGCCATTTTTTGCTGGCCATTTACCAGAAATTAAAATGGGTCAACACCTCGCCGATTACTCGCGCGAGTGACACTAGCATCGGTATGAAAGTCCACACGAGGGCTCTTCTCCATGGGGAGGTGCTTTTAGATTATGCCACTTCGGCATGAATGAGATCAGTTCAATCAAAGCGACTGTTCACCGGCAATGACTGTCTCTCCGTACGCATTCTGACCGGGTATAGCAGGTAATGATGCAAATTACATTTACTTATTATTATCCCTCAATTCTTAAGGAAATAACGAAAGTGCCATGTGCTACTTTGTTAATCTTTTTAGGAATATTTGGGGCCATAGATTTGCCAGGCACCATCGCAGAAAGGAATTTCATGGCTGGCTGTTGTATTTGAGAGCAACCACCTAAGATGAATTAAATGAATAAGACAAAATCTAAGTAAAATTGAGCTCATGTGGTTGGTCTCACATGCAACAGAGAGCTGCGAAATGCCTTTCTGCGATGGTCCCTAGCAAATTCCTTATGACTAATGTCTTTCAGTTAAAAAGCACATGCAATCACTGCCCATTTGATTTTGATGTGAAAAATGGGATGTTTACATTTGAGTAACCAATTCTACACGAAACTTGCTATCGAAATCCAATTTTATATTGCATTTAGTGCAACAACATACAGCATTCCATTAGGATTTATGCCTAATATGATGATCGCATTCTAGAAAACTATTTCCATATAGTCTAGGAAAAAAATCATATTGTCTACCTTTGAACTACTATATTGAGTATAGATTAATGGGATTTGCTAGGGGCCATCACAGAAGGCATTTCAAGGGCCGTCTCTTGCATGAGAAAGCAGCCACATAGGCTCAGATTGTGTCTTATTAATTTAATTCAATATTGTTTAACTCATTTAATTCGTCCGAGGTGGCTGCTCTGCGATGGTCCCCAGCAGATGCAAAGATTAATTAATACTAAAGAAATCTCAGCAACCATTTTGACATTGAAGAATGGGATTTGCTAGCATCCATCACAAAAGGCATTCGTGGATGGTCTGTTGCATGTGAGAGCAGCCACTAAGGCTCACTTTTAAGCAGATTTTGTCTTCATTCATGGTGTGGCTGCTGTCACATGCGATAGACCATTCAAGAAATGCCTTCTGCGATTGACGCTAGCAAAATCCCTTGAAGAAAAATAATGGGAATGGCAATTTTGTAATTTTCCTATTTTTTGAAGGTCTTTTCAAAATCTAATAGCAGAGTTTCCAACCCAACAAAGGGTATTTTCGTTATTAAAATAGATACAAGTGACCATATTAGTAAAAGGAGACAGGCATTAAATTGGTTGTATAAGAAGGACAAGGACAAGGAGTATGACGGCGTGAATCCAACCGTCCAATTTCTCAAGCTTGAATTTGGACGGCAGGGATTAGTTCCCACGTGCACACATCACTTCTTAAGGAGATCTAAAATATAAAATTAATAACGTCGAGTCTATTCCTCTTTTTCTCCCCAAACCATTTTTTTATTCCATTTGTTTTCGTTTGGATTTAAAACTTTCTAAAGAGGAGAGAATTCAAAGATCAGATCGAGAACTCGTTTTCTCATTTCAAACAAATAAACCTTTTTTTCACCATTCAAAAAAAGAAAATAATGCATTTTTTTTTTTTAATTTTTTCTGTTGTAGCCAAAGATCTGATCGAGCAATCTCGCTTCAAAGAAAAAAAAAACCTTTTTTTTTTTTGATTCTTCATTGTAATTTTGTTTGTGTTTGTAGCTTTGTTTTATTACCTTCTGTGTAAAGAACCATGGGAAAATTGGATCTGAGAGAAGAATCTAGGCGATATTGAGTGAAATCGGTGAGAAGATCTCGATGTTTTCTCTTTTTTTTCTTTTTTTTTTACGAGTTTATGAATAGTTTGAGGAGTGTAATTACTAATTAGATCATGAAGGATTTGCATGAGATTTTTCTAATGATTTGATTTCATTACAGATTTTTGAAGATTTCTTTCACGATCCAGATCGGATGTTTCGGAGTATCAAAAAAGATCTCAAACAAAAAACACCACACCATATTTTGCACTGGTTTGTTATCAGATCTCATTTTCTTCTGAGTTCTCTTTTTTCATTTCATGTTTTTAGATTTAGTTATTACAATGGTGGCTCCACGAAAGAGAAAGAAATAGGGTTAGGGTTAGGGTTAGGGTTTCTCTCACTTTTTTTTTCTTTTCCTGTCTCTTTCTCTCTATCTCTCTCGTTTTATTTCTCTGCAAAGAATAAAACCTTGAAGCTTTCACATTAATGGGTTTCATTTTTTTTTCTTTTATCTTCTGTTTGGATTGCAGGGAAAAAAAATTCTTGTGGAGAAAATGTTCCTAGTGAAATATGATGTTATTATAGATTATTTAGAGGGATAACAATTATAAATTTGAAATGCAATGGTTCAAGTTACTTTTTTTTTTTTCATTTTCAATCAAACAAGAGAAAATTGGAAGCATGAGATTTTGGAAAGTTTTTCTTTTCCAAACTATTTCAAAAAATTCTTGCAATCCAAATAGGGCCTTAATAAAAAAAAAAAAAACTCGACCACGAAATTTTCAACCCTTTGAAACTGTGGTATCTCTGATAGCATGTGGTGGGGGAGGGATTTTCAAACCTAAATCCCCTTCAAACATTAGGATTTGAATTAACATGATCCTTTGTTAGATGAGTATACTTGGCTTCTTCTTTTTCTTCTATATTGCTATTTCTCTTTTCTCATTTTTTTCCTACCTTGTAGGAATTGAATTACAATTAGATCTCTCATTGAAAATAAAAATTCAATTACAGATGGCTTCTACATCAAATTCTCCCTGCGCCGCCTGTAAATTTCTCCGGCGAAAGTGTATACAAAATTGTATTTTCGCCCCCCACTTCCCTCCGGACCAGCCCCAAAAATTTGCCAATGTGCACAAGGTGTTCGGCGCGAGCAACGTCAATAAGCTGCTCCATGATATCAATGTTGAACAACGGGAGGACGCTGTGAACTCCCTTGCATATGAGGCGGAAGCCCGGTTATGTGACCCAGTTTATGGTTGCGTAGGGCTCATCTCCGTCCTCCAACACCGCCTCAAACAAGTCCAACATGACCTTTACAACTCTAAGAAGGAGCTTGCGGCCTATATGGGCCCATCCGCCATGCTTCCCTTAACCCACCAACACCACCACAACTTACTAGACCACCCCCATATTGCTTCTTCTTCCTCCGTGGGCCCATTTGGGATGTCATCGGTGGGAATGGCCCTACCGCCACCTGGGCCTGCCTCCCAGGCCCAGGCCCAAGCCCAAGCCCAACTATTTATGCGAGAGCAACAACAAATGCTAGAGGCCCAACAATTGGCAGCAATGGTGGCTGCAAGAGAGCAACAAGAGATGATGAGAAGCTACGAGCAACAACAAGAGCTCACGAGGTTTAATACTGGGTTCGATGGCGGTGGAACCACCGCTACAACAGGGTTTAGCCAGATGGCCACTCCCAGCTCTCAACCGTCACTGGCTTTGGTTCCGTTCGATAACACCTTTCAGGTTCAACCGTCAGAACAAGAACATCAACATCATCATCATCATCAACACCTCCAGCAACAGCAGCAGCATCAACAACAACATCACAGAGTGGGGAGTGATGAAGTTAGGAGCGTGGGCCCATCTTCTTAGAAGGTAGGTCCCCACCCTTTCTTTCACTTTCCTATCTCTCTCTCTCTCTCATTGTGCTCTTCGTCTAGAGTTTTTATATGGTGTATGCCGGTATAGTTCATTCTTTTTTCAAAATGGATGGCACGGCCCACACCATAAGATGATCCAAACCCTCTATTTGATGGGCCACAATGTAAATAGGTTGTCCCCCAAAAATCATTTCCATAGGAAGATCCCAACCCTTCTATCTATCTATCTATGGAGGTTTCCAAAATATGCAGTTTCTCTGCAGAACGGAGGACTAGGATGATCCTATGGAAATGAATTTTTGGGCAGTAAAGTCTATTTTGAAAAAAGGGTTTTGTGAACGAGTGCCCTAAGGGCACTTAGGGCACTCGTTAAGGAACATTTAATTGCCCTTGGGATCATTATTTTACACATAATTTTAGATTTGTACACATCTTTTTTGATTTCATTATCAAAAACATGTGAAAAATCATGATCGCAAGGGCAATTAAATGCCCCTTAACAAGTGCCCTTAGGACGCTCGTTACTCGTTAGCAAAACCCTTCGAAAAATACCAGACGGCTTACACAGTATAAAATCTAGTTGTACAAACCTTCTCTCTACTCTACCGAATTGCCCCTATTAGGTTTTATAGGCCTAATGTATAAAATAAACTCAAACTACTTATTCATAGGGGTATCAATGGACCCAGATGGCCCAATGGATTCAAACATTAATGAATTGGATTTGAGCTAACAATTGGATCCATATCCTAACGTCAGAAATTATTTCGGACCGTGATCCAGAATTAGCTACTAAGTCTGATGGAGTATCCTATATCTAAATAGAGGGTGTGCCACTTTACAAAAAGACCGTTCATATTTTCATTCATTTATGTCTACTCACGAGTGTATATTCATGAGGGCACTTTCGTAACATTAACAAACACTACTCAAAACCGCAAACAACATTTCATTTTTATACACCGGACTTAGGGTTAAGGCAGCGAAGAGATAAGAAACTCAAGAGAGAAGTCACCAAAACTTAAGGTTAAGGCAGGGAACACTCCAACATTCGTATCAGAGGGTTAGGATCAACCTATGGAAATGATTTTTGAGGCACAACCTATTTAGGCTGTGGCCCATCTAATGGACGGTTTGGATCTTCCTATGGTGCTGGCCATACCGTACTTTTAATAAAGTGAGGAGTGCCCTCATCAAAATACAGTAGTGCTGAGAACATTTCCCTTTGTTTGTTGTTTTGAGTATATTTTTAATATTACAAAACTACCCCTCATAAATACACATAAATGAACAAAAATATGAAGGGAATTTTCATACATTGGCATCCTAGGACGCTCCATCAAATTTTTTGCCTATACATTTGTCATGATCCAAATAATCCCAGAACTTAAAATAAGGATCCAATGGGCACCGTTCGGATCCAGGTGTTGAGCCCAAGTCCTGTTCACCATTAATATTCAAATCCTTTGGATCCATCGGAGTGTCTGGGTCCATTAACACCAATGACTAAGCCAAAAAAGTATAACTTTTAAAAACTTATTCCCAATTAGGCCCTAGATACTACTTTGATAGTTTTTAAACTCTGTAAAGATGCCCATTGTGTAACTCTAAATGACAATGAAATTTGTCCAAACGATGTGTTTCTATATTCTCACGAAAACTTCAATCGTTTTAATGAGAGAAACAATAGACTGAAAAGTATTTAAGCAAAGTTCATGGTTTTGGAATTGATTAGAGGGCATTTTCATCAATAAAATGGTCTAGTCTATGGACTTTTTGTAAAGGGATCTGCTAAGGTCCATCGCAAAAGGCTTTTCGCTTCTGGTCTGTCGCACCTCAGACCCGCCAGCTGCGAAAAGCCTTTTGCGATGGACGCTAGCAATTCCCTTTTGTAAATGTTTTTAAAAAAGTTATAACACTCAGGTTCTTTCATGATGTCGATGACTAATTGAGAGAACATTTGTGAACCAGGGATTTAGTGGAAAAAACAATTATTTTTCTCTAAATTTGAGGTTAGTATTTTCTTATGTTGGCCCACTTTGTATAGATTCATAACACTGTGTTGTGATCATAAGAGCAAGCTAAGGGAGCTTGGGAGATACATGGCCAAAGGTCCCGTGTTGAGCTCCACCAAAATATAAGTGTAATGTAACACCAAAATAAAAACACTTTTATTTATCTAAAAACAACTTACAAAAAATCTCTACACTTCCTCCTTGAACCTTAACCCTTAAAGCTTCTTTCTAAGCTTACCCTTGAAGGTCTTTAAGCTTATAATTTCAACAACAATGCCTCCATACTTATAAACTAAAGACACGCCTAAAATAGCAAATACATTAAACACTTAGTTGTAGTCCCATGAGTCTTTTAGGATTCCCAACCAACAACATAGGAAATCCATATTGATTCTTTGATATTCTAGCTTACACATTAAGGATTATAGAAAGCACAAAAGACACTTACATTTTCCACACATAATAACTACCCTAGAAGAATACAAAGACTTTCCATAAAACCAATAGGCAATGATTTTGATTTACAATTTCCAACACCCTTCCTTAAATTAAAATCTCAAAAAATTAGAAACTTCTAATCTTCATCACTTTCATCATCATTTGTGAAAGATCCCACATCGGAAAGGGAGGAAAAGGGAAAAGTTACTGGGCTATATATGTGGATTTCTCTTCTCCCTATGTAGACATGTTTTCATGATTTTTGCCGGGTAGATTTCCTTTTTACCTTCTTCATGATTTTTTTTCTAAAAGGATTCATTTAGCTGACCCCAACTAGTTTGGGACAAGGGCTTTGTTGAGTTGAGAGTTGAGTATGTGTAGACGCATTTTAAGCATCTCCAAGGGGTGGGCCCCGTGGAGTGGGTCAGGCACGGTTATTGCTTATGAAAAACAAAACCGGGGAGGGTAGATGACCCAGAACCGGACAATATTTACACAATGGGGTCGGGGCGTGACATTATGGTATCAAAGCCCAAGGTCCTGAGTTCAAACCTCCCGGATAGCAAAATTCCACATGCAATGGCCAAACCCAAAAGGGAGGCCACATGTACCACGTGTAGGCCAACCTAAGAAAAAGGGGCCACATGTGAGGGGGAGTGTTATAGTATCAAAGATTAAAAACACCTTCTCCAACAGCTTAAGCTTCTAGAGAAGTTGGTAAGTCATTATGGTATCAGAGCGGGACCTCCCACACTACGGTGTGCCAGCGAGGACGTTGGGCCCTAAGGGTGGTGGATTGATGGGATAGATACGTGGATTTCGCCTCTTCTTATGTAAACACATTTTCAGCATCTCCAAGGGGCGAACCCCGTGGAGTGGGTCAGGCATGGTTAGTGCTTATGAAAAACAGAACCGAGGAGCGTAGATGACCCAGAACCGGACAATATTTACACAACGAGGTCGGGGCGTAACAATTTGCACCTTATGTAATCTTCATCTCCAGCTTTGTGATTTCTCCTTCATGCAACACGATGTGGTTCTTCAAATCCATCATATGTTTTCTTTCTTCCATTAGATTTCGAAGATTACCATAAGCAAAGATGATAGGGTAGCATTTCGGCAAAAAATGAACCACGACATGTGCCGCATTTTCTTCAGATTTTTCTTCGTATTGCCGCATTCGCAAAAAATCATTTATTCATCCATGATGTTTAACTTCAACTGAAATTTTGAAAATTTGTCTATGGTCCGATCCTTCTTTCTAAACACCATAAATGAGAGACTTCATATTCAATTTTTCTATAGCTTCCTTTAGAAATAATTTGAATGAGGCTTTGATAACAACAATTTCCTTGGTACTTCTGCATAAACGAAAATTGTAATCCTTGCCTTCTTGCAACGCCATCATGATAAAAAGAAAATTTCTTTTTCCCAACTCTCATCGGGGTTGTTGAGAAAATCCGTCAAGCAAATCCGGTTCGATCGTTCACAAATAAACAGAAAAGTAAAATTTACAAACAAGCCACTAGATGAACACCGTGATTTTACTGGTTTGGCCAAGCCTACATCCACGAGCGAGAAACACAATCTTCACTAAGAGAAAACAATATACAAGAATTACAATGGATTAAAACCCAAAACCTACAAAACCTGCAACCCTTTCTATGCTTCTCAACCCAAGACCGTACACAAAGAAAAGACCTAGAAAAACCGACAATAGAATACCCGAGAAAAAACCCCAAGAGGAAACCCAAGAAGAAGCCCTCTTCTTCTTTCTCCTTCTCTCTTTCTCTCTCCTCTCTCTTTTCCTCGCTATTTCTCTTTCACCTTGAGTAGCCGACACACCCGAAGCATCCCACGACTCTTGTCGCAACCCCCAAGAGCCCTTTTATACTTACGTTTTCCTACAAACCCAAAGTTCCTATTTCTATTTTGCCTTCCCACCGACCAAGGGAAATAAGGCAACTTTCCCAACAATCTCTACCTTGGCTTATTTTCCCACTCATTGTCTAACCCAATCAACCATGGAGAGGGATCTTGATCCATCCTCCCCAACGTAGGTACTGTCAACTTCTCATCGTCATCTGAAACATGGAAACTCATCTCTACAATAACGGCGAAAGAGACCTTACACGTGAGAACCCCACTTTGTTTCCAACTAGCCATCAAGATCTTAGGAATAATAGTCACCGTGTCCCTGATCAAATAATACATCCTCCCCACTTCTCACCTTTGATCAGAACCATACAGTCACGTTGATTTTCATGGCTCCACATGCAGCTGAATAACTGCAACCCTTGGAGTCAAACCGGCCAAGTGACACTAGATTCTTTCATATCTTTGGGACATACGCCACACCACCCAAAGTACGAATCACTCCATCGAACATCTTGATCTTCACCGTCCCAACTACAGTGATGCCACAAGTAGACCCATTACCCAAGGACACTGCACTTGCCCTTGTCTCATACAACATATCAAATATTCCCTCATAGAGGGGTTAGACAAGACCCATACAAGATATATTAGATAAAAAGAAAGATATATATGAAGAACAACAACCCCCAACAGCATGAGGGGGAAACAACAAGAAGCATTAGGATTACATCAAAACAAGAAAAAGGAACAACCCCATATTCAAAAATTGCACGAAACAAACATTTTAAACCTGAAAGGGTACCCCATCAGCCAAGAAACAAGGCCACCTACTAACGGATTACCCAAGAGGTGATAGCAAATCACTCTCAGACCCTTCAAGAATAGAAAATTAAGATGATGGTCAACATTAGAAATTTCAATGCTTGCATCAAACAGCTCCATCATCGAGAGTCGGGTGGCTCGCCCAAATTCTCATCATCACTTTGATCTGAGACATATTCTTCGATTTCATCGATATTTTCATGACAATGGAGGATGTAAAATTTGTTTTGGAGAGAGACTGACTGAGATTTCTTTGTCTCTCTCACCCTAGCATTAGGACTTTCCACTTGGCTTATCTCTTTACTCACTTCCTTTGAGGCTTGAGTCACCTCCTCTGCTTTTCCTTTCTCAGTTCTTTCAATCCTTGCATTATTTGGGTTTGTGGCTTCTACTCTTGTCTTTGCTGCTTGGTGACCTTCTTCTGATTTTTAGAATTGAAACTGCATCTTTCAGTCCCATGACTAAAATCTCTGCAAATCTTGCAAGCAAAAGGTTTCTAGTCATACTCAACTGGTTGGATGTGTGTTCCTATGGGGGTTCCAATTGTGATCATGTCTGGGAGGTTCTTTCCGCACTGACTTCAACACAGACTCATGCATAGTTTAGTCAAGATGCTTCAGCTGTTTGGGAGTCCATGTACAGGGGGCGGCCAAAACGGCTTGCAATCTTGCTCCATAGTTTAGTCAAGATGCTTCAGCTGTTTGGGAGTCCATGTACAGGGGGCGGCCAAAACGGCTTGCAATATTTGCTCAACCCTCTACGGGTCCAAAATTTTAAATGTAGACCAGGGAACCTTATCCAAACTAGTATTTCTGTCAGTTTTAATCTCTCCATTTTTTCTTCTGCTGACCACTTTTGGAGGATCAGGATCCTCCCTCCGTAGGTGATTGGAGGGGATTTAAGAACCTGAGAGTAGTCTTCCACATTGAGAAACTTGAAAGAAAAAACCCATTGTTGATTCCAAACAACTTGAAATCTCCTTTTAACTTCCATTTGTGAACAAGGAAGCCCTTTAGAGCCACATAGAACGGCCTTCTGCCTAGAAGTATCCCACTAAACAGTTGTTCCATTTTTCCTCCACTTCCTCAAAATCATCGTTTATTAGAATAATTTTTTCCTCATCCTCAACAACGTCCTCTTGTTCCATTTTTCCTCTACTTCCTCAAAATCATCGTTTTTTAGAATAATTTTTTCCTCATCCTCAACAACGTCCTCTTATTCAAAATAATCAAGAGAAGTATCATCAGTCTTTTCTTGGTGTGAGAGAATAGGGAGTTCCATTTGCCTTGCTCTTTTCCTTATTTGCTTTGGTGCTGGCATTTGTTCCTTCATCCTCTAGAATCCCATTGCTATTTGCTCCTCTCCGATCAGGGGAACCGGTTGCCGATAATAATGGGGAATTGGTTGCTCCTCCACAAATCCCCTGACCTTGGATCTTGACTTGACTTTTCCTGATCCCTTGCCAGACGACCTTCCTCTTTGATTCCCACCATCAACAACCAACGCATGCTCTTGTCTCCCTTCAAGAAAATATTTCTTCCGCATCTCATTCGATAATAGCGACGCCGTGACTTCCTCTAATTTTACTGTATCCTTCCCATACAATGAAGTCGTCACTAGGTTATCATACGAATAAGGAAGTGAAGTAAGAAGCAAAAGGGCCTTGTCTTTTTCCTTTAACTTTTCATCCACCTTGTGGAGTTGATCCATAAGCCCATAAAATACCGTAGTGTGTTCTAGAAGATTCTCGCCTTCCTACATATTCAGCCCACACAACTGCCACTTCAAATATAATCGGTTGGCTAAGCTTTTTACATGTAAAGCTTTTCCAACTTCTCCCATAATTTAGGTGTTTCATCTTCTTCCATAACGTCAAACAAAACATGATCGGCCATAGCCAAATCGTGCTGACCGCCTTCGACTCAATGTCTTCCCACCCGGCACCCATCATCTTCTACAGCTTCACATAATTTTTCTTCAACGCCTTAGCTAATCTATGTTGAACTAGGATGTCCTTCACACCAATCTTCCATAGGGTGAAATTGCCCTTTCTAGAGGTGCAATGTGGGTCGGGTCAGGTTGAGCTTTTGGTAAAAATTGAATTGGAATCAACCCGAACCTGACCCGATTTTAAGGTAAAAGATAAACTCGAATTCCCAAAAATCGACCCGAGTTGCACCCCTAGCCCTTTCCGTCAAATCTGTCGATGGTGAACTGGGTAGAACTCGATTTTACCGCCATCTAAGATTATTCCTCACTTTTCGATGCAACGCTCCACCTCGAACGAGAATCTTTCTTGGACAATCTTTCTACTTTCAAATATCGCTTTAGCCGCGATTCAATCACAACACTCATATCACTCCACCCGCTCTCGACAATCGCTCCAACCTGGCTCTGATACCACTTAAGAAAATCCACTAGGCAAATCTGATTCGATCGTACACAAATAAACGAAAAACTAAAATACACAAACAAGCTGTAAGATGAACACCGATATTTTAAGTAGTTCAGCCAAGCCTACACCCACAAGCAAGAAACATGATCTTCACTATGAGAAAACAATATACAAGGATTACAATGGATTAAACCCCCAAAACCTACAACTCTGTCCTTACTTCTCAACCTAAGACCATACACAAAGAGAAGCCCGAGAAAAACCCACAAGTGAATATCTGAGAAAACTCCTGAAAAGAAGCCCTCTTCTTCTTTCTCCTTCTCTCTTTCTTCCTCCTCTCTCTTTTTCTCCCTATTTCTCTTTCAACTTGAGGTAGCTAACACACCCCAAGCATCGCACGACTCTTGCCACAACCCTCAAGAGCCCCTTTTATACTTAAGTTTTTTGTAAAACCTAAAGTTCCTATTTCTATTTTCCCTTCCCACCGAGTATGGGAAATAAGGCAACTTTCCCAACAGGGATAATAAGGGAAATTAGTTGTCCTTCCTGACATAAAAGAGGACACTTGTGCTTTAAATCTTGAGAATAAGAGAAGAGTACTGTTCTTTTATTCAGACCACTAAAAAATCTTGCACCACTCAATAAAATGGAAACCCACAAGTAGATATAGAGAAGATTATCGTTCTCTATTCTAACATAAAATTCTTAAGCAAATTCTCTCCCTTAACTTTTAAAATTTAGACTAAAATCATCCTAAAAATATTTTAAAATAGTTTATCCTTCGAACCAAGCACTCGAACGAAATTTTTACTTGAAAATTCGAATTTGGGGAAAACAATCCACTTTGATAGAACTTTACTCTTTTGACAGTAGGTTTTTGAAGAAAAATCTGATTGATGATCTGTTTTTTTGTTGGAAACTACTCAAAAAAATTTCTAGCGGTATATGATATGCCGCGTTTTGGCTGAAAAAAATATTTTCAGACAGATAGAATAAAATGTGCACAATTCTTGTACTAGATTTTCAACAAAACACAACCTAAGCTCTGATACCACATGTTGACCCACTTTGAATGGATTGATAATGCTGTGTTTTGTTCATAAGAGCAAGATAAGGGAGCTTGGGAAATACAAGACCAAAGGGCCAGTGTAGAGGTCCATCAAAATGCAAGTGTAACACCCAAATAAAAACACTTATATATCTCAAAAATAACTTACAAGAAATCTCTGTACATCTTCTTCCTTGAACCTTAACCCTTGAAGCTTCTCTATAAGCTTACAATTTCTATAGGAATGACGCGGTACTTATAGACTCAAGATGCACCCAAAATAGCAAATACATTCAACACTTAGTTGTATTCGCCATGTGCCTTCTAAGAATCCGAAGCAACAACATAGGAAATCCGCATTGGTTCTTTGATATTCTAGCTTAGACATTAAGGCCTATAGAAAAAACAAAAGACACTTGCATTCTCCACACATAATAACTACTCTAGAAGACTACAAAGACTTTCCACAAAACCAATAAGCAATGATTTTGAATTACAATTTTTTGTATGGGTAAGCTGGGGTTTGGCAGGGGACCCCTACAATTTCCTACACTAGAGGTGGGAATTTTTTGGGTCAATTCGTATTAGTCATGGGAGAGCTATCATTACTTATTCCTTTATTTTTTTCTTTTTCTAATCTTTTATTTGATTTCTTTTGTTTATAAAATCTAGGAGTATTCATTGCTGTATATTTTGCAACCATGATGAAAAATACAGCAAATGCCTCACTCCATTTTAACAGTCTACATGCATTTAATTATCAAAATGTAGCAAATATGTTTGGGTAAATTCACCTCTCTCTCTCTCTCTCTCTCTCTCTCTCTCTCTCTCTCTCTCTCTCTCTCTCTCTCCTTCTTCTTGTTCTTGTTCTTGTTCTTGATGTAATGCTTTAACTTCCTGACATTGAAACCCCATCCATGGTGTATTTTGGTGCAGGTTCAAAGCTCCCACAATTCAAACACAAGGAAAAGGTGGAAGGGGAAATCATATCCCATCTCTGCTACTCCTTTCATGTTTGCTTTCCCTTTCAAGCTCCCATCTCTTTCCCATTGTTATGCAAATCCCTTTTATTATTGCCAGCAAATCCCTTTTATTATTGCCAACCACCCCTTGCCTTTTACCTGTTTTCCTCCGAGAAATATCGTTGTTAGTGTTTTGGGTAGCTGATGTGGTAAGGTTTATAATGTCTTTTTACCTTATCCTTTATTAATACAGCTGTCCTTTAAGTAAGTTTAGAGAAATCATATAACTTCTAGCCTTCCTGCCATATGTAAAGTGAAACCAGTTCTTAGTCAGTTTTAAGAGAATAATTCAAATCTGACCCAAATGGCCTGCTGCAGTTTTTCCTTTACCCTATTTTGTTTTTCATAAATGGGTTTGTCTGAAATGTAAGATCATATATGTATTCCATTTCTGTATCTTTTCTTCTTAGAAGGAGAATCAGTAGTAAGAACTTGTAAAGAAAGAAACCTTTTTTCTAGAATGATAGAGAGCTTGGAAATGGGAAAACCCTAGTAGCCAAATGCAGTTTTTCTCTTCTCTCTTATGTTTTTAATTTTTGCGATTGTATGAAATTTAAGATCAATGTTTTGTTCTTAGCAGGAGAATCAGTAGCAAGAACTTGCAAAAGAAAAAAAAAACATTTTTCGAGAGAGAGAGAGAGAGAGAGAGAGAGAGAGAGAGAGAGACCTTTGGAGGCATAGGTATTCTAGAAAAATACTGAAATCTATATTTGGGTATTCGGTGTTGTT
This sequence comes from Tasmannia lanceolata, assembly GCF_043159265.1. Classification (NCBI taxonomy): domain Eukaryota; kingdom Viridiplantae; phylum Streptophyta; class Magnoliopsida; order Canellales; family Winteraceae; genus Tasmannia; species Tasmannia lanceolata. Next base: position 63,972,941 of record NW_027518695.1, on the reverse strand, counting down.
GGAAACATCCACAAAGTCAAAGACTTGTGATGCACTCTGAGCAGAAAAAATATAAAGAGCAAAGTAGAGTTGTCAGAGAGGCAGAGAGATGGAGACAAAAAGAAGGAACTTTAGGTTCTCTGCCTCGTTTCTCAGTTTACATATAATAAAGAAAGAGGTGGAAGGTTCTTAATATATGTTTTTGTATTTGGGTTTTGGAATTTTAGAGGGGTCAACATAGGACATAGTGTAAATATTCTATTAGAGTTTTTATAATGCATTTGTCTGCTTGTATCTTTTTCCGTGATGGAGGGAATTGTTTATGGTGAAGTCCTCTTTGGTAGAATTCACTCCTTTTTTTCTACCTTTTTTTATGCATGGGAAAAGGTTAGCATTTTGACTGAGGTTTTCGATGCAAGAGAGATCAAGATATCCTCTTTGCCTAGACTAATAGCAGGCACGTACGAATAACATGGTCGAGAGACAGAGAGACCGATCTTGGATGCACACGTGGGAATTTGATGCTTGCATCATATGATAGATGGGCATTGGAGGGTTAGGATCATCCTTTTGAGATGATTTTTTGAGTGATAAATTTAGAGATTTTCACTTATCTTGAATGCATTACAAAGAGCCTAATGAGTGTTTAAATAAAACACTCAAAAGGATAAACATGATACCATGATAAATTTAGATATTTTTCACTAATCTTTAATGCATTACAAAGAGCCTAATTAGTATTTTAATAAAACAGTCAAAGGATAAACATGGTTAAGAGTTCCAGATAAGGAAAGAAATGGGGCAACCTATTTACAAAGGGAGCAGCACGATTTTTGAGAATTCGGTTGAGCTTTTACCATGAAATCGAGTGGGCTTTGGGTTGATTGAAATACATCTTTTAGCAAAATCTCAGTCCGACCCGACCAAAGTTGCACCCGTACTATTTATGTTGGGGTGTTCCAAATGAAAAGTTTGGATCTTTGAACAAATTAGGTGTCCCTATATTTTTTCAAAAAATGAGGAAAACACCAAAGAAGGCTAGTTTATTTTTTAAACTTCCATAGGCGGTGAGTTTTCAACTTTACGCCCTGACACGTTCAAAGTACATGTGTCAGACCGAAATAAGACTATTTTGCCCTTGTTCTGCAAGTGTACACATCACAATCAACCTTTTTCCTACTGATTACGTTTCTTTTTCTACATGCAATAAATATACCTCGAAATCCGCAAATTAGAAATCATTTCATGTAATTTGAAAAAACCTACTTAAAATCAGGAATAATCTTTACTGTAGTGGCGGAGGTCGACGGCCACAAAGTAAGGTACGACTGGAATGCAGCTGGGTGCGATCGAAAAATACATGGGTGTTGTGGACCCCGATCCGAGAGAGGCGGGGGACGAGCCGAGTGCATTAAAGAAATCTGATTAATATTTTGTGATCTCGAGGCCCACACCTTCGAAGTTTGGAAATGAAAGTTTTAATCTACGATGTTGAATGATAGGGTTCTTTTCAAAATAACTGTGGTTCGATATAGTTTCGAAAGGTTCATTTCTCAACGCCGCCGTAGCCACTAGCTTTTTCCTTCATCTTTCTGAGAAACCTTTTTTTTCCCTGCCTCTCCCTTGTTGTTCTTTCGTCTTCTGCATCTTCTCCCTTACTTTTCCTTCGTCTTCTGCATCTTCAGCCACCGCCCGGTTTACAATCCTCGTACAACTGTTAACTTCGACATTAACGTCGACGTTAACTTCGACATTAACGTCGACGTTAACTTCGACATTAATGTCGAAGTTAACAGTGATGCCGAAGTTAACGTCGACGTTAATGTCGAAGTTAACAGTTTTACGTAGTCGGCGACTGTTAGTGTCGAAGTTAATGTCAACGTTAATGTTGAAGTTAACTTCGACATTATCCCGTAGTATTCATATTTTCATAGTTTTTTCTATAATTTTTCTATAGAGGTGCCTCCTTTCGGTATTTTTTTCCGTAGTTTTTCTAATTTGAAATATTTTACCCGTGATTTTTCTCCAAAACTTAATACCTTGCCCGCATGAATATTATTGCTAGACACCTTTGCAGAAACGTACTTCCCCCATCCTTTGCAGTTTGTACCACGTCAATGAATAAGACAAATCTGCCAAAAAGTCAACATAAATGGCTATCATCACATGATCACATGCAATTGCAAAGGATGGGCGTGAGGTAGTCTTGAGCAAATGTGGCTAGCAAATCCCTATAAAAACAACAAAAATCGTAAAAAAATAGAAGGGAGAAGATACTGGCTACGGAGACGTTGAGAAATGAACCTTTCGAAAAAATATCCGAACCCCACTTAATGCAAAACGAACCATAGTTCCTACCGGTAGATTAATCGTTCAACGTCGTAGATTAAGCCTTTCCTTTCTCAAGTTCGAAGGCGTGGGCCTTGAGATAAAAAAATATTAATGGAATGCACTCACACCATAGACATTCCGATCGTACCCATCATTATTCTAGATGCACCTTACTTTGTACCCGTCGATTCCCGCCTCAACGGCAAAGATTATTGCTGTCTTTAATTACATTCACAATGACAACGTTATAGTCAATGCTAAGTGTATGTTTCACATGAAATGATTTACTTTTTTTGGCGGATGTGGAGGTATATTTAATGCAAGTAGAAAAAAAGACACAGTCAGCAGGAAAAGTTAGATGTGATGTGTGCCACTGGGACCTACAACTAAGGGCAAAACGGTTTATATTTGGTCTGACACATGTCCTTTGTCTATGTCAGGGCGTAAAGTTGAAAACTCGCCTCCTATGGAAGTTCAGAAAATAAACTAGCCTTCTTTGGTGTTTTCCTCGCACAAGTACACACGTATGATATCGCATGAGGAATGCTAAACTGAAGGGAGCCCTTGCGAAAACCAGCCCCAAGGGTGGGATCCACATCTCAAAAGAGCATTTATGTAAATCCAATGGGAGGCACGCCCTTGGGGCTTGTTTTTGCAAGATTTAGCATTCCTCAAATCTCATATATGAGCAAGAGCAACAATAATTCAAGACTTTTACATTTTCCGTGCAAAAAAAAAGATCGAGAATTGATATTCTCTCTCCCGCCCCCCCCCCCCCCCCCCCCCCAACACGTTATTAGCGATTCAGTGTCTTCCCTTTTTTTTCGAAAATGACAGCATTTCACCCATATTTATTTGAAATTTTCAGTATTTTGAGGAAAAGACAAACAAAATTGGGGAAAAATATTGGGAGAGGGGTGGAAATATCATTTTCGACAAGAAAATGTTTTAAATTTGTATTGTCAGCTGACTTGTGGGACATTTTGGGATTGAATGGTTTGAAATTATAGAAGCGGTGATATAATAATGAGGAATGCTTTGGAAAGTGCAACTCCATTGAAATACAATGTGGCACCCTTACTATTACTGCATAGTGGAGCCCATCTTTGTTTAATCTTGACCATCCATCTGACAGGACGTGTTGGATATCCAATAGCCCAGAAATCAGGCCAATTGGACATTCCTAAAACCCAATAAAATAAGTTTTTTATTGTTGCATGTGGATAGTAAAAAACTAATGCTTTTCATTCTTGCCATTCATCTAAAAAAAAAAAAAAGCCTTACATGGCCAAAAATTATTCAACTTAAAAGTAATTGTTGGCCATTGATTTACACAGGTTAGGACCATCTGATTATAGCAGTTTTCAACTACAGGAAATCAATGTTGGATTCCACTATATGGACAATCCATATTGATCAATTGTCAAACACTTTTTAAAGTAATTTGATGTAAATGAGTTATTATTCTAAACATTAACTTAATGATCTCTTTGGATCTTGGGCAATGAAAAATAAAGAAAAACTTGATTTTAACGAGATGGGTTTGATGTACCTTTTACCATGGCTTGTGCTTGAACATGTATAATCTGACGATCCTCGTAACTTTTCCGAGCACAACGAAGGTCTAGAAACGCCCCTTCGATCTTCTCTTTCCTCTCCAAACCCCTAGGCTTAATGGGAAGCCTCTCTTAAAGAAAGTTCTCTATCTCATAATGAATATACTCAAGTTGGGAAGGTGGAAAGTGGGACCAAGGGTCTCCTTATATAGGCAAAAGCTCCCATAGAACTTTCCTTTAGAATCTAAATTCGTTTGACTTCTGAGGTGAGAAATTGGCAACAATTCTAAAGTCCAATTTCCACTTCCAAATGTTTACAAACTTAAGGATTGCTATATGTTGTTGAAAGGTTGCTAAAGTGTAAGCCCTAGGGTTCCCAGGAGTCTAATCATTCACCTTACGTCTTGTTTTGATGCTAGCAAACTCAAATTGATTAGCATTTATGGACTAATGTGTTACTTTGAGGTGTTGTGTTATATACAGGATTTTCATGTCATAATTGTCATTACACAACTCATTTCAACACATGACTTGTGGATCAAAAAGCAAAGGAACTAAGAGCTTGCACTCACAGTGAAGACATCATCATTTGAAGATGTTCAAGTCAAGAAGCCCAACATGAAGATCCCACAAGTTCCTAGCAAGTGTCGAGAAGGAGCTTGGAGTTGAACATGCCATGGTGACTCCTCGTGCACCTCTCAACATGATTTGAAGATTGGAGGAAGTCACAAGAACCAAGACAAAGTTCAAGATGTTCGCTCAAGCCGAAGTAGTCCAAGGAAGTGCAAAGGAGCTGATACAATCCAAGAAGACTCATAGTATACACTTTTAGATTGTATTTAAAGTCCTCTTGATTTTATGTAAAATTACACTTTCAATAAGTTTTCAAATGGTTTTCATACTTAACTTTTTACATCTTTGAAAATCATACACACACCCAAAAATGTGTTTGAAAACCTAGGACTAAAGCCCGAAGACCATGGCCCAAAAGTCCCTGAACTTTAAAGTAAAAATAGAATTTTATACAGGGTGGGTCGACAGGGGTATTCCGGGCGACTGCGGCAAGGTAGCTGGAAATCCAGCACTTGGGGAAATTTATCGGGCTGGTCGACCGGGATGATCCGGACGACCACGGAAATAATTCTATTGAAACAGAACAATTCGTCATGGGTTTGGGCGGGCGACCAGGGTGGGTCAATCGACCGAGATAGGTTTTTGAGCCGAATTTTTAAGCAAACACGTTGACCGCGCTGGACGGCCGCCATGGGCCGGTCGACCTCGACAGTAAGAAATTTGAAAATAAAAAACGGGCACCCGATAGGGGCGGGCGACCGTTGTGGCTCAGTCGACCGGATTGGTCGGGCAAACTAGCCGTTGGGGCTTGCGCATGTTAACTTTCTCAACCCAGTTTTTACAGTTTTACCCCCCAAACGGTCATATTTTCAAATGCACTATATATACACTATCAAAACCTATTTAAATAAGCTTTTGAATATTTTAGAAAGATCAAATCCCATTTTCTTTTGAGCTAAAACCTTCTATCAAAAGCTAAACCTCTTTGAACTTGATTTTTACATTTTATCAAGAGGAACTCCGTAGGCTTTACATTTGTATCTTACCTTCGAGTGTTTGTGAGCAACAAAGTTTGTAATCCGCCTATCAAGAGGGAAGAGAGTTCTTTTATTTTTATTTTCTTCATTGTACTCAAGGGTCTTCTCTTCGGCCCGTTAACAAAGGTGAAGACATTGTGAGGGTCTACTCTTCGGCCCGTTAACAAATGATAAGACATTGTAAGAGGGTGTGTCCCTCTCGTCAAGGCTTCGTGCAGAAAGGGTTTGTTCCCTTTGGAGTTGGAGGAGTCGGGTGTACGGCTTGGAGAATCTTACACTATCAAAACCTATTGAAGAATCTCATTGTTTTAGTGGAGCGCCCAAAGGAGGTACACTTGGAAGAGTGGAGTAGGTCTTGTGATAGACCGAACCACTATAAATCTCTTGCCTTGTGAATGCTTTCTCTCCTCATTTTCCTTTGCACATTGTGGTGATTGGTAAACTCTACCCTTTTCCTGCATTTAAGTTTTATTAAAACAAGGGTTATAGTATATAGGCTTAAAGTAACATCTAAACCCTAGATTTCATCATATTGATTATTTGAACAAGGGTTGGACTAATTAATGTTTAATTATAAAATTAATTTTAATAATTCTCCTAATTAAGCCAAGAAATTTTAATTGACCAATTTACCCCCCCTCTTGGGTTGTCACACTTGTATTTCATTTGGTAACAGAGCATAGGCTCTTAAAGAGATTATTAAATTAAAAAATCTACCAGAGAGATCCGTGACAATCCAAATGGATTTTGAGTTAGGCTAATCGGCTCTAATTCCTCCACTATTTGATGGAAGGAATTATAGGGCTTAGAAAGTAAAAATGCTTGCCTATCTCAAATCTATAGACTTTAACATTTTAGATGTCACTTTGACATTTTAGATGTCATTGAAAGGGGATTTTCTATTCCAAGAAAATGTACTAAAAATGATGCAAAATTATTTTCATTAAATTCAAAAGCTATTATCATAATATGTTGTTGACTATGTCCCAATGCTTTTGAGAAAATTTCATCATATACCAATGCAAAAGATATTTGGACTAATCTTGAAAATTTTTATGAGAAAAATAAAAGTCTCTTTTCAAATGATAAAAATATTATTTTTGAACAAAAAGATACTTTACAAAAATCTTTTGCAAAGAAAAATTCTTTCAAACATTCAATTTCTGATTTAAAAAAGCAAATTGAAATTTTGAAATCAAAAGTTAATGAAAGTTGGAAAAGAAATGAAAAATTAAGTCATTTGAGCAAAATTTTGATAGATAAAAATAATGACTTAATTAAACAATGCAATATCCTTGGAAAAGAAAATGAAAGCCTTGAAAACATAAACAAAGATTTAAATGAAAAATATAAACTTATTTGTGAAAATGAAGAAAAATGTAAAGTTAACTCTTCTCACCAAATAGATCTTCTTAAGAACCAGTTAAATGAGATTGAGTTAATAAATAAAGAACTCTCTTTGAAGAACCAAAGATTACAAGAAGATAAAGACAAACATACATGTTCTCATGTGTATGTTAATTCATGTTGCTCCCCATCTACCCATGCTTACTCATGTTCATATTGTGGTAGATTATGGCATCACAAATCTAGGGGTAGGCTTAGATTTGTGAAATCAAACAAGTTTGTGTGGGTAAGAAAAGATTCACTTCCACACACAGACTTGGTTGGAACCAAAGTGATTTGGGTTCCAAAATCCCCCACTCAACTCATTGTTTGAAATTATTGATATATGGGGTTGTGCTTTAATTGTTATATCATTTGAATTCTCTCTAGATACTATTTTAATGTTGCATTTATTGTATCTAGATGACATGTGCTTAAACAATATGTGATATTATTTTTTATTTGAGCTTAGATACATATCTTTATACATGAGTTAATATAATGTATTTTTGCCCATAGAGCTTCATGATCACATCATTCTCATTCTTAGTTGATGTAAAAAACTATAATACATCTCTATAAACTATATTCTTGTGATTTATTGAATATCATTCTAGTATGTCTAGTCTAAGTGCTTACATCGCATAATAGATCTTCTTGCCCTTTAGATTCATCAACAATAGAAAATTCATTGTGAAAACCATATGTGTGCTTTCATGAAAATAATCCACCCATTAGCCCTTGAGTTCAATTAGATCTATCAAGTCAATTTCTTCCATATTTGAACTCTATCTAGGACAATTTTGGCTCTTGCTAGAGGTTAGAACAATCAACTTGTTTGGGGTTTCACCTCTAGCAAAATTAAGAAGTTAAAAGTCATGTCTAAGGAAATCCACTTAAATTCTTCTTAGACAGCTCTTGTGCCCTAGGTGAGTAATCATGTCTATTACTTTGCACCTGGTTGTCCTTTAAACTCATTCTTGTGTGCTTAATGGTTATCATTAAATGAACAAGAAATTTTAATGGGTTAAAGTTGATGTGTTCCAAAAAGCCTAAAATGAATATCCTCTCATGACTAAGATCAAACTATCTAGTCGTGGTAGTTCATTTTGGAATGCATGTGTCCAAGGTGATTATCACTTTTTATTCTTAAAATCCTTGGATCATTTTCTAAGTTCATATAAGAATATATTATTTAGGGAAGTTGAAAATGAGTCTAGATTCAATATATGATACTCATTTGAGTAAAATTAAAAATCTCATAGGAATCTAGTATCATTTTTGGGCATTTACCCATGATGGTGGTTGACAGGCAATGCATTGTGATGGGAACACTTATCTCCCTCACATTTTGGTTTTCTATGGGCCTACGCACTTTGTGCTTAGTGCCTTATCTTTAGAGAAGTGGTATGTGGATGTAAACAATAGATGTTTGGACCATGAACCCTATGAGTCATGTCAGTTGGGTCCAAACTTGATAAACTATCCATGAATGTTTGAATATGAAGCATATCTTGCTCATGAGTACCCATAGTGGTGTATTTTCACTTTCATGAGCCATGGATGTCTCTCTCAGACATAGTCCTCTATAGTCAAATTTCTCTTTTGTCTGAATCCTATAAATTTGAGCTAAAATAGCTTATTTATATAATCTATAGGTTTATCCCCTTATAAGGCATTAGCTACATGGTAAAGATGGTAAACTTAAAGTTAAAAGCTACTCAATTGGTACTTTTAGTCCTCTTACCTAGTAAGTTGGAGAGTGTACACCCATCTCTTTAATTAAAACATCTAATCTCTTTGGCTTCTAGCCAACATCTTAACCATGATTAGCCATATGTGCCTAGTTAGGGGAGCATAGTCTGCTAGGATGTCATTTCTTTTGGTATTACTTGATTACTTCTAGCAATCATGCATTTGTAGCCCAAGGGTTGATTGTAAATCATTCACCTCCAAATCCCTTGGTGCTTGTGTTGGACAGCCATTTGGATTCATACTATATATGAGTTTTTAACAAAGAGGAGCTTTACATGTAAATATCTGTCCATCTATCTTATCATATATTGTTTAATGTGTATACAACATCACATATGATAAGTGCATCCATTTGGAGCCTCCTTGCTTCATTTGTGGTGCAGTTAGGGTCCTGTCTTGTATTTTCACTGTGATATCATCCCTCATTTAAAAATGACAAGCACCCTTAGCCTGAGCCTTAATGTCATATCATCTTAGGCTTTATACTTATTTTGGATGGACTCATAAGGTATCATCTTTTCCAATTATAAGTATCATGTTCAAGAGTTTGAAAAATCTCTAGAACTCTCCTTCATAGGATAGTGCTTGAGTTGTTCATCTCATTGCTTATGAAGCGTGTCTCTTATCATGAGTTTTTGAAGGAAAACATATCATTTATCATGATAAGATCCAATGGCTATACTTTTACAATTATATCTATAGTCATTTTGTATTGTCATGCCTTACCTTATAGGTTCTATCAAATGTTAATGACAAATTCTTCGTAGAGAGTCTATTTTTTGAGCTTATCATGTCCCATCATTAGACCTGGCAAAAAGTGACCCGGACCCGCGGGTCCACCCGGCCCGCCTGTAAATTCTGGGTCCGGGTCACTAATCTGTGACCCGTTTAAAATTGACCCGCGGGTCCACCCGGCCCGTCAAAACTGGGCCGGGCCGGGTGGACCCGCGGCTCCCCGTAGAGAATTACAAAAGTTTTATTTTGACCTTTTTCCAGTAATTGTCGTATTTTTTTAATTTTCTTTGTAGTTTTTTTTGGTAATTGTCATATTTTAACACCTTCTTTTCGTATATTTTTGGTAATTTTTCTACTTTGCTTCCCTTTTTCCATAATTTTTCATTTAAAAGTTAGTAACCGTATGAATATTATAAATTGCTATTATTTTATTGCTAGCCAATTTTGCGCTACTCGTACTTCTGTCAAATCTTTGCAGCAAAGGATGTGGACAAGCCGAAAAGTAGACTCGGAGAAGGTGGCTAGCGAATCCCTATTTTATTTTTTTAAATCTTAAAAATAATATGTCAGAAATCCGGGCCGGGCCGGGTCTGGGTCCAAGCATAGTGACCCGTAAAATTTTCCGGGTCATTTTATCCCAGCCCGTTTGACCCGGACCCGTACGGGCCAGGTCAAAACCGGCCCGGCCTGCCCGTTTGCCAGGTCTACCCATTATCTCTTCTAAGATTTTAGCTTTGAAGGATTCAAGTTGATTGATTTCAGATAATCTGGGTTAGGATTTTGTTCAAGTTATGGGAACGGAACATGTATATTCAACACCGAGTATTGGAGGGCACACTACTGAACGTTCAAGAGGTATTGGGTGTATATATGTGCCGGGGCTTGAACAAGTGATCATGGGAATGAGCATTGATGGATGTGCATTGATTTGGATGCGTGTATGCTAGATGTATGTGTATGCTAGTTACAGGGTGTGGGAAGATTTAGCGTGGAAACCTGGGCGTGAGTACTGTTGAGACTTGTTGGGAATGGGAAATCTTGGTATGGGTGAAGGTACTGTTGGAGTTTGGGCGTGACTGTGGGTATAGACAAGGGTGTTGTTGGAGTAGAAATATGAGGGTATAGGTTATGCAGTAGATCGGGATGTGGGTATAGGCTGTATGTATGAATCGGTTCCATGTCATGGATGGAATATGTACTATGGATGGGAATATGGGGTTGATGGGCAATGGTGAGAGAATACTGTTGAGACCGAGTGATAAGGGAGTAATCTTATGGGATATGGGTTATGAGATGTTGGTATAGGATGTACTCTATAAGGTGTCGGGCTATGAGAGTGGGTCAAGTAGGCCATGGATATACAGGATGTGGTCTGATGGTTTTAATGAAGATGATGGATGTGGTGAATGGTGGTGATGATTTGGAGGATAGGATAAATTGATAAAGGATGGAATGGCTACGGATTTTATTGAGGGAGGTGTTACTAACGTGGACAGAGCATGCGGATGTAATGGATAGCTATGATGGGATGGGGTATGTATTTGATGAGTGAAGTGGATAGTTAATCGAATGTGATGAGGTCTGTTAGATCAAACTAAGAATAAATGGAATAAAATAGGGTCTATTGTGGGTTAGCTATGGGATGGGGTCAGTTAGGTTCGGGGTAGGATGATGTGGGTTCGGCTGAGTTGGGTTTGCCAAGGGGGTGTAACTAGGTGGTGAGTCAAGGTTAGGTCCGGTTAGGATTGGGCTGGTTGGGTTGGACCGGGTTGAGTCCTGGTGGGACCAAATGAACCGGATTGACTCGGGTTAGGCTCGGGAGATCGGGCTGGCTTGGGTTAGCTTGGGCTGACTCAGGTTGACTCGGGTCGAACCCGGGCTGACTTGGATTAGCTTGGGTTGAATTGAATTGAGACGGGTTAGACCGGGATGGGTCGGGGCTGAACCGGTTTGGGTCGGGGCTGAACCGGGTTGGCTCGGATTTGGGTTAAATCGAGTTGGGATGGGGTTAGGCTTGATGAATTACGGCCAACAGCCCTATTGTTAACTCTAAACAATATTCACGGGAGTGTATCATACGACCCTATGAGTTTCATCCAAACAGTATGCACTGGGAATGTAACACATGGTTATATGGATTTTATCCAAGCCATATGCAATGGGGTACATATATGCATGCACAAGAATATTACACATGATTCCTCTTGTTTTACCCGAGTAGTTAGCAAGAGAGTAAAATATGTGGGCACCTTTCTTTGTAAAAAAAAATGAAATAAAACATGTTCTTTATAAAAAGCTGGAATTGACATGGGTCTAGACACTTGTGAACATTGAAACGACACATGGAACTGGGATCATTAAAAACCAAAAACAAAACATAAAGCTTTATGAAAAGTGAAATTAACATGGAGTGCAGATATCATTTTCTCTATGTTGCTTCTCTTGATTAAAAGTCTTCTTGTTTTTTAAAGTGATATTACCACCCCTCCTGTTTTTACCCAAGCAACCCCTCCCTTCCATGCCATGCAAAAGTGATAATTATAAATACACTTGAGGGCAGATATATCACTTTCCTCTTTTTTCTTATTCACTAGTTTTTAACTGGTATAAATCAGTTTTGAGTATAAAACGAGATGGGTTTGGTGGATTCAAACGAATTGGATTTTACTGGTTAGACAAATTGAGTTTCCTGTATTTCATGAATTGATTTTGGATTTCTCAAAAATTGGTTTGGCCCAGAAGAAATCAGCAGTACCTCAACTTTAGGATTCAAGGCTCTGTCCTATTTAGATCCTAACTATATTTCTCAATGAATTTTACTTAACATTTCAATTCATGAAACCATGTCTGTAAGCACAAGACTGAAACTCAAAATCACGAACAAAAATAATTTCCAAAGGGAAACGATTGAAAAAGCAGGAATTGAGAACTTGCAATATGAATAACACTTACCTAGACTAAGTATCTTAGTCACCGGAGAGAATATCAGCAATAGCTTCAGCTAAAAGATAAAAAGGTCTGAGTTCTTCCTGTGAAAGATGGAGACGAATTCTGAAGAACAGAACCAAGAAGCTACGTTTCTGAAGGATTCGAGAGAGAAAAGCTCAAGAATTTTCTTAACGAGAAGAGGAGGCAAAGGATGATTTTCTGTGTATCTCAGAGAAGAAGCGTTTTCTCTTTTTTTTTCTTTTCACACCCTTTGTCATGTATCCGACCCTTTTTATAGGCTACAGATTACCAATTCCCTTGTTTTACAAGATTGCTTTCTTGCTATCTTTAAATAAATAAATAAAAAGCTATCTGATTTGGAAACCATTGTAAGCTCTTTTTTGTTGGAATGTGATGCGTGCGAAAGGGCAAAGAACACCGTCTTCAACCGGTATAAGAAAAATACCGCCTTCTTTAATAAAGATCCTTGAATCCACAAGGAAATAAAAATAAATCCTTGAATCCACACTTGACTCTGGCGGAAGCGTGCGGAAGGGCAAAGAACACCGTCTTCAACCCGGTAGAAGAAGAACACAGTCTTCTTTAACAAAAATCCTTGAATCCGCAAGGAAATAAAAATTAATCCTTGAATCCACAAGGAAGAGAAAAACTTAAACGAGTTTATTCCATTGAGAGATCTCTTTTTACATATACAAAGCCAATATTTATAGAAAATAAACAAGAACCTATCTCTATCTCTAAGGATAAGGATAAACATCATCTCTAAATTCTATCTCACCATTTCTAATCCTATCCAAACTAAGTAAAGAGAGAGAAGGTCCTACATCAGATCCTCCCCATTTGAAAGACACCCGTCCTCGAGTTTCAATAAAAATGAAAAAAACAGGCTTAAACTTAGGCTCGTTACGAAATAGAGCTCTGATGACGAGTAGCTCGCTTCAACATAGAATTGTATTCCTTTCCATTTGATCAAATATTTCCATCGGCCTAGTGTGGGCCGGCGGTAGCACTAGATTCGATTAGAAATCAAACCCTCGATAAAATCTTCAATCTGAGGTACTCGAGGCAGAAAGTATCCTTCACTATGCTCAGTATGAACGGCGTTGTCATCATGGAGAGGGAGTAAATTTCTATCTGTAATTTCTGACTTGTGCGCTTCAACTAGGAATTTCATCATTCTCCGTCGAGTGATATGAGCTCTCCAAGCTTTCTGAATGACGTTGGTAGCATATTTTGTGCACAAGTAATCAACTCGAGCGATCGTTTGTCGCCACCGACTCTGAATTTTGATTGCAGAACTGACAGGCCTCTTAAATTCGCTTTTGGCCTGGTACATGCGCCATGTCTTTTGGATTAGAAGACACGCGGCTTTTTTCCTTGCACGATCTTTAGCTTTCTGGGCTTTCTCGCGTCTCAATTTAGTCTAAATCTTCAGAGACTCTTGATAAGTAACTGGTGCAGATTCTCTAATAAAGGGATCACGAATTTCATACCAATAGTTGAAGGGTGGCTATCCCGATCTGTATCGTTCTCGTTCTATCTTTACTAGAAGGATTTGGCATGAAGAGCTAGTTTCACTCTGGCACACTCCAACCGTATTTCTCCTGACCATCTTCAATTGCATCGATCCATTTTAAGCATTCCGACTCGCAATCTCCATACCCAAAGAAGGGCGGAACGAAAGATAGATCCATGGGTGGTGAATTTTGACTACTTTTAACGGTTAGGATCAAAGGTCACAAGAAAATTATGGATGGCTACTAATCTGGTGCCTTACAAAAAGGGTTTGCATGGACAATTAGGCAAAGAATGGTGAAGCTTCACGTAGTTCTATTAGGGTTAGTCCTAGGCTGATTTTATGCCAAAAAATAAGGAACAAGTGGCGTCCTTATGAATATTGGGTGGGTGATTTGCAAAGGACAAGGGGTGTTGATGGAACGTAGAGAGGGATTGGAGAGTTTTTTTTTTCAAATCTACTCAAGCTGATAATGATAGACGCCTGTGGTGCAAGTAATGAATAAAACTGGATAAGTGGAAAGGAAATAGGGAAATAAGGATCTGTCTTCACTTGTGAAATACAAGTAGGCAACCCAAGAGGGGGGTGAATTGGTTAATTAAAAAATTTGTCCAAATTAAATGTGATGTTAAAAATAATTTTAAGCAATTTAAATCTAACCCATGTTAATATAGATTAAAAATAAATACAAAGGGAAAGAAGTTACCAATCACCAAAGAGAAGGGGAAGGAGAAGAACAAGCACACTACAAGTAAGACACCAAGATTTATAGTGGTTCGGTCTATCAACAAGACCTACTCCACTCTTCCAAGTTTAACTTCTTGGGTACTCCACTAATGATGAAAGCTTTACAAATCCCTTCTCCACCTCCGAGGGAACAAACCCTCTTCACTCCGGATTCACCTTTCTTACCGGGTCGAATCGTAGACCCTCGATTACAATCAAGATTCGCCTTTCTTATCGGGCAAAATCAAAGACCCTAAACAACTTCAAACTTCTCATTTCTCAAGGGACGAAGCGTAATACCCTCTTCACAATCTCGATTCTCCTTTCTTACCGGGCCGAATCGAAGACCCTCTATTACAATGAAGAACTAAAAAGAAAAACTCTCAAAGCCTCTAAATAGGCAAATACAAAGATAATAGCTCACAAAAACTCTCCAAGAAAATAAGCAAGTGAAATCCCTATGGAGATCCTCTTGATAAATGTAAAATACAAATTCAAAGCATAAAAGATGAATAACCTTTGATTTGAAGGTGTAGGTTCAACAAGATGTTCAATGATCTCGCAAAAGGTTGTTTAGTTGGTCTAGGATAAGGTATAAATAGCCCATGAAGAAATATGACTGTTTGGAAGTAAAACCATAAAAAACTGGGTTGAAAAAGTCAAGCCCTGCAAGCCCCAATGACTAGTTTTCGAGACCGCGGTGGTCGCCCGAGGTGCCGATGTTGCCCGCCCTATCGTGTGCTCTCTTTTTTTTTTGAAATTTCTATCGCCGTGGTCAACCGAGCTTATCGCGGTCACCCGCCGAGAGCAACCTGGACTTTTTTATTTTTGTCCAAATCCCTATCCGCGGTCGGCCGGCCCTATGGCGGTCGACTAGCCCGACCATGATGTATTTGTTTCTAATTGACATAAACATATCCGCGGCCACCCGAGAGGTCCCAGTCGACCAGCGCACTAAGATTCGGTAGGTGCTGGACTTCCAGCCACCTTACCGCGGTCGACCGGCCCTGTTTGAAAATTCTGTTTTAAATATTAAAATTTCAGGGACTTGGGCCATGGTCTCTGGGCTTTTGTCCAAGGTTTTCAAACACCTTTTGGGGAGTGTGGATGGTTTTTAAAGATATCAAATTTATTTTAAGAAAATCATTTTGAAAACCTTTGAAAGTGCAAATACATTTAAAACAAGAGGACTCCAAATACAATCTAAAAAGATAAAACCTTGAGTCTTCTTGGATTGCTTGGCTCCTCCATACTTTCTTGGACATTTTGAACTTGCGAGTGAACTCTTCAACTTTCTTCGGGTCATGTGGCTTCCTCCATTTCTTGGACATCTTCAATGTTGCATGAGAAGGCCACCAATACTAGTTCATCTCCAAGCTTCTACTGGCACTTGCTAGGCATGCTTGTGGGATCTTCAACTTAAGCTCCTGAACTTGAACATCTTCCAAATATGATGTCTCCAATGTATGTGCAAGCTCTTGGTTCTTTTGTGAATGTTGATCCTCAAGCCATGTGTTGTGATGAGTTGTGTAATTGCGATATGACATGTGAAATTCCTGTATAAGGCACAACACTTCAAAGCAACACACTAGTCCATAAAGACTAATCAATTTGGGTTTGCTAGCATAAAAAAAAGAAGGAAAAGGTGAATGATTGAACCCATGGGAACCCTTGGGCTTACAACTTGTAAAGGCAATATTGGGGTTGTTGGTAGAGAAGAGGGTTCTCGACCAAAAAAGATGGGGTTTTATGGAGGTTAATGGGCTGAGGTTATATCGCAGAGAGAAGGGTTCTTCTGGGTTGGGTTTGCACCTAAAAATCTGGGCAAATAGCGTTGGGAATTAGGGAAGAAACGGATGGGATTGAAGGAGGTTTTATGGGTTTAGCTGAGGAGAAAAAGGGTTGAAACTTTGGACAGCTAATACGGAGGTTTGGAATGCATACGGAATACTGAGGCTGAAATATGGAGTCCGGGAATGAAAAAATGAACCATCAATAAGGGTTGGTGTTAAGGTAAGATGGGTTTAAAGGAACATTTTTTCTTTCTAGGTGTGAAAGGGGTGAATAGATGCAGGTTTTGGATAGCTAGTTAGAGAGAGGTTGCAAGTGGTAGGATACGTGATGCAAGGGGATTGGCTTTGGGGATATTGCGGTCTCTATTCTATGATCAAACAGTTAAGGAAAGTTGCCATGGGTGCACGGGACTAATTTAAAAGGATTTTTGGACTAGAAAAGATGACCTCAAGGTGATGATTTTATATGGTGGAAGCCTGGAGGGTGCTGCTGGTTTGGGCTTGGTAATTAAAGGTTTGGGCTGGAAATTTTTTCTTTTTAATTTTAGTATGGGATTTAAAGGGAGGCTTATGGGTGGCTATTAGGCTAAGAATCAATGGAGGTTTGTAGGAGATGGGTGGCTAACAATAAGGATTTTGAGATATTACGGAAGGGGTTGTTGGGTTTAAAGAGAAGAAAAACTAACCTCAAATATAAAAGATGGACCGCTTGTGCGGAAAATCCGCATCATAAATCCGGTCCCTCTCGATTGGTGGTGTTTGATGGCATATGCAAGCAGGTTCGATCCGAGGAGAGACCTCGCTCTGATACATCAACTAGGTTGGAGGGAGAAGATGAGTTTCACGAGAAGAAGATTGTTCTCTTGATACCAAACACACAAAGAAAGTAACCCAAGTTGTTATACTACTCAAAACCCTTCAAATTTCACTAAAAAGCCTTACATATGAAGATGATACATGGTCTAAAATATAGCCTACATTCCAAATCCGAATTTAACAAGACTTAACTAATCTTAGCTTCCCTAAGTACCACTAACACACTATCATAGGAAAAGTAAATGTATTACATAATTCTAAAACAAAGAAATAAGTCCCTAGGCAATTAACTCCCACAAAGGAGATTTCCAATGTGGTCAAGTCAAGTCAAAGTTGCATCTTGCAAGCTTCCAAAATAGAGAGTTCCAAAATCATGGAGAATCCAAGAGCCAAGTAAATAGGTGGTCAAGCTTATATTTCCAAGTTCCAACATCCCTCCTTAAGCTAGACCACTACCATACCGAGTTTTGTCTTCATCTTGATGAATGTATCGGTCTTCAAAGCCTTTGTAAAAATATCTGCAACTTGATCGTGAGTTTTACAAAAATGAACATTGACAACTCCATGATTTACCAAGTCTCGAATGAAATGATAGTTGATCCTTATGTGCTAGCTTTTGCCATGAAAAACTGGAATCTTTGTGAGTGAAATCGCGGAACTATTATCACAAGATAAATGTGTACCACGTTCTTGCGGATGTTTAAGTTCTTCTAATATCCATCGTAGCCAAAGAGCTTGACAACCCGTCGAAGATAATGAAATGTACTCCACTTCCGCCGTAGAAAGAGCAACAACTGATTGCTTCTTTGATGCTTTCCAAGTGCACATCCTTCACACACTTGATCTTGGCGGTCGATGTTCGGCATGCCTCTCACCATATGCTTCTTGTTCATAAGAAATAAAGTGCTAAAGCTCAAGTGACCATAGCGAAGATGTCATAGCCATGACATATCTTTGACAATAGTGTTGAAACAAGGAAAAGCTTCACTTTGAAACTTAAGAGGAAACATCTTGTTTTGCATCATTCTCACCTTGGCTATGAGAACATGATTTTTGTCTTTGATTTCACATGCATCTTTCTTGAAATGAACGTCATGACCTTTCATTAAAAGTTGACCAACACTTAAGAGATTGTGCTTTAGACCGGGAACATAGAAAACATTGGAGATGCGCTTGACGCCTTTCTTTGTGTGAACAAGAATAACACCACTTCCCCTTACGAAAAGCCTCTTGTCATCACCCGTTCGAACTTCACTTTTGAGAGATTCATCCAACTTTACAAATACGCCTTTGTTGCCGGTCATGTGGTTACTACAACCACTATCAAGATACCACGTCTCACCAAGAGCCACTTCTTACACATTACAAGCAAGAAAAAGTGTGTCTTCTTCTTTACTTTCATCTTTCTCATGCATGAAGGTAGATTCTTTCTTATTTTCTTCCGCAATCTTCTTTCTATAATACTTCATGGTATGACCAAACTTTTGGCAATGATAGCATTGAATTTGGGATAGAGGTCTTCCTCTCCCTCTTCCTCTTGTAGAAGTGGACACCCCCTACTTGGGTACTTTGACCACTCTTTTCACTTCACAAAGGGTGTGGCTGGGTAAAAAATGGTGTGAATATTTTGCTCTTGTTTCTACTACACATGGGATTGGTATTGACACTCTTATGTTGGATGTTTCACCCCCTCTTTCTATATAACCCAAAGGAAATGCTATTTGTACAATCATATTTTGATGTTTACAGTAAATAGCTTGTCTTTACTACCTTAGCTAATTTATGACCTGATAAGGGCACTCCCTTGCCCCAATAATGCACCTCCCTTCTTGGTTTAAACAATAAAAATGATATTGGCGCTACTTATATTTTGATAATTACACCAATTCAACTTGTTTTTCTCCTTTGGGTAACTCGAAAAGGCTAGGGACCTTAAGACCATCATGCTTTGATTACTTGCACTCCATCAACTTGTCTTTTCTCTCAAGAAACACCATTGATGCACTGATGTTGGCACTACAATATTTTAGTAAAGGCACAATCTCAGCTTGTCTTATTTGGCAAATTTTATCCGATTTCTTTAAAATTTTGCAGGGACCTAAATGAGATTCTAACCTATCCTAAGATGTATTTTGGGACACTAATTCATTAATTTGATGATTCAGGTACGTGATAAATCAAATTTCAAGGACGAAATTTTTGTAAGGGCTGTAGAATGAAATACCCCAAAAATACCCCTTAATAAAATTTGTCCCCCTCTAATAGAGGGATATTTTTGTCCAGTGGAATTAGAATTGATTAGGGCTCTTTTAAGAAGCCTATAAATACAACACTAAGAGTTTTAGGAGACTAATCAGACCCTAAAACACGTTTCTGCAGCCCAAGGGAGATATTTTCGTGTGGAAGGAGGAGAAAACCAAGATCTAGAATTGGAAAACATGGATCGAGGTAAGATCTCCACTCTATTATTATTTTTCAGTGTTAAAGAACCTTAAAAGTAGAATAGGGTAAATAAAAGTTGGAGATTTGATGTCAAATTCTGTTTGAATTGATCTACGTGTTTGTTCTTGGGTTCCTTGTGGATCGCTTAGTCTTTAGGTCCCCAATGAATTCAAGATCAATCTGTTTTAGTTTTGGAAAGTGGGATTCTACCACTTTTGACCTACATCTTAAATATTGTCTTGATCTCCGTTTAATGATTTCAATGTGCGAAATTAGGTTTGATGGATTCCTCTCATGAAAAGGAGTACATCGGATCCAACCTTGCATGAAATGGAGGTTAAATGAGGAAGATATGACTCCCTAAAGATTTGATGAAATCGGCTAGAAACTGGATTTCTCACGGAGAAACTCAGCCCGCGATTCGGACGCCCGAATAGAGATATTCAGATGCCTGAAGGGATCTTCAGACGCCCGAGAACGCATGAGAATAAGAAACCCGAGAGTCACATTTCCTTCGCAAGTTCTCAAAGACGCCCTAAGGGTCTTCCGAAGAGGCGCTTAGACGCCCGAAGGTCTTGGTTGGGCGTCCGAACACACTGAAAACTGTAAGATTATTTTTGAAATTCTGGAATTTGGGTCAACTATTCTGGATAATTTCCTTATACCAAATAATAATTGAATCCTCTAAGAACACTTTAAATAGTACAAGGAAAGATTCAATAGAAATTGATTGTGAAAACCTTACGATGTGATCTTAGGTAATTGAAGAACAAACGTGAAACCGACATCGAACCTTGATTGAGGTGAGTAATAAGAGATTACTCTAATGGGTTATTCTCAAACCCCCTTTGATGTATGCGATATGTAATATGAATTCTTTTGATATCTACCCATAGTAGATCATTGATATTTGTGCCCTAATCGAAATATGAACCCAGTATGATATCGAAAATGTGACTGTTTGAGGGTATAATCCCTTTATTACTTCTATTAATCCACTATTGAATCGAATTCAATACTTTAAACTCATATTGAATATTGAACTCTTTGATTTTTTACATCCTTGGGAAGACTGAGTTTATTTCTGGACCCAAGCCAAAGGGAATGCATAATTCATTGGCTAGCTATACAATCTGAACTAATATTGGCCGATTTCGGACCCTAGTCAATGGGGAATGCATAATTCGCTGACAAATGCCGACAATCGAATTTCTAAGAAATAATATACTAAGATCTTTCTAAACCCAAGTATCAAAACAATTATTGACATATGTATTGAAATATTCTCTGAAATCTAACTTTGACCATCGATATTGAAATACCCATGATTCTTGATTATGTGGTTGTCATTATAGAACCATTAATTGACTGTATCTGATTCCAACCTTCTAATAAGGATCGTTGATTATTTCTTCATTCATTGCTTATCTTTGTGGCTTGTTGTGTTATTTGTTAGCGTAGTTCTTATTACTTCACATGAGCTTTGGCTCGCCAGTGGTTAGCAATTTTAGATCCCGAGGCGTAATTCTAGCTCGAGATTGGAGTAGTAAGGGAGATTAACACGAGGAAGAAGACTTTTATCTTATTTCAATTATTGAGTGAGCATTTGATAGACATGTTTTGTCAATAATTTATTTAGTTATTGGGTTGAGAGAGAGATTGACACTCAAAGATTATTTGATTAATTAGCTTGATAGATGGTTATGGATTTGATTTAATATAGTTATTTTGAGCATGGTTCTATTATACCGTCAGCCTTGCATGCTTGTAGAGTTTCTTTATAGGTGTGTGGCGCTGTTATGTTCGAAGCCATGGTGATGGTTTGGGGCATGACAACAAGCCCAAAGCCATTTTGAAGCTCTCAGATGACTTACAGTCAAAAGCTCGCAATGATTTACAGAATACAACGTTATTATTACCTAAGAATGTGATACGGGATATGGTGCATGGAAATAGACACAATTCTAAATTGTAGTGGAAAAGGCATTTCAGCTTACCCTTCCATGCTAATGACGATAGAAGAAAGTACAGATAAATATAGAAACAAACTAATTTGGGTGGATTCAAACTACGATCAAATGGTGGCGAAGATTGAGTTCGATCGTTTACATAAAGGTCTAAATTTTGACCAATTGACAGTCTACAATGAGGTTATTGACTCATGTATCCATAATAAAGGTGGTTTTTACTTTGTATATGGAAGTGGCGGCACATGCAAGACATACCAGTGGAGGACATTAATATATAGGTCACGAAGTCATGGAAGAGTGGTATTAAGTATAGCTTCTTCAGGTATAGCTTAAGTATTGCTATCGGGTGGTTGTACAGCTCACTCACGTTTCAAGATCCCTCTTGAAGTAAATGATACTTCTACATGCACGATTTCACAGCAATCAGAACTAGAAGAACTAATTAAAAGGGTTGACCTCATCATTTTGGATGAAGCTCCAAAGATACATCGGTATGCAATCGAATATGTGGATCGTACATTGAGAGATTTATTAAAGAACAATTCTTTAGAGGGAAATTCTAAACTTTTGGAGGCAAAATTGTTGTCCTAGGAGGTGATTTTAGGCAGATACTTCATGTTATCTCCAATGCTAGCCGAGAAGTGATTGTAGTTGCTTGCTTACAAAGAACTTATCTATGGGAACCCTGCTAGTTATTTTACCTTGTTAGAAACATACGTGTATTTGAAGGTAGTTTATCATCTAGAGAAACTCATGAAATATCTACATTTGCAAGTTGGGTCATTGACGTTGGGAATAGAAATGTGGATATGACTTCAGTTGACACTCATACAGAAGCTGATTAGATAAAAATCCCCGATGATATGATCATAGATGATAATGGCACTGGAATAGCACAACTAATTGCTGATATTTATAACCATATTTCACCTAAATTATATAACGACAACTACCTCCAAGAACGAGCTATATTAGCACCAAAGAATGACGATGTTGATCATATAAATCTCCCAATGTTAGATAGGCTGCCTGGTGAAATCAGAACATATTTCAATGCCGATTCTGCAATCTCTGAAAGGACCAAAATATTTTCCACTCAGTTTCTGCCAATGCCAGAATATTTGCATTCTCTAGATTTACCTGGGATAGCAAAGCATTGCCTGAAATTAAAAGATGGCATCTTTATTATACTACTACGAAATTTGAATCCATCGATATGATTATGCAATGGAACTCGACTAATTGTTCTTGGATTAGAAAGAACAATTCAAGCAAGTATTATCACAGGAACAAATAAAGGTGAAATACACTACATTCGAAGAATTATAATATTCCCGTCCTCCAATAAGTTGCCATTTACATTCAAAAGAAGACATCTCCCTTTAAAAGTTGTCTTTGCTATGACCATAAATAAGAGTCAAGGACAAAATTTATCAAAGGTTGGAGTATATTTAACAAAACATCTCTTCACTCATAGACAATTGTATGTTATTGTATCACGCACGACCTCTCGATCAGCTCTAAGAATACTGATGTCTAAGAAAGTGCATCCAATAAAAGGATACACGAGGAATATTGTCTTCAAAGAAGTTCTACACAAGTTATAACAGATTCTACAGAACTACTGAAAGGATTTTAATACATGGTGCTAATAATGATGTAAGTTACATCTTTATTGTTACACTTCTTAAAAAATATTACATTTAATTTTGGAATGTAGCTGATGTTATGAAACTAATTATTTTCTACCTTGCAGGATGTGTACACCATTTGAATACATACATTTAAATAGGCCATACTGGAATATAAAATGTCGTGTGAAGTAGCTTTTGAACATACATGAATTTACTAGACCTCGAGGGGCTGGACAAGTATCCACAGTAATTCCAACTAATGAATAAGTATATTCTATTCGAATTTCTAATAAGAAAAAGTGTACATATTAGGTGAAATTATAGACTAAATAGTCAACAAAGTTATTATGTTCCACCATTCACTTCAAATTGTTGTTATTTCCTTACAATCACTAGAATGAAGATATTCAGCTCACCGTGTTCAACAAAGATATAGAAAGATACAGATACAGAGCGTTGCTAGAGGAAGATAGGTTCTACTTTATCAACAACCTTACTACGAAAGAAATTAATCAACAGCAAAAAATATTCAATCGCCAATATCAATTACTTCCGACAAGACACACAAGAATTACATAATTTGATGGAGAATGAATGCCTACTGACTACTTCACTCCATTAAAAGTTGCTTGTAGGAGTACACATCGCTACAACAACTTAATTTGTATTTTCCAGAATTTGCATACTATACCGTAGAAACAATGAACACTACCTATGTTGTTCATTAAATTGCATCACACATGAATTCCAAGATCTAATTTAATGTTATTTTTTTCCAAACATTAATATTTTTGCAATTGTAGTAGACATTGGTCACTATAAAATGAGACCAACACAGTCACTGTAAAACGTGATATCATTCTGATCGATGAAAGGTCGAAAACATACTGTTCATTGTCAATATTACTGACACTACTTGCACTAAATACTATTATCCAACAATTTATTCGCACTTCTCATGGCAGTAATTTCCCGGTTACATTCACTTTATGGGGATCGAAAACCGAGCAACTGACGACTGAATTTGTCCAACTTCTGGTACTACAGACTGTGCTACCTATCAAGATGAAGGCCAACACAGTCACTGTAAAACTAGACATCATTCTCATCGATGAAAGGTCAAATACATATTGTTCATTTTCAATGTTACTAACACTACTTGCTCCCAATAATTTTAGCCAACAATCTATTCGTATTCTCATGGCAACAATTTTCCTGTTACATTCACTTTGTGGGGATCGAAAATTGAGCAACTGACGACCGAATCTGTCCAACTTCCAATACTATAGACTTTGGTAATGGAAAAATCAGTTAGAGTCATGGAATACCAAGGTAAATATATAAATTATATTCTATCAATAAGATTGAGTTTTTCTGACACATTCATTTAATTTAACTTTACCGTAGGCATTTCTCTCACGAGTATGGCATATACTGCTACGACAATTGACCACCTCCACTTGGGGGCTGACCGATTATATGCATGGTATTGAAGAACTATTTCTTTCTCCGTAATTTTTAAATTCCATTTTCCATGTACAAAAAAATAAAAAAAAATAATTTATAGGATGAATACTGATGAAAAATTTGTACGTACTTACTTCGCATATTAAGTTCATCATCGCCAATAAGCAACATCGTTACACTACCAGTTGCAAAAAGGATTGCTATCAGTGAATTGTACGATCAATTGCGGCATCTACCCAATGTAAATCAGTAAATGACATACTCCATTTACATCGAATTTAACATTCATACTGTCAATATTTTTCTCCCCTTAATGGTAATTACTTTCCTTAAATCTAGGCATCATATTACAGACTCAACGCTACTCTCATTCGAATAAGAACGGAATTACTATTTAGCTATGATACATGTATTATGTGTAAACGGAGGGAGATGGCTGCAACTGATTTGAGAAAATGTCATTACTGCTTTTAGGAAAGTGGCAACACAATTCTACGGTAAAAAAAATACTATTTATGTCTAATATAAATGACAAGTAGTAAACTTCTTGTTAGCCCAAGGGTTCCCCATGGGTTCATTCAATCACCTTATTTTGATGATTAACAAATGCAAATTGATTAGTCTTTTAAAGATTAATTGTTTGACTTGAGTGTTGTGCTATGGACAGGAAATTCACAGGTTAATCCATGCTAGCACACACCATTGATGGCCTATGCTTGAAGATGAACCAAACACGTGTCAAAGGAGCTAGAGCATACAAAGGATCAATCATAACTTGAAGATCAACAACTTGTCAAGGAGCTTGAACCAACTTGAAGGAGTGATCCATGCAAGAGACCAAGACTTGAAGATGAGCTTTAAAGTTGAAGATGTGAGTAATGAGTCTTGTGTTAGATTGTATAATTTAATCCCACTTAGGTATCCCTTGTTGAGGCATAATCAAGTCACTAATAAGGTCCCAAACAATATTACAATATAAGAAAAAGACCCGTTGACCAAAGCCCTAGTGCCATAGATAGCTTAGAATTGTAAAAGATTCAAATCGGCACACTTAGCACTTGTTTTGAGATCAGGTCATAAATCCTATCATAACTTATCCTAAACATTTTTAAATATTTTTGAAAATATTTTTAACAGAAAGCGCTCATCATTTCCGTTCAAATCGAGTCTAAGAACGTCGAAATCCAACAAGAAACGAGTGAGATATGAATTTTACAAAATCGAGTCTGAAATCTGGAAAATGTCAAAAACGCCCTGAAATAGATCCGTTGGGAAGTTGCCCAGAATTACATAAATGCCCTTGTAACGGCTAGTTTTGGGTTTTCTCTATATATATGGTTCCCTAAGCATGTGAACGGATCTCTCTCATTCCTAAACTTGTTGTAAACATATTAGAGAGTAGAAAACACCCTTGTGCCTCAATTTGGGAATATCTAAAGCGATTAGACCTAGGCTTATCTTTGTAATTATCTTTGAGAGACTCTTGTGAGCTTTACATTGTATCAAGCCTTCAAGAGGCTAAAGAGTGTGCTTCAATCTTCTTCTTCATTGTAAACTTGACAACAAAGGGCGCCGTATTTAAGACCCTTGGAGCTTGGACGTTCGGATTGTACAAGGCGAAAGGAACGCCGTATTTAAGTTCCTTGGAAGATAGTGGATTCCTCAAGGAGACAAAACTTGAGAAGAGTGGAGTAGGTCTTGGGGTTAAGACCGAACCACTATAAATCTTCGCGTCTCTTGTGTGGTATTTATCTCTCACCCTCACTCTTATTTGTGCTTGCATTTATACACTTAGAATTGAGTGAGTAGTTAGCAATGGTAATTAACTTGCTTATCTAGTACCTTGCTAATTAGCCCATTTAATCTTGTTAATTAAGTTTGCATGAGCCTTCCACCAAGTGTTTTATAAAAGGCTAAAAGAAACCATTCATCTAATTCATTTATCTTGTTGTGGGATTTACAATCTTTAATCAACCACCAAGTATTTTTATAGAAAGATTAAAAAGGGAATAATCAACTAGGGTTTTCAAAAGCCATCTAACAAGTGTTTGATAAAAGGTCTTAAGAGAGGATATTCATTTAAGATTTTGAAACTAATCTTACAAAAGTTTTTAAAGATGATAAATTTTTTTAAAGACACCCAATTCACCCCCTCTTGGGTTGCCTAGTGGAATTTCACTTGGTATCAGAGCTAAAGGCTCTTATATAGATTTTTGAATTTTCAAATTTCTTCAAGAGAAAAGATCTATATTGGTAACCTAATGGCTTCTAGACTTTCTTGTTTTGATGAAACCAACTATGGATTTTGGTCGATCCATATGAGGTCTTATTTCAAGAGTCTAGATAGTGAATTATTGAAAATGATTGAAAATGGTTTTGTCTTAAACTCCAAATCTAAGAGAATTAGTGAACATGATAAAAGATTATATTGCTTGAACTCAAAAGCTATGAATGCCATATGTTGTGCCTTATCTTCTCATATGTTTGAGAAAATAGCTAATTGTAAAAATGCCAAAGAAATATGGACCTCACTTGAAAATATTTTTAATGTTAAATGTTTTATGGCATTAGAAAACAACAATGAAGAAAATAATAAATATGGATGAGCCTCTTACAATTGAAGAACTTCTTGATGGATGTGAGAAACTAAATAACGCCTTAAATCTTGAAGTCTCCAAAAATCAAAAACTTAAAAACTCTCTCAACTCAATTTCTAAGGAATTTGAAAACCTTGAAAATGACTATCAAAATTTGCTAAATGAAGAAAAGAAGTTGATTAAAGATAACAATATTCTTGAAAAGAGAAATTTTAAATTAATGGTGGAACTCAAAATCTTGATGGAAAAAAAGATGAATTAAAAATATCTCCATCTCATGAAATAAATCACTTGAAAATGGAAATTGAAGAAATAAGATTGAAAAATAAAAATCTTGAGTTGGAAAACAAATTCCTACAAGAAATGAATGCTAAACATGTTTGTGTGCCTATGCATTCTTGTAATTGTTCATCTAGATCCTCATATACATATTCTTATGATTCATGTGATTATTGTGGTAGATTAGGTCATCACAAATCTATGTGTAAACTTAGGTTTGTGAAATTTTGCAAGTATGTGTGGATTAGAAAAGATGATCTATCTCATAGAACAAACTTGCATGGACCCAAGATGGTTTGGGTTTCAAAACTCCCTACTTGATCTATTTATGACTTAGTAGATGTAGGGATGTGCTTCAATGTTTATATCATATGAAAATGGTTGTTTGGATATAAAAATGTCTATCTTGCATGAATGCCATGTATCCATATTTTGTGCTTAAATGTTTATCTTTTTAAAAATCCAAAGTCTATATGCTTAAAACTTGATTTGTATGAGACTTTGACACATTGCACTAAATTGTTATATCTATTGGAAAAGGTTCCCTAGATATCTCACTTGATGTCTAGTTTATGTTTGAGCTAAAATTGTCAAATCCCATGGAATGTATACTTCTAGATACAATATCCTTGATTCCCATGTATCTAGTTAATCTTGAGCTTAAATGCCATATCCCTTGAGTTTATTTGAGTACTAGATGTCACATTAATATTTTCTTGCATCTAGCCTCATATGTGTTTTAAAGATCACATTTTTTTAAAGAAACAACTTAGAGATACATTAGACTTATATTGTTTGATTCTTGTGTATCTATATATACTACTCTAAGTGTACTCACTAAGACTTAGATCATTTTTCACTTAGTAGTCATCCACATGTAAAACCACAACAGAGCAGTTAATGTGAAAACCATGATTGATTTTATATGAATATCAACCTCTTCATTGCCCATGAGTTAAAGTTAAACTCATAAGAGTAAATCTTTCATATTTAAACTCTAATTTGGATAAAAACGGCATTTGCTAGATTAGTATATACTGGAATTGATTTATTTATTTCTTCTAGTAAAATTATGTGCTTAAATGTCATGTCTAAGAAAATTATTTCAAATCCTTTCTTAGACAACTTTTTATGCCCTAGGTGAGAAAATGTATTTGAAAATCTCTGTGCACCTAGTTATCCTTTATACTATCACTAGACTTTCCTATTATACATAAATGGTTATCATTATATGTAAAGTCTTTGATGAGTTGTAAGTATATGTATTTCCAAAGGTTTTAATTGGATATTTTTTCATGACTAATGTGAATCTTGCTCTTTACAAGTAATATAAATTATTCATATAGTCTTGAAAATCATTTTTGGAATGCATATGTCCAAGGTATTAACTTGATATTTATCCTTAGAGTCCTTGGATCCATCCCCAGAATCTTATAGAATTTATTTTGTAAGAAAAATTAAAAATGGTCTAGATTCAATGTATTTAAGTAAAATTGAAAATATCTTGTGAATCTAGTATCTTATTTTGGCATATTTCACCTTGGTGGTTGATACCCTATACCTTGTGATGGGAACATGTGTCTCCCACGCATTTTGGTTTTCCTATGGGCTTATGCACTTTGTGCCTAATGCCTTGTCTTTATATTGGTGGTTTGTGGATATAAATGCAAATATTTGGACCATGCACCTTATATGTCATGTTCTTTATGTCCAAACATGGTAGACTATCCATTGATGTTTTGATATAAATTATATCTTCCTCATGATTACCCATAGTGGTATACTCTCACTCATGAGCCATGGATGTCTCTCTTAGATATTGTACTTTATTGTCCATTCTTCTATGTCTAAATCATATAGAATTGATCCAAATTGGTATATTTAAATAATCTATAGTTATCACTCTTAGTTGGTAGTATCTACATAATTGAGATGTCAAACCTTAACCTTAAAAGCTACTCAATTGGAGCCCATAGCCCACTTTGACCAAAGAGGGAGTCGGTACTTTCACAATAATTAAAATACTTAATCAATTGGCCTTGTGCCACCATCTCAATCATGAATAGGTATATGTATTTGTGTGATCTCCCTAACTTGTTTATATGCTATATACTTAGGGAAGAAAATTTAAAATTGTAGAAAATAATATCACACTTAGGGGGAGCATGAGCCAAAAATTACAAATCTTTTGTGCTATGCTTGTTTATCATAATGAGCTAGACTATGACTATCATTTTGATCATGATAAACCGACACTTAGATAGCAAGTGTCATTGTAGCCCAATGGTTGAGTCTAACTTGGTATCTTTTGGAAACAAAAACCCTTGGTAACTATGTATTGGACAGCCCTTTGAATTCATACTTTGTATGAGTCTCTAACAAAGGGGGTACTATATATGTAATATATGTCCTTCTCATCTTATCATATGTTGTTTAATATGTATACTTCATTACATATGATAAGTGCACTCATTTGGAGCATGGTTGCTCCATATGGGTTGTTTTGGTATTGTCTTGTGCTTGTATATATATTTTGAGTTTAAGAAAAGTAAGCCCATTGCCTAGATTTTAAGGTCATATCCTATTAGGCTTCATATTTATTGTGGATAATCGAATGTGCTATCATCTATTCCAATGAGAAGTTTTGTTGGCCATGTACTCACTTTCATTCCTTTGGCCTATTGTGTCATATCATGCCTTGCCATATAGGTTTCACCTAAGGCCAATGACATAGACCTAGGGGGAGAGCTAATCTTTGCTATCTTTATGTTTATATGGGTCATTGTGAGATGCTCACATTGTCCATTCAAACATATCCCCTCTAATTGAGCTAAGAATTGCATATCATTTTAGATATTCATTCATAGGAGTGAACTGAAATTGCTAATCTTAGTTCCTATGGATTTGATTGCTTATCATGTGTCATTTCACTTCATGATAAGTTTGTCTGTCATGCTATATTATGATCAAATGCTCATTTCTATGCATGTCAATTTCAGAGAATATTTTTAATTTGAAAATATCTATTCTTGCTTATCATGATGGGTTCAACATTATTTCATCCATCTCTTCATGATAAGATTCTAATATGAATTCAAAAAACTCGGGGGCTTATCATGCTAGATCTAAATCTTGCTATTTTTCTTTCATGATAAGTAAAATATAAGCCTTAACTTGCTAATCTAATATTGTATTATGGGTAATAGGGTAGATTTATATTGGATTTATATATATACCAAGATATATCCTAAAATTTGTGCTAAATTGGTATGTCTCTTTGTTTTTCTAACATAGGCTTGATTTGTATTAGTTTATTCATCTCTTATGTTGTTATGCTCTTATCATGCCATATGTACTTTGATTTTAATTTGTAAATCATAATAAGAAGCTAGAGAAGCATCTAGTTTGATTAAAAATCTTTGATGCATTACTTTTGTACTTAATTGTGTATCCTTCCTTTTTGCTTATGCCAAAAGGGGGAGAAGTATGAAATTGATTAGATTGTCCATAATCCATATGCATGTATGCTAAAACTTGTTAAATTTATCTTATGCATATATTGAGGGGGAGTAGTCACACTCATCTTTCTTATCTATTCCTCATAAGATGATCCTCGCACCTCTCTAATCAATTTGGTTTATCATCATCAAAAAGGGGGAGATTGTTAGCCCAAGGGTTCCCCATGGGTTCATTCAATCACCTTATTTTGATGATTAACAAATGCAAATCGATTAGTCTTTTATGGACTAATTGTTTGCCTTGAGTGTTGTGCTATGGACAGGAAATTCACAGGTTAATCCATGCTAGCACACACCATTGATGGCCTATGCTTGAAGATGAACCAAACACGTGTTAAAGGAGCTAGAGCATACAAAGGATCAATCATAACTTGAAGATCAACAACTTGTCAAGGAGCTTGAACCAACTTGAAGGAGTGATCCATGCAAGAGACCAAGACTTGAAGATGAGCTTTAAAGTTGAAGATGTGAGTAATGAGTCTTGTGTTAGATTGTATAATTTAATCCCACTTAGGTATCCCTTGTTGAGGCATAATCAAGTCACTAATAAGGTCCCAAACAATATTACAATATAAGGAAAAGACCTATTGACCAAAGCCCTAGTGCCATAGATAGCTTAGAATTGCAAAAGATTCAAATCGGCACACTTAGCACTTGAATTTTGAGATCAGGTCATAAATCCTATCATAACTTATCCTAAACATTTTTAAATATTTTTGAAAATATTTTTAACAGAAAGCGCTCATCATTTACGTTCAAATCGAGTCTAAGAACGTCGAAATCCAACAAGAAACGAGAGAGATATGAATTTTACAAAATCGAGTCTGAAATCTGAAAAATGTCAAAAATGCCCTGAAATAGATCCGTTGGGAAGTTGCCCAGAATTACATAAATGCCCTTGTAACGGTTAGTTTTGGGTTTTCTCTATATATATGGGTTCCCTAAACATGTGAACGGATCTCTCTCATTCCTAAACTTGTTGTAAACATATTAGAGAGTAGAAAACACCCTTGTGCCTCAATTTGGGAATATCTAAAGCGATTAGACCTAGGCTTATCTTTGTAATTATCTTTGAGAGACTCTTGTGAGCTTTACATTGTATCAAGCCTTCAAGAGGCTAAAGAGTGTGCTTCAATCTTCTTCTTCATTGTAAACTTGACAACAAAGGGCGCCGTATTTAAGACCCTTGGAGCTTGGACGTTCGGATTGTACAAGGCGAAAGGAACGCCGTATTTAAGTTCCTTGGAAGATAGTGGATTCCTCAAGGAGACAAACTTGAGAAGAGTGAAGTAGGTCTTGGGGTTAAGACCGAACCACTATAAATCATCGCGTCTCTTGTGTGGTATTTATCTCTCACCCTCACTCTTATTTGTGCTTGCATTTATACACTTAGAATTGAGTGAGTAGTTAACAATGGTAATTAACTTATTTATCTAGTACCTTGCTAATTAGCCCATTTAATCTTGTTAATTAAGTTTGCATGAGCCTTCCACCAAGTGTTTGATAAAAGGCCTAAAAGAAACCATTCATCTAATTCCTTTACCTTGTTGTGGGATTTACAATCTTTAATCAACCACCAAGTATTTTCATAGAAAGATTAAAAAGGGAATAATCAACTAGGGTTTTCAAAAGCCATCTAACAAGTGTTTGACAAAAGGTCTTAAGAGAGGATATTCATTTAAGATTTTGAAACTAATCTTACAAAAGTTTTTAAAGAGGATAAATTTTTTTAAAGACACCCAATTCACCCCCCTCTTGGGTTGCCTAGTGAAATTTCACTTCTAAATTAAATAAAATATGCTTATACTAAAACTTCTAATATATGATTTAGGTGTTTAATTAAAATCATATTGGGGCAGTTGATTTTACATTATTCAACGATGAAGTCGAATACCCTTGGATTATCTGCAGCAGAATTCAGTGCGCAAATCGTTGAGGTACTTACAATCATAATTATCATCTTTTAGATTTGATTAATATCGATGTTTTCACAGTAAGAAAATATTTTTTTACTTATTTTCCTTATGTTTCTATTCCCCTTTACAAATAGGGTGAAGATACAGCACTAATGAATAGAATTCTCTATCAACATCTTGGCAAAAAATTCGTCTTCATTATACTAGTTGAGGAAAATCAGACATTGTTGGATCCATCAAGCATACTACACCTTCTGATAGTCAACATCAACTATTCGGAAGAAACTTATACGCTGCTTGCCTCAATTGAAGGTAATTTAACATACCTTTTAGATTCTGCTTACCGAAACAAAATTATATTATATAAATTGCATAATATTAATAGTAGTTACTTTCACCTACCTCTGTATCTTCAACTAAGCTTAAATAAAAAATTGTTGTTTGACATTTCAAGCAACTGATGAATGCCCAGAAATGAGGAAAACGATAGAAAATCCTTCAATATCGACAGTAAATGTTTACTACGGCAATCTTCCTACTTCAAGGAAAAGAAATAGAGAGATTGGAATAGTTATCGGAGGCACATCTACATAAGGTTCAACTTACATACTCTTATATCAAATAGAGACAAATTCACATGACTAACAACTACACGTCTATAGGTGAAGTTATAAATCCTAGACAAGTGAGAGGAATTCCTGAAGTCTCCGACAAGAGGAAAGAAAAAGAAGTAACATAAGAGGTCAAAGTAGAGTTGCAAAGTAAGAGTAAGGTTGGGGAGGTTCTTTCAAGGAGCATTTTTTAAACTGTTGCGGAAGACGACAGCTATGGTGAAGAGGCCTGAAGAAGGCAAGGAGGAAGTAGATGCATGTGAAGATAAGAAAACAATACAACTTTTTTTCAATTTCTGAGTTCTAAAGAGGTGGAGGAGGTTGAGGAAGAGGCCATGATGTTCGTTCAGACAAAACTGTTGTACTATAAATGATGTAAAAATGTACAAAGGAAAGATGTTATGTATGATGACTACATGAGTTTATATGTAAAGCCACTACCCTGTATTTTATAAATACAGTTAGTAAACATTGTTGGACGTTTCCTCATATTTGGGTTTCCAAATATAAAGTTTCCATTTAAGATTGGAATTCTAGAATATCATTGAAAGTTCTAGAGTTGCCAAACTAAAGTTGTGGCTTTGCATTCAAGCAACCTTTCATCATGTTTTGGCAACCCTTCATGTTTAGCAATGTTTGGAAAGGAAAGTAACTCAAAATATACTTTCTATATTCATGGGAAAGAGCCAAAACGAATTGGGTAAATTTAGGAAGTTCTATGGGGACTTTTTACCTATATAAGGAGACCTTTGGTCCCTCTTACAACACACCTTGACCTTGAGATCTCATAGAGAGAGAGTTCTTCTTTGAGAGGTTTCCCATAGACCATTTGGTCTGGAGGTAAGAGAAGAATCAAAGGGCGTTTCTGAGCCTCTCGATGTGCTCGAAAAACTACGAGGATCGTCGGACTACACGCCTTCAAGAACAAGCCATGGCACAAGGTACTACAAACCCATCTCGTTTAATTTCAAGTTTTTCTTTATTTTCAATGCCAAAGATCCAAAGGGATCACTAAAGTAATGTTTTGGAATAACATTTGGTATCAAAGCTATGGTTAAAGGCTTTGAAATCAAAGAAAGTTCGAATTTTGGGTGTTTTATGCTAAATTAGTGGCTGCCGGAAAAGGCTTATTGCCGCCGATTTCCTGCAAGTTTTCTGGCAAACCGATGATGCTGGTTTGTTCTCCCTAGTCTGAAGATCACACCCCTAAAATTTCAACGAGTTTTGACGGTCAGATTATGAGATCAAGCCCCTCAAAGTTCAAGTGGCAAATTATGCAATTTTGTAAACTCCTTCTGGTTTCAGAACAAGTCTCGTGGGGAAGATGACTTGTTTTAATTTTTGCCCCTTTTATTTTTTCATGGGACAGCACCCTGTATGGTACTTTATTTTTATTTTTTTTTCAAACAAGGTAGTCTAGGTTAAATCAGGGGGCAATATCATTATATCTATAACAAAAAAGGAAAAGGTGGGGGTAAAATAGTAACATTACAACTTTTGCAGAGGAGCACGGCTTACCTTTTAAAATGAATTAAAAGGAGGTTGTTAAGTTTGTAATTACAATTTTGCCCCTATAGTGTTTTCTTTTACCGTAATGTGTATTTTTCACTATCAAGGGCGATATGGTAATTTTTGCCTGCATAAAGTTCTATTGCAAGCAATGTCAGTAAATTGCTGTTTGCTTTTGAAATAAAATAAAAGTGACATTGAAGGGCTATTTCCTAGTATGCCCATGTTACTTAACCTTAAATTTAAATGGGTATTTTCAATATTTTGGGTTTAGACTCTAAGGCTCTTAGGCCCAAATCCAATAACTTGAGCTCAGTACCCTGTTTCTTAGCATTAACCCTTAATAAACCCATCTTGGTTCCTCTCTCGGGTTTAGGTTACAAATCTCTTATTGACCATATTTGGCTTTGTTTTTCAAGACAAATCTGATGAAAGCAAGTTTTTCAAATATTTGATTATCTTTTATTTGTGTTAACAAGGTTTTAAGAGGATCCCTGTTGGCTTTAAGACACAAGTAGAGACTTTTAGAAAGCATACAAAGGGACTTGCAATCTTGGAATAACATGGGGTTTCGATCGGCCCAACGGAAGATCCTAACCCTTATGTTATTTTAAGTTTTAGATTGCATCATATCAGGTTTGTGATTTTGGATAATAGTTATTAATTTTAATCGTATGTTCTCTTGTATGATGGAATGAGGATATTATAATCTCTTTCATATGATTGTATGTGACATAAGATTATAATTGTTTAGCGCCCACTTGAACATGGAAGTGATTGGCCCAACGGAAAATCATTGTCCCGTTTGATTGGGTGGAATGAGAAGGTTGGAATTGAATAACCAGACTTGGGATTCTTTTCTGCCCAACGGTGATAGAATCTCTAGTGCTAAGTTGTTCGATTTCGGTTTGTCTCGTGTTAAGAATCCACTGTGTGTCGTGGCTCGGCCCAACGGAAGGGTCACGATGACACGAAGGGTATCTTGAAGTATCACATTAAGAAATTGCCAGTGATGTAAATTCTAACATTTTGGAAAGAGTTAGATTAATTTTGATGAATGCTAAATAAACTCGATTGTGGATCAAGGTGTTGTATTTACTGAGCCAATTGATAACGATGTTCTAATGACAGCCATTTCACTTGGAGCTGTTGCTGGATATTTGTCTTGTATTGAACACTTAACTGGAACAAACTATGGGAAGTGGAAGGAACACTTGTATATTGCCCTCGGTTGCATGGAACTTGATTGTGCGCTTTTGATTGATGAACCATCTAAGGACTCAACTACAAGTACACCCGAGGCTAAGGCACTTCATGCCAAGTGGGAGCGATCAAATCGCATGAGTCTTATGATAATGAAAAGTACCATAAGTACGTCCATTAGGGGTGCAATTCCTGACACTAAAGACAAAAAGGAATTGACCGCCAAGGAATACTTAGCAACAATTGAGGAGCAATTCAAGGGGACTTCCAAAGCAATTGCTAGCACCCTTATGATGCGGATGCTGACTCTCAGGTATGACGGACAGAGTGGTGTACGTGAATACATAATGAAAATGAGCGACATGGCCTCTCAGCTTAAAAAGATAGAAATGGAAATTTGTGAAGGTTTCTTTATCCACTTCATAATGACTTCTCTTCCTGTACAATTTGGACCTTTTAAAATTGACTATAATACGCAGAAAGAGAAGTGGACTATGCGCTTGTTAATTGCCATGACTGTCCAAGAAGAGGAAAGGTTGAAAGCAGAAAGGCAAGATAATGCTCACTATATCGCATTGGGTCCCACAAAGACCAATTTTAAGAAGAAGGGAAAGAAGGGTGGAAACAAAGGCAAGAAAGGTAAACCTGCAGATGGCACTACCCCTCAGGGCAAATGGGTATCAAATGCCACTTTTGCAGGAAAAGATGACACATAAAGATTGAATTTGCCAAGTACTTGGTGGGTTGAAAAGAAAGGTAATAATTTATTTTTTATGTATTTTGAATCCAATTTGATTGACACACCTAAAGATACTTGGTGGGTTGATACTGGTGCATCTGTTCACATTACAAATTCTATGCAGGGTTACGTGCAAAGTCAAAAACTGAGCAAAAGACAACGGACCATTAAAGTAAGGAATGGAATAGAGATTGACGCGGAAGCCGTAGGGACATTTCGTCTCATTTTGGATAGGGCTTCTGCTTTGATTTAATAGATACTCTATATGTTTCGAGTATTACTAGGAATTTAATTTCTGTTGCAAGACTTGATTCCTATGGTTTTGAATTTAAGTTTAGTAATGGACAATTTACTCTATTCTGTGAATCCCTTATGGTTGGATCTTGTGTTTTGATGGAGAATCTATATAAGATTAAATTAGATTCCACTCATGCTCAAAATTTATTTTCTCTGCATATGAATGATAAAATTGGAAATGTTGGAAATAAACGAAGTCGAATGGTGTGGAACCCGATCCCGCGAGATGGGGGCGCGACCCGCTATACTCTCTCTTGGTCTCTCGTACCCACACGGTTAGTGTGTGCCGTTTATTATTGATTTAATTCGTCTTTTTGTGAACTTCGAATTCCTAAAGCAATCCGAACTCCACGTAAAAGAGAATGACAGAGTCGCCACCTAGATGAGAGATCTAGGACCCGTAAATGACCAGAAATCTAGATCGTTACCTGATTACGAGAATAGAAGGTATGGGGAGTTACCACCACAAGCATCATTCTTGCCCGATAATCCTGTCTTCAATTTCAAAAGTTAACTCTCTTGAATTTTTTTTAAATGGCTCATTTAACTCTTTATTAATGTGCGAATTATGTGACATGCATCCTAAAATCTAATTTCAATGTATTCCCTAATGTGTATCTTGATTTTCTTGATTTATTTGGATTCAATCTAAATGAATGTTCTCCTAAAATTCTAATTTTGGGGAAATCCTATACTTTTAGTTAATTTAATTAAGAATTTAGAAAAAACTAATATATAAAATCCCACCATTTGGGGTGGGCCGACTCGTGCTCGGTATGCCTTTCAAAGCATCAAAAGCTGCCTACGTATCCAAGCCTCACTGGAATCAGAGTCGATCGCAGTTCGGTGCCTAAACTAAGCTATATGCCTAGACACCAATCTAGACTGGAATGACTGTTTCAACAGTTTAAGAGAGATTATTTAGTATAACTTGAGTAGATTTTATTATCCTAATACTCCATCTAAGATGTTATATGGTCCTATCTAAGTGCAAGACATCCCTTAGACTAATGCAGGTGAACCTACATCTTATGTAACTAGGCTTATCCTATGCGAAAAGGGGTAACTAGTGTAACTAGATCTATGACTCAATTGTTAATAATAACAATCGGTCGTGATAAGGTTGAACTCCCTAACTCTAGGAAACCCTAAACCTTAGGACACAACACGACGTAAGTGTTTCTAATTGGAGCTCTGAAGTTGCTTATGATGGAGACCGCAATCCAACGGTTCCGAAAGACATGGGGTAAATTGATTCAATTTGTTAAAGTTAATGATTTTCAGTTCCTTAAAGGTTTTCGAATCCTAAAATCTAAGGAATACCAATGGCTCTAATATTGAAAAGTTTCCGCCTTAAGTTGATCCATGGAAGGGAATCGTGCTTTCCACCCTTAAATAATTTAGAACATAAGTTATAGTATGTTATTGCCTGGCCTATTTCTCAGGATTTTCGTGGACAATGGACCTCGGAGCCAATAACATACTATAATTTAAATGCGCAAATCATCGAGGATTGATCGCAATTAGGATACAATTAAGGAATAAATGAATATAGCCTACTGTGAAAATTTCATGAATTTTGAATACAATTTACTATCAATATCCGATTTTTTAAAGATTTAAGTCAGATCATGGATTTACACATTATCTTATAATAGATCTAGTCCAAATAATCTCACACTTTTACAGTAGTTTCATCTTGATAAGGGAAGATTACTGTAATATTTTCATGAATTTTAAGAGTTGATTTACTATCCATATTTGATCTCACAAAATCAGACTATTTCGAAAGAAAAATCACATATGATATAAAATTAATTATA
Source organism: Tasmannia lanceolata (assembly GCF_043159265.1). Lineage (NCBI taxonomy): Eukaryota > Viridiplantae > Streptophyta > Magnoliopsida > Canellales > Winteraceae > Tasmannia > Tasmannia lanceolata. The sequence continues at coordinate 63,933,784 of NW_027518695.1, read as the reverse complement.
AGATTTTCTACCAAAATTTCAGAATCTAAAAATTAAAATTCCTCCATAAAATCGATTTTAAAAGGAAAAAAAGATCAATAAGCTTTCTTGTAATCAAAATCCGTTTATTATGAATAAATCAAAAATTATATCAAAATATCGTAAAAACCTTTGAAATTTTTTCTCTAATGTTCCAGTAACCTAAGTTACTGGTTTGTATAAAAACGTTTTAAAAATTATTTAATTTGATATAAAAAGAATAATGCACTCAAAACGGAGCATTGATTAGAAAACAGTAAAGAAAATATTTTTTTCAAAATTTTCTTTCATGGAAAATTCAATTTATAATTAAACTTAAACTCTGAAAAATTTCATTTATTTCAAAATCATTTGATATTCATTAAAAATAGGCTAAATGTAAAATAATTTAAATTCGGACTAAATAAATTCAAACAAATATGAAACTTTTTGGGTGATCTAAAAATCCTAAAAAACCACTAGAAATAAAATTTCACAAAGTTTGGACTTAATTTAATAGACTCTTGGTTTCATTCATCAAGAAATAACCCTTTTCGGGGTTATTTTTTTAGAAATAGAATGATAGATGAAACGATCAAACTGTGGCTGAAAATTACGTTTTCAATGGTTTTTTTATTTTATATTAAACTCAAAAAATATCAGTTTTTTAAAAAACCCATGTTTTCAAACACTTGCTTTGAAAACTTGATTCAAATTCATATTGAATAGAGAATGGAAGAAAATCATTATTAAATGGAGAAAAGTTAATTTTCCCATAAAATTCTCGATTTTGAAAACTTATTATTTATTTTATAACATACTGACATTTTATTGAAAAATTCACTGATTTAAACCATATATGAAAATAAAAACCCTAGCATGCTTTTCTACTTTCGATATTACAAAGATGAAGGAACCTACCGTTGATCGCGCGCTCTAGAGTGCGTAGATCCGAGGTATACGCTTTGTCGCACCCTTTTATACGCTCTAGAAACTCCAAAGAATCATAAACTAGCCTCCAATATGTTGAATGTATTGAATATGTGAAAGCACTCTGTGAAGAACCAAGTGGAAGAGATGAACAACAAAGCAACAAAAGAGATGAATGAATTCCAAGGAGGAAGAGAGAGATGGATCAATTTTCTAGAGAATGGCCAAAGGTTGTGCTTGCTTTGTTTTTATAGAAAAAGTTAGGGTTAGATTGGATTTTGAAGTTTCCAGTGTGAGAACTCATACCTTTAGTTAGTTTCCAATTCTCACCTATGGCTTGCTTTTCCCTTACCTTCTAAATTGGATTAACTTCTAATATTGATTTCTTGCAAGCCAAGCAATGCTAAATTACACAATGGAGATCCTTCAAGATCAATCTAGAAGCCTTCTCACATAGGAAACTAACTTTTATGAATGATTTTCGTCCAAAAAAGGCTACCCGACGTTTGAGCTCGTTTTTTACTTATTTAGAGGCTGATTCAGGAAAAGTCATAAACTAGAAAGTTGTAGATCTTTTCAAGACGTTCGAAACAAATATAAATGTAAATTTTTTAGACAAAAAAATAAAACGTTATGGCCGTTTTAGAAACCTGACCATACAAGCCCTTTCTAATTATAACCTGACCCCACCTTGTGAGCTTTACCCAATGAGCCTTATGACATGTATTTGGGTTTTTTTATTGAAAATTCAATAAAATTCTTTAAATTCAAACTTCAAAAATGGAAAGCCTTTGTGGTTAAACTTCAAAAATAGGAACTTTTAAAATTGGGTCCTTTTGGTGGGCAATATCAAATAGGATCATTTAGTACCCTCTGAAAATACCCAAAATGCCCTTCACACATAAAATTTCCAAGTCAAGCGAAACCCCTGAGAAACTCTAAATTTAGCAGGCTTTTCAAAATTCATGAAATGATCTAAGATTCTTTAGACACACCCTAGAGGTCAAATGAAACATATTGGAAATGACCAGATTAACCCTGAGATACAAAATTTAGTAAAGCTAGGGAAAACCCTGAGAAATTCTAAAAATAGTAGCTTTTTCAAAATTCATGGAATTGGTCAAGATTTCTCAGACACAACTCGAGGGGTCAAACGGGACACATCGGGGATGACTAAAATACCCTTGTAATGCAAAAATGGGCAAAAATGAGGGAAACCCTGAAATTTCTAAAAATAGCTGGTTTTTTCACTTACTTGGGAACTTGAACTTTCATATTCCAGATATCATTGGAACACCCTAGAAACCTTTAGGATTACGAATCAACTTCTAAACACCTAAAATGAGATGAAATCTACCCTAGAATGCATGGATGCCTAATCTATTTGCGGAATATGGACTCGAGACTTGACAAACTACTGAATCTTTTATTTTTTAAAGTGTAGAAAAATGGGAGTGTCTACAGATGCCCCTCTTTGGTAAAGATGACGTAGTCATCGAATACCAAAGCAAAAGTGACAGAACAATTTTGCATAGCGTTAATCAACAAAGGATTCTCTTGACAATGCAACATAATCTAATGCAAGACCCTAGATGAAGTCCTAGAACATAATCAAGATCATTTATTCTTACCACCATGAGCTGGTAGTTTAGAATAACAAAGAAATAGATTCAATCTGATTGCAAAAATTACACAACTCAGAATAAAAGATAATTATGCGGCAGCGCCGTTTTCAAACGGGCATTGAGGAAATGAGAGATCATTTTCGAATGGATACCGCTTTCAAACAGGCTCAACAGAAATGAGGCACTGTAATTGTACAGGCCAAAGGGAAATAAGAGATAGATCATTTTCGAATGGATCCACGGAGAATGAAATGCCATATTTATACAGATTCCACGGAAATAAGACATCATATTTATATGGATCCCAAAGAGAAAAACCATTTTTAAATGAACTCAGATAGAATGAAATACTGTATTTTTACGGATTCAAAGGAAATGAGATATCATATTTGTATGATGTTTAAAGATAATTAAGAGATCATTTTTTAATGGATTCAGATAGAATGAAATACCGTATTTTTACGGATTCCAAGAAAATGAGACATCATATTTGTATGATGTTCAAAGAGAATTAATAGACCATTTTTGAATTGACTCAGAGAGAATGAAATGCCGTATCTATACGAATTCCAGGGAAATAAGACATCATATTTGTATGATGTTCAAAGAGAATTAAGAGACCATTTTTAATGGACTCAGATAGAATGAAATACCGTATTTTTACAGATTCTAAGGAAATGAGACATCATATTTGTATGATGTTCAAAGAGAATTAAGAGATCATTTTTAATGGACTCAGATAAAATGAAATACCGTATTTTTATGGATTCCAAGAAAATGAGACATCATATTTGTATGATGTTCAAAGAGAATTAAGAGACCATTTTTTAATGGACTGAAATAAAATGAAATACCGTATTTTTACGGATTCCAAGGAAATGAGACATCATATTTGTATGATGTTCAAAGAGAATTAAGAGACCATTTTTTAATGGACTCAGAGAGAATGAAAAGACAGTATTTATACGGATTCCAAAGAAAATGAGACATCATATTTATATGATGTTCAAAGAGAATTAAGAGACCATTTTTTAATGGACTCAGAGAGAATGAAATACCGTATTTATACAAATTTTAAGGAAATGGGATATCATATTTTTATGATGTTCAAAGAGAATTAAGAGACTATTTTTTAATAGACTCAGAGAGAATGAAATACCGTATTTATACGGAGTTCAAGGAAATGAGACATCATATTTGTATGATGCTCAAAGAGAATAAGGGACCATAGTTGTATGGACTCGAAGAGAACGAGACACCTTAATTGTACGGGCTCAGAGAGATTTAACTTGTTTGCGAGCGAGACGGGAGATCAAATTCAGATTTCTTGATTGATCAATTGTTGATTAATTGATGACTTTGACGATGGAGAATTTGAAGATTTTTCATGAACTTGAATTCGATGTGAAGTTGAATTTGATAAACTTTAGTTTCTTGAAATCAATGAATGATGAAATCAGGGGATAATAGAGATCGTGCTCGGTGAAGATATTTGAAACTAAGACTTTGACGAATGATGAGACTACAAACCTTAGAAATGAAGAAGCATGACTAACGAGAATGGTTTACGAACGCTTTCAGGAAGCTTCAACAAGATTTTTCGCAAAGAGACTGTTGGTCTTTTCTTCTGGGGATTTTTATAACTGAAACTTTGATCTAACTACCTGGGATTGGTAATCTAGAACAACGACTCTCTTGGATACTGAAAATAGGAAAATGAGATTTTTCCTTTGACAGGTGTTTAGATAAATATTTCTTGACCAGGATAGTATTCAACTACCACGAAGAAAATTAAAAATTTTGAGGGTTCATCTTTTTGAGAAACTGGCCCAACCATCATCACATAAGAAATCCTCCAAGCCTCAGGTGCCTTTCTGGGGCATGGTCCTCTTATGAAAACTGCAATTCCCGATGTTTCTACTTCGGAATGCTTCTGAACTGATATTCTTTAAAACGAAGCTCTTTTACTAGATTCTCCAGATCTTTCCTTTAGGATTAACTTGGTGCAGGCACAATCGCAGGGACCTGATGACACCGGGCCTCTTTCACCGAGACAGTTGCATCATTTGGACATAAGGACGGCGGTTGACTCTTCTTAAAGAGGAAATTTGGGTAAAGGACGTTATTCAAAAGATTGACGAGCTCTGAAAGAGTGAATCTAGAATAATAAAGATTGACTGACTACACTGACAAACACAGTGATGCTTCTAACTTAGTTAACGTTTTGTTTGGTAAGTCTATCATTTCAAAGAGTAGTTTCTCAATTGATAAACACTGGAATTCTTCCTTGAAACAGTAATGCCTCAAGGATTTGGTTACCATTCCTAGGATTGCTTGGTTTCAATGCCCCCAATTTCTAGGATGACACTTGAACTCGCTTGAACTTCTTTTTAATCTTCAGTCTTGATACCGGCTGTAGCCTTCTTATAATGATTCTCTTACCGTGACCAAGTAACCTCTTCAGGATTTTTAACTTAGCGGACCACGTTAGCCTTAACTTTTGCCTGAACCGCCTTTCTAGGTTTTCGATCCAGCAAGCTATCCCCTTGACTTTTGCCTAAGCCGCCCTTTCGGGTTTTCAACTTAGCGGGAGAATGCTCTTAAATTTTGCCTAGACCGCCTTTTCAGGTTTTCAGTCTAGCAGATCTTCAAACTCCGTTCTTTTTTCTTTTTCATTTTTTTAAGGCCTAGATCTTTGATACTGAACATCTGAAGGACTTTATAGGTAGGATAGGGCTTTTCAAAGAATGGCTTAAAGTTGAACAAAGATTTCGACCGAACCTGTGAACAGGTTGGCTACGTATCCCAGGGTAGGAATCAGGTCGAGCGTAGTTCAGGGCGAATGCCCCTAGTTTGAAGGTAAATTGATTTTTCCCTTTTTTTTCTTTTTGGAACAATTGAACCTTTTTTATCTAACTGATTGACTTTTTTTTTCTTCTTTTTGGAATGATTGAACATTTTCTTTTGAAATGATCGAACTCGGTTTGACCAAGCTGTTTACGTACCCCAGCGTAGGGATTAGGTCTCGCGTAGTTCAGGGCGGATGCCCCTAGTTTAATGGGTTTTCAAGAAAATTTCATTCAAGCTCAAAGGGTTTACAAACCGGTACTCTTTCGACACTGGGTTATAATTTTAGAATTTATTCGGCCAAAGGAGGCCTCTTGATGTTCAGATTGGAATCGATCTAGGTTACTAGAGTCCCTCTGGTACTTAGTATTTTTTTTTCTTTTTTTTTCACGGAGTTTGACGGCATTTTCCAGTAAGAGATAATGATTCTTCTTCCTTCTGGATATTGATAAGTACTTTGACTTTGAGAGTGCATACTGGTTTTTAGACATCTTTACATCCTTAAATCGGTGACTCTTGATATTTTGATGATCGCTCTGAGATAATTGCTCTTGCACTTTTCATATTGAATTCGATGGCTTTACATCATCCCTAGTGAAACCAGTGACCAAAGCCATTGACTGGAGATATGAAAGTTGTTTCCAATCCATGCCCCTTGTATAGCATGTAATATTCACTTCCTTCATTCTTTCTTGAACCTTCTATCTAGGTCTTTCTCCTGGCATTAATGGTAGCGCTTACTGGACCATCTCTTTATCCTCGAAATGGGTTTACCAATTCTTCACATTCTTCATAGGGCAATGTATTTCCAATAGGCATTTACTGAATCAAAGTTTCAGCGCCAATGTTTATCATTTTAATTTTCTCTTTTAGAGGTTGGGCTCGGTGCTCCTCCTCTTGCTTGAGCATAGGCTGCAACTCAAGAGGAATTTCGTTGGCATCTTTCCTCATTCGAGGAGGGAGTATTATTCTCATTGTTTATTAAAGTCAGAAGCACACATTGGAATGTATAGAGAAAGCAAATTTCATTTAATTGAAAATGACTACATCTGATAAGACTTATCCTGAACAGACTACGGATTCACATTCTTGACTCAAAAATAAAAGTAAGAAAAGACTCAACTGGACTAGAAATTTATTCAAACTTTTAGAAGACTGCACTCGATAACTGGACTCGACATCATGACTGACTGAATTGAAATAACAAAAGGACTAGGACTGCTGCAACTGTCTGGCTTTGGAGGCTCGGCAAAAACTGAATCATCATCATAACAAGTGCCTTTTAACTTCTGGTTCTTCCCTTTCACTGTAACTGGACCTGAGCTTCTCAAACCCCAAGTGTCTAAACATCATTCAGCGGCGGTACAGTATGGTTTTGCATAGGATTATCAACAATATTTGGTGCTTGCTGAAATGGTAGCTTATGCTCATCGATCAACTTCTGGATCACATGCCTCAGAGTTATACACTGATCAGTACTATGCCCCGATCCTGAATGAAAATCGCAGTGCTCTTCTCCCTCCATGTCCTGGGGAGTGGATTAGGAGGATCTTTAATTCGAGGTAAATAGATATCGCCGGATTCTAACCCTTGCTGCAGTATGACAGATGGTGGAAACGGGAGAAGGGTGAATTCCCTATCGGACTTTGCTGAGCTGCAGCCCCTGATTGATTATATTCGAATACCATAGGGTTCTGCAACTGGTTAGTCCTTGATACATTATCAACCTCGGAGATCTGAGCTGGAATCTGTTTCTTAACTTCTTTTGAATTGGGGTTACTTCTATTGTAAACTCCTTGTGCCATTGCTTCCTTAATTTGCATACCAGCATTGATGAAGTGTTTAAAATCTGGATAGTACTGAAGAGACATGTGATATTGGAGCTGAGAGGATATATTCTTCATAATCATCTCGATCAATTATTCTTCTGAGGGACGCTGCATCATTTGAGCCGCTAACCTTCTCCATCTCTTAACAAAAGTTAAGAATGACTCTTTTGAATCCTGCTTGGTTCTCTCAAGATCCTTCCTAGTGATCTCCGTCCCATCATCATATTTGAATTGCTTGATGAACTGCTTTCCAATATCCTTCCATGTCCTATAACGAGTCTTGTCTAAGACCATGAACCACCTTCTAGCGACCTTTGTCAGAGAAACCGGGAACAATTGAGCCATTTGCTCAGGAGATAGACCTTGACGCTGACACATGATGGTAAACATCTGCAAGTAAGTGACGGGACAACCAACGCCACATATTTATCGAAATCCGGCATTTGAAAATTGGCAGGGAGACGAATTTCGGGAAACAATGTAAGATCACTTGGGTTGAAACCTCCCTCCTCTTGAAGCTGAATATCTTGAACTTTCTTAGTAAGACTGTCTAGTTTCTCCATGACTTTTTTTATCAACCATTGTCTGAGAAGGTTTGTTGTTGTCCTCGCTATACTATTTTTTCTCAAAATCTTCCTCGGTCTTGTCATGAATAGGAACAAACACAGGTTGGATAGGCGCTCCTAAAGTAGCAACATGGTGCATAGGCCCCTTGTCTTTGGAATTAGAATATGATGGCCCCAACTTCTCAGAAAGTTGGGCCTTGATGACTCGGTTCTCTTCTTTGATCTCTTGAAGTTGCTTGAGAACCAAAGCTAAAGTATCAGCAACGGAGATAGATGAAGGATTATCTGAGCTTTCTTCCATTGGTGAGGATGGGAAAACAGGTGAAGATGCTGGGGTTATCACAGAAAGTGGCGGAGAAACAGATCTCCTCTCCAACCGCGAAGAAACTCGAACCCAAGGAGTGGTAAGCTAAGCTATCTATGGTGACAACTTTCTGAAATAAAAACAACGAACACAAGGTGTAAGCTTGACATTCAATGAGTGTTTTCTAATCAATGACTGAAAAGTGATTGTAGGCTAAACATGTAATGATAGGATGAATCCTTAAAGAACCGAGACATAACAAAATGACAGAAGTGAGCAGGGGAATGCCCCTAGTTTAAGGATTATGATAATGAACTCTAAGGAGATTAACAAAATAATCTTGAAAGAATTTGCCCCTAAGAAAGAAGCGACTAAGGATACAAGTATGATTAGATCATTTCAAAAGGAGGGTTGGGATTAAATAATCATAGGATCGAGACACACTTCCTGCCAATTAACAGAAGGAATGAAGATATGATCAAATAAGAGAAAGACAATAGGCTCACGTTCAAAGGTTTAGATGAGATCGCACAAGATTGCTTTGAAGGGTAGATCAAGAATAGACTAATCCTATGAGATCTTAGAAAAAAAGGGGATTTATATTCTAATCCCAAAGGAAAAGCTTTTAATCTTCTTACATCTTATCAGGTGTTACCTGAAAGCATCAACCCTAATCCTAATCTAGCGGAGTGGAGAAAGGATCTCGACTCATGACTTTGTTTATGTACCTAAGGACCGATCGTAGCCATTGAAAGATGGACTACAGCCTAATCTAGACACCAATGGATAGGATATCCTAATCAAGGCTCACACACGTGATACACGCATGTCCGTACTATATGCATGTGTAGGATAATCTATGGGTAAGGCCAAGAGTTTCCTTAGCGCGAATCCGTGTTCAATATACTGTACCAGTGTCCGGTGTATCAGTACGAGAATAAAAGATTCGTTTACGCACCATGAATGTACTAGGCTAAGAGTGAAATGCGTCTTTAGCACAGAGGCACCAGGTGATGAAATCCCAGTCAACCATTCAAGATAACACTCCAGGTTCCTAAAATGAGACGTGTGTGCATGTAAGATGCAAGGGTTTAGATCCAAGTGATGTAAGTGTATGAAATAAGTTTGCGCAATCTATGATGCCTTCAGGTTTTGTTAGATTAAATTTGAGTACGATGTGATGAGAAAATAAAACATACAAGCTAATCAATCAAGCATATAAGATATAAGATAGAGTTTTCATGAGCCAATTAAAATTAATTCAAATGAGTTATCCTTTGGAATTTTAATGAACTTAGGTAGTCCCTAGCAGAGTCGCCAATCTGTGGAACCCAATCCCGCGAGAGGGGGCGCGACCCGCCACACTCTCTCTTGGTCTCTCGCACCCACGCGGTTGGCGTGTGCCGTTTATTATTGATTTAATTTGTCTTTTCCGTGAACTTGGGATTACTAAAGCAATCTGAATTCCACGTAAAAGAGAATGACAGAGTCGCCACCTAGATGAGAGATCTAGGACCCGTAAATGACCAGAAATCTAGATTCGTTACCTGATTACGAGAATGGAAGATATGGGGAGTTACCACCGTAAGCACCATTCTTGCCCGATAATCTGGTCTTCAATTCCAAAAGTTAATTTTTTTTAAATGTCTCATTTAACTCTTTATTAATGTGCGGACTATGTGACATGCATCCTAAAATCTAATTTCAATGTATTCCCTAATGTGTATCTTAATTTTTCTTGATTTATTTGGATTCAATCTAAATGAATGTTCTCCTAAAATTCTAATTTGGGAAAAATCCTATATATTTAGTTAATTTAATTAAGAATTTAGAAAAAAACTACTATACAAAACACTACCATTTGTGGTGGGCGACTCGTGCTCAGTATGCCTTTAAAAGCATCAAAAGCTGCCTAAGTATCCAAGCCTCACTGGAATCAGAGTCGATCGTAGTTCAGTGTCTAAACTAAGCTATATGCCTAGACACCAATCTAGAGTGGAATGACTGTTTCAACAGTTTAAGAGAGATTATTTAGTTCAATTTTATTAGATTTTATTATCCTAGGACTTCATCTAAGATGCTATATGGTCCTATCTAAGTGCAAGACATCCCTTAGAGTAATGCAGGTGAACCTACATCCTATGTAACTGTGGACCCCGATCCGAGAGAGAGGCGGCGGTGGGAGACGACCCCCACACGCTAACAGTCTCTATGGATCATCCACGTGAATGGAGAGCTCTACCAAGGAACTCTCGAAAGAAGTGCCCCTCACAGCATGAGTGGCGATACAAAGGTGAGATACCTCTCGATTCGGGGACTAGTCCAGATTCGAGGCGTACCTTAAACAAAGAAGAGTCGCCATCCAAGGAAAATAGGCAAATGGGCCCTGGATCCCATACTATGCTCTGTTGCAACGGATAACCAGAGATATAAAAGAAGGTTCGTGCCTGGTTACGAATTCGGAAGGTCTAAAGAGCACCTCATCCGCCCAAGTGCAAACACCTGGTCTCTTATGCCATTTACTTAATAATTTTGAAGAGTTTTGGGCGAAAATCATATGAAATGGGAACACAAATCTCCGAGAAGACGTCTATCTAATCATACATGTCTCGGAGGAATAATAAACACACATAAAAGAAATAAAAGTGTCACCTGAGAATAACTAGGTTATGAATGTCAAACCTAAATTGGTGTCTAAGTTCTGGTGTGCAAACACATGCATGCTACAGCTAAAAGCATAAGGTATGCGCAATAAAGTAAGAAAACACTGCAAAACATAGAAAATGACTCGATACCATACAACCCTAAAACTCTAATCTATACCTAGGCCCGAGTCTTTAGATGATCTGATGTTCATCCAGAGAAGCCTACGTATCCCCGCCTCCACGAGAATCAAGGCAACGTAGTTCTTCGCACCTATTCTAAGCTATGATGCCTAAGACATCTAGACCTCTATCCTAGACTCGATCTAAAAGACCGGACTAGTTCTTAAAGCTTCTTGTGTGATTATTTAAATTCCAATGGATTGTAGATTTTAGGACACCCTATATGCCCTAACTAAATGCAGGTTAGCCCTAAGCTAATGCAGGTGGTTCCTATAATCTAAGTGTAGCTAGGCTGTATATCCTAAGAAAAACAGTAGGATCTATCGCATCTTAGACCTAGTTATCAATTGGCGATGTGGATCGCCAACTGACCAGACGGAGGCGTAAAACTTCTAGCTAGGACTCACTCCTAACTCTAACACAAACAAATAAAACACACAACAAACAAACAACGAACGAGGGAGCAAATCCCGACTCAAAAACTCTCTAACTAGGACAACCTCCTAACTCTAGAGGAAGATCCTTTCGAAAAAAAAAAAAACAATATTTTGAAAGATTTTTGTAATTTTGAAAGATTTAAAATGCTTATTTTTAAAGGTTTGGCTGGACTTGGGATGTGGATCCCAAGCTGCACTACGTACCCTGTTGAAAGGGATCAAGCCAACGTAGTTCGGAACAGATTTCCTAACTACTCTCCTAATGACTCAAGATTTTTGAGATTTTTGGTTTTTCAGATGTTTTTGATGTTTTTGATGTTTTTGAGGACTGAATCCTATCATCATAAGAGGAGGACAGACTCCTGATATCCCGCAAAGGTTGGACAGCATCCTATGCTTTGCGGGGGAATGAACAGAAACACGACTCTGCAAGAGTTGGACAGCATCCTATACCTTGCAAGAGCGGATAGAAGAACATGATCTGATGAAAGGTTGGATAAAATCCTAACCCCTATGATGATAGAATTTGATTCCTGAACAAGATGACTGACTCTCTAGACTAAGGATGGATTCCTATGCTAGTGGACTATCAAACCAAAATAAAGCTCACAAGTAATAAGGAAAAAAAGAGACCCTGTGCATATTTGGCAAAGGAAAAACACCCAGCCGGGCCGGACAGCTACCTAGCCCTAGGGTGCAACAAATGTGCAACCCAATACCCATAAGGGTAGGGGTATGTTGCCAAGCCGAGTAAGGTGTTCTCCCAAAACCAAACGACGCACAAAGAGGAGGTTTAGCAAGAGAATGAGACTGGGTAAGTCTCCTAGACACAGAGGTAGGATAGAGAAAAATGCTAGCAAGACTGGGCAAGTCTCCTAAGGTGGGCTTAGGCTAGCGCCCTGGCGATGAATGGAAGGATCTAATGACTTGAGGCTATCTTTATAAAAGACAAAAGGAAAAGGGATAATACATGGACCAAGTAGGTCTCCCTAAAAGATGGGCTTGGGATAGCTTCTTCATCGCCCTTACAATGAAATGCAAGGAAAGAAAATGACTAAGAAGGATATCTAAAAGACCAAAAACTCTCTATATAAGGAAAGAGAATGAAAAGAGTGCTACCATAGCTAGGTAAGTCTTTCTAAAAGAATGGGCTTGGGCTAACGCCTTCATCGCCCTCACCACGAATGAAGGACCTAATAACCAAAGTATCTAAAAGACTAAGTAAGCCTACTATGTACAAGAGGGGAGTACTAATAGGACTAAGCAAATCTCTAAGGATCGGATAAGGTCCAGAAGCCAAAATAGGAAACTCCTAAACTACACAACTATGAATCCATAAAGATCCGAATGAACCCCGAGAAAGGGTGTTTTGGCTTAAGAGGTGGTCACCTCTCATCGCCAAAACCCAACAGAAACGCTCCTAAAACTAGTGAAAATTTCGAGACTAAAGGTAGGGAAGTCTCCTAAAACCGAAGATAAACTCTAAAGAAGAAGATAAAGAAAAGAAGATGAGACTCCAAATATCTCAATTTTTCACATCCAACCCTTCCACTACCCGTCAAACCTAAAAATTCAGGCTAGGACAATAAGCTAGACCTGACCTGTGATGGGTTGACAATACTCAATATATATTTTTTAATATATATGAGCCATCAGAGATTCTCAATACAGGGAACAAGACATCTATGGAATTTTCAAATGACAAAACATCATCCATCAAGAAAAGGTGCGAGAGCAAGCAACAGGAACAACTTGGGAAATAAATTGGACAACAAAGAAAACTCAGGTACTAGTAATGATTTTTAATTGATTGACATGCAAGGAAAAGAAATGCTAAATGGACATAGCCTAATTTAGGTAACTGCATTCAACCTTCTTGCCTCATGAAATTGTCTTTATCAGACTATTTAGGCTTCTCAAGAGAAATTTCTACAAATCAGACAGTATAAGCTGGAAAGGAAGAGATATATGAAATGACATGAGCCTAAACAACAATGTCTCTAGCCTAATTAGAAGTATTCCATTCTAATGAATTCAAGACATAAAAATGACATGTTCAAGATTTCAGAACTTGGAAAATGGAATGGAGAACTGATATTATCCAAAACATGAATTGCTTTTTAAATGAATAACCACATTCATATTATACAGATCGAGGTCCAACATCATTAACTAATCATAGAGAAGAGGAGACAAAGGTTTTGAAACTAATTCTCAGACAATATTAAAGACCACAAATCAATCAATAAAAGCATACCTATTTCGAATTATGCATTACTAAGACATACATCATATTAAAATCAATATGTAAAGCAAGAATCATTCTATGAGCATACCGCTCATGAAAAATAATCAATTTATATGACACCTTTAAAACATATAGGCAAACAACAAGAGGACAAACAACTATGCCATATTATATAGCATAAAGAAAGCCTGATTAAGGTTCCAAGAACAAGCACTCATCCGTCAGCATAAGATTAAACAAACAGAATACTTGCTACAATCCTCATCTAATAATCAACATTCATAAATCATTTTTAAAGAAAATATTTCAAATATAGGAGGATGAAAATCTGAAAATTCACATCACTTCAACAAATCAGAGCTATGAAATGAAAATAAAATAGATTAATAGAAATAACTTACCTGAATCTTTCAAACGAAGACAACAAGCTCCAATTTTCAGATCCAAAGCTTACAGATCCTCTCTCCTTTGCTGTATTCGATCCTTCTATCAATTGGAATAATAATCCTTTTGATGACTGAGCTAATTTGGAAATTCAACTATCCTGTGTGATAGATCTTGCTCAATGATGGTGAAATCCAAGGTATCTTCAAGCTAGGATCCAAAATTCTAAAGGCAAGTTAGGGCTTAAAAGAATCGGAGATCAATCGGAGCTCGCCGGAAAAAAAAGAAAAAGATTCAGAGATCAAATTCTGAAGAATAAAGGCTTGATCTGTCTTAGATCTAGGGTTCTGAGTTGGAAAATAGGGTTTGAGAAGAGTTTGAAATGGAAATCTGAGATTGAGATGAAGCAGAAAAATATGAGAAGAATAAAAGAGTTGATCGTAGAAAGGATCAAATTGCCGAATTCCGGCGTGAGTTGCCGGAGAAGATGATCGGAGAAAGGGAAGAAGAATGGGAATTTGGAAAAAATAAAAATAAAAAGAAATCTGTTGCTCCTCTCCCTCTCTATTTCAGAGATCTCTTCTGTAACTGGAAAATGACCGGAAGCCGGCCGAAGTATTGCCGGATCTCAGGTAAATGATCGGAAGGGATGAGGGATTCAAGATCTAAATCTAAGGTCAAAACACAGAGAAACCGGGGGAGAAAAAAAAGAACCGAAGAAGATGACTGGAGTTTTGCAGACAACTGACCGGAAAAATACCACCGGAGAAGAAGAATACAAATGAAAAGGGTTTTGAAATCTCAGATCTGCTTCTCTCTCTCGTCTGCGAAATTTTTTTTTTCTTACAGTAATTCTGAATTTTTGTATATATAGAAAATATATCTGTTGATAATGGCACTACTACCTGATGGGCGCACGAATGCGCGAACCCATCTGGTTAAATCACCCCGCCCACTTGATAACTGCACTAACTCCACTTGTCTTTTCCGAAAATTTTCATCGGATTTTTCTGAGATTTTGCAGGGGCTTTTCTGAAGTCTCGAGGCTTCTAAATATGTGTTCACGGGCATTTGAATCGTTAGGTTGACCTAGATTTTCATTAAAAAGCAAGGATTTTGGGATAAAAATGAAAACCTAGTGGGCCACCCCTTGATTGCACTACATATACTCTCTCAGCCCGTTTGCTGGGCAAACGCGCTCAGCTCTTCCTGAAATTTTGCAGGGGCTTAGCTGGGACCCTAAGCTAGCTTAGGGTGAAATTTGAGATCCTAGCTGCTTGATTTGATGGGGTTTTTCACAAAACTGGAAGGTTTAGGGCACGGTCAAAATGGGGTGTCTACAGATGCCCCTCTTTGGCAGAGCGTGCTTGTCGCGCGAATGTCAAAGCTGAAAAGACAGCACATTTTGACTGGCCCAAAATTGATTGAAGAGAAAGAAGAATGAAGAAGATGATTTTGTGAATGTTGGATTGATCAGATACCGTAGGGATTGTGATGTCGAACAGGTGTTTCAGGGGTTTTAAATGGAAGATATGCCTCAGGGTCTTCAATTGGAAAGGTTTTTGATTATTTGCTTGATGCTCTCAGAGAGACTTTAGCTTTTTTCTACGCTCGGGGCAAATGATCGCAAGAAGAAATTTGATTTTACGTTCAGGACGAAAATTCTCAGGAAAAATTGGGTTCTACGCTTAGAGCGAATGCTTTTCAAAGAGATAAATTGATCTTACGCTTTGAGCGAATGCTTTCAGGAAGAAATTGATCTTACGCTTGGAGCGAATGCTTTCTAGGAGACAAAATTGATCTTACGCTTGGAGCGAAATGCTTTCATGAAGAATTTGGATTCTACGCTTGGAGCGAAATACTTTCAAAAAGAATTTTGGTTCTACGCTTGGAGCGAATGATTTCGGGAAGAAGTTTGGTTTTACGCTTAGAGCGAATGCTTTTTCAAAATAGACAAATTGATTTTACGCTTAGAGCAAAAGCTTTCAAAGAGAAAAATTGATTTTACGGTTGGAGCGAATGCTTTTAGGAAGAAAATGGGTTCGACGCTTGGAGCGAATGCTTTCAAAGAGAATTTGGGTTCTACGCTTGGAGCAAAATACTTTCAAAAAGACAAATTGATTTTACGCTTGGAGCGAAAACTTTCAGGAAGAATTTGGATTCTACGCTTTGAGCGAATGATTTCGGGAAGAAGTTTGGTTTTACGCTTAGAGCGAATGCTTTCAGAAAAAAAATGAATATTTTGCTCGGTGCTGATGCTTTATGGGATAATTCGGTTTCTTCACTCGGGGTGAATGCTCTCGGGGAGAATTTTTGGTATTTTCACTCGGGGTGAATGCTCTCAGGGAGAATAATTTGCTTTACACTTGGAGCAAAATGCTTGATTTGGTTACAAACTTCATTTGTGAGTAGAAACTCCGCTGGGGATAATGAGGCAAATTCTTTATGAAATGATGAAAAAGATTCTCAGAGAATTGCCAAGATAGATTTTCAAAGAAATTTGATTAAGGAGTTGAATCCAAAGGCTGTGTTCAAACTCCTCTTATCTTCATTTGCTGAGAATAATCATCTCAATCATTACTCATTTGATATCTTTTATGACCTAATTACTCAGGGCATAAAAGATGCCCCTAGTATTATTATACTTCCATAACAAATTCATGAGAGAGTAAAACATAGGGAAAAGGTTAAAAATATTTTCATTTCTTGAATATTTGAGGTTACAAAGTTTTGAGGTTTACAACAGACTGTATCTGCTTAACAACCGCCTTTCACTGCTAATGATCTTTGCCATTTCATAGGGGCTTGAAAGCCTGCCAGATGGTCTTTGAGAATTTACCATCTTCTGAACTTCTTTCTGCTGTGTATCACCTTTGAGGAGACACAACTTTATCATTTTTTCTCATCACCCCAGCCTTGGGAGGGATATCAACCACACATGACTCTGGAGTTTGACCTTGACTCGATGTAGAAAAGACTTGGACAACCAGCAAACGAAGACTTCGACGAGCATAATGACTTAAACTCTAAGAGAGACTGAATCTGCTTCTTAGTCTGATAAGTGTTTTAAAATGGTACAGTTTACCACTCTTAGATTCTTTTGAAAACCATATTTAAAGGTGTCTCATTCTTTTTTTCCGGTATTTCCATCATGGTTATTATCCCTTTGGATTACTTAGTCTTAATCCCCTTAGCCTTGATAGTGTCAGAAGAATTTCTGCCGTCGCTTACTCAGACTTTGGAGTAATGCCTCGGAAGAAATGAAAGTCTTGTTAGCTTTCAGAGGTTTTGTCCTTTATGAAGTCACTGCCATGACCAAATCGCCTTTTTCAGGTTTTCGATTCGGCGGACCGCATGCCTTAATTTTTGCCTGGACTGTCTGCCCTTGCAGATTTTCCATCCAGCAGGCTCAGCACCCTAATTTTTGCCTAAGCCGCCCTTTCGGGTTTTCAGCTTAGCGGGTCTAAGACTCCATCATTTTTTTTTTCTTTCTGTTTCTCTACAAACCTGGGCCTAAGTACACCAGAATGACTTTTAGGTAGGCTTGGGTTCAAACAGGTTACACATTTGGTAAGTTTTCATGTATTTGACCGAATCTGGCCCTCCAGACTGCCTACGTATCCCCAAAGAAATGGGAATCAGGTCCGCGTAGTTCGCCCATTTAGGTTTCAAGGATTGTTTATTTTGTTTCTTCTTTTTTGAAGATTTGAAGGATTTGACCGAACCTGAATTGATCAGGCTACCTACGTACCCTGTAGAGAGGGATCAGGTCATGACGTAGTTCAGGTTCAATATCTTTTATGACGCAAGTCATAAAAGATGCCCCTGGTTTGAATTTATCAAAGAAATAAGGTTTTCTCTTTTTTTTTTAGGCTCAAAGGGTTTGCAAATGGTTTTTGACTTTGAGGATGTTGGCTTTTAAGCTCTGATCGATCAAGGACGGCATCCTGGTGTATTTAAGCATAGTACTTCTTTAGTTGGTTCAGGTTTGTAGGTTCTGTTAATTTTTCTCCATTTTCATTGAGGAGTCTTACGGCTTTTCCAGGCAGGACTTCATCAACAATGTAAGGACCAGACCAATTTGGCCTGAACTTCCCTCTGGGATCAAACACTGGTGCCCGGTAAGACTTCAAGACGAGATCTCCTGGCTTCAACTCTCGGACCTTGACTTTCTTGTTGAAGGCTCTTTCGATTCTTCTCTGATACCCTTAGATGTGATACAAGGCTCTCAACCTCTTTTCATCAATCATCTGCAATTCCTGATGTCTGGCTTTGGCCCACTCAGACTCTGGCAGATTCGCTTCCATCATAACTCTTAGGGACGGGATTCTTACTTCAACAGGGAGGACTGCTTCCATTCCATATGCTAGAGAGTATGGAGTTACACCTGTAGAGGATCTGATCGATGTCCTGTAAGCCCATAAAGCAAAAGGAAGCTTGTTCGACCAGTCCTTATAAGTCTCGGTCATCTTACTGATTATGACCTTGATATTCTTATTTGCTGCCTCTACAGCCCCGTTTGTCTGCGGTCTGTAAGGAGATGACTTATGATGCTTGATTTTAAACTCTTCGCACAGGTGCACTACTTCTTTCTTGAAATGAGATCCATTGTCAGAAATCAGTTCATGAGGTATTCCATATCTGCAAATGATATTCGCACGGATGAACTTCGCAACTGTATTGGAAGTTATGGAAGCAAATGAAGCAGCTTCTATCCATTTCGTGAAATAATCAATGGCCACCAAGATGTACTCGTGTCCACTTGATGATTTAGGATAGACTTTGCCAATGATGTCAATCCCCCATACTGAGAATGGCCACGGCGAGGTCATAGAATGCAGCTCTGACGGAGGCACATGAATAAGATTCGCATAGACTTGGCATTTATGACATTTCTTCACGAATGCGAAACAATCTGTTTCCATTGAGGGCCAATAGAAACCAAGTCTAAGGATTTTCCTTGACAACATTTTACCGTTCATGTGAGGACCACAAACACCTTCATGTGTTTGCTCTATGAGCTCTGCAGCCTGATCTTCATCAACACACAGAAGCTGAATACCGTCAAATGACCTTCTGTACAACTCTTCACCACAGATGATGAAGTTGGCAGCGAACCTCTGAAGAGTTTTCCTCTCTTTGCTGGAAGCTTCAGGCGGATGCCCCTTGCCTGAAATGAAATTTCTGATATCTGTATACCATGGTTTACCATCTGGACACCTAGCAGATATTTCAATGGCATTCAC
Organism: Tasmannia lanceolata; assembly: GCF_043159265.1. Lineage (NCBI taxonomy): Eukaryota > Viridiplantae > Streptophyta > Magnoliopsida > Canellales > Winteraceae > Tasmannia > Tasmannia lanceolata. The sequence continues at coordinate 63,914,546 of NW_027518695.1, read as the reverse complement.
ATGTGCTGGAGCCCATTGCAATCTTACAGCTAAAGGTTGAACCTCCATTGTAGCAGAAATGTCCAACATAGATGCCAGAGTAGCCAGAGCATCAGCAAAGTGATTCCTTGTCCTCGACAGATGAGTGAAGGTGACATTCCTGAACTTCTTGACCAGAGATTCGAGATAAGTGTGATATGAGATCAACCTCGCCTCTTTTGTCTTCCAATCCCCGTTTATTTGACAAATGATTAGGATTGAATCTCCGAATACGTCAATGTCTTGAATTCGCAAAGCCAAAGCTGCTTCAAGTCCTGCGATGCATGCTTCATATTCTGCCATATTGTTGGTACATTCGAACTGCAACTTGATAGATATCGGGATATATTCCTTCTTTGGAGATACCAAAACTGCCCCTATTCCTTGACCATGATTATTGACAGCTCCGTCAAAGTACATAAGCCACTTGGAACTCAGAGTCTCTTCTTCAATGTCCATGATCTCCTCATCAGGAAAATCAGCTTTCAGAAAAGCATTCTCCTCAACAGGAGCATCAGCCAACTGCTCAGCAATTACCCGTCCCTTAATTGATTTCTGAGTGACATAAGTGATGTCAAACTCAGACAACAATAGCAACCATCTGGCTGTTCTTCCAGTAAGAGTGGGTTTTTCGAACAAATACTTCAACGGATCCATCCGTGAGAGCAAAAATATCTTGTTCGACAGAAGATAATGTCTAAGCCTTTGAGTCGCCCAGACTAATGCTAGACAAGTCTTTTCCAAGATAGTGTACTTTATCTCGTATTCTAGCATTTTCTTGCTGATGTAGTAGATGGGCTTTTCCTTCTTAGATCCTGCATCTTGCTGAGCAAGCATACAACCCATTGCCGTATCCGTGATGGACAAATACATCAACAACGGTTGACCAGGAATGACTGGGGATAAGACAGGAGGCAAAGACAAACACTGCTTGACCTTTTCAAATGCTTCCTGACATTCTTCATTCCATTTCTTGGAGGAATTCTTTTTCAATAATTTGAAGATGGGTTCACATGTCATGGTTAAATGAGATATGAACCTCCTCAAATACTGAACCTTTCCAAGAAAACCTCTGACTTGTTTTTCTGTCTTTGGGGGTGCCATTTCTTGAATTGCCTTAATCTTTTGAGGATCAACTTCAATTCCTCTCTCGCTGACCATGAATCCAAGCAACTTTCCTGACGTAACCCCAAATACACATTTATTCGGGTTCAGGCGGAGTTGGAACTTTCGGATTCGCTCAAAGAATTTTCTCAAAGCGACTGTATGTTCTGGCCGAGTCCTGCCTTTGACAACCATGTCATCGACATAGACCTCGACCTCCTTATGAATCATGTCATGAAGAAGAGTAGTCGCAGCCCTCTGATAGGTGGCACCAGCATTCTTGAGACCAAACGGCATCACTCTGTAGCAATATGTCCCCCACTGAGTAATAAATGCCGTCTTCATCATGTCTTCAGGCGCCATTTTGATCTGGTTATACCCTGAGAATCCATCCATAAAGGATAAGAGAGCATGTCCAGCAGTATTATCAACCAGGAGATCAATGTTCGGAAGAGGAAAATCATCTTTTGGGCTCGCCTTATTCAGATCTCTAAAATCAACGCACATCCTGACTTTTCCATCTTTCTTGGGCACAGGAACTATATTTGCAAGCCATTCGGGATATTCAACTACTTCAATGAATTTCACTTCAAGTAGTTTCTTCACCTCATCATGAACCTTTAACTCCCATTCTGTCTTGAGTTTTCGGAGTTTTTGCTTCTTCGGCTTGATGCCAGGGATTAGAGGTAATCTGTGTTGGACAATGTCCTCACTCAATCCTGGCATGTCGTCATAAGACCAAGCAAAAACTTCCTTAAACTCTTTTAGCAAGGTGATTAATTCTTCACGCTCCTCAGGAGATAAAATTTTGCCAATTCGTATTTCCCGAATTAAGGATTCATCACCTATATTTACAGTTTCAATTTCCTCATCGAGTGGTTTAGCTCGGCGATTCTCCTCTTGTTGAATCATATGTTTAATTTCAAGGGGAGTTTTGTCGGCTACCTCATTAGAGGGGGAGTCTTGATTATCATTATTAGTTACTTGATCAGGTTTAGAAGCAGAATCAGCAGAAGAGACAAGTACAGGAATGTAAGCAAAAGAATCTTTTATTTCATCAGAATGAATGATTACATCAGATGACTCCCCCACATCAGGCGCTACAGACTTTGAAACAGAATGAAAAAATAAGTCGACATCAGTATCGACACGATGAGAAACATGTACAGACAAAGAATCAGTGAAGACGTCCTCAAACTCGGACTCAACACCACCAAGAATAGGCTCATCACCCATTCCAGAAATAGACCCGGCTTCTACAGTACCTGCATCAAAAGAAAAGTTAGAAATGACAGACTCTGGGACGGACTCCGAAACTGACACATATTTTGAAACAACTGACTCTTTTGAAGGGACTGGATTTTGCTGAAAGACTACTTGGGGTATAACCTGTGAGGTCCAGTTATCCAAAGGTCCCTCAGCTGGGGTAATGGAGCTTCTCGGGTTTATGAAGGGTGCGTCTCCTCCAATCATTGCCACAGCCAGTGCCTCAACCTGAAATAAAGAGTCTAGGGATTCTGATTCAAAATTTTCAACCCAATCCGAGTCTTGCTTCTCTGATTCAGCTGTCTTGGCTATCTGCTCAAAGAAAAAGTTTTTCGGCAGCTCATCTGCGAAGAAGATTTCAAGACCCGGCAGCTTTTTCCCAGCCTCATCATACCAAGGCTCAGAAAAACCGTAAAACGGACAGTCAGCCCCTTCTTTTCTGAATCTACCATTCATGATCATGCTGAATGGACCCATAGGAAATTCCAAACCCTGGCGGCGACAATTAGCCCATTTCAACATGTATGCTTTCATCTCTTGGACTTCTTTTCGAGTAGGCTGATACCCTAATCCGAATAATCCATTTATTGCCTTCATTAATGGCCACTCAGTCAGACCCTGCAGGTTTCTTCCCAGGCCAGCTCCCGGGATATAACCGAACCGTCGCATCATCCTGGCGACACTGACATTGGTGCTTGATAGAAACATGATTTCCTCATTCATGGCTTCCTTTATAGTTATAGTAGAGACTTCTAGTGAAAATCCTGTCAAGCTGACATCCTTGGCACTTTCATCAACTGATTCGGCAGTTATCTGCCCAATTTCAGGCTCTGGATCTCCTCGTACTGTAATCACTCTACTATTCCGGATGAACTTCAGTTTCTGATGCAACATCGAAGGAATAACTCCGACCTTATGCAGCCAAGGTCGGCCCAGGAGAAGAAAGAAAGAGGTCTTGATATCGAGCACTTGGAATTCGACTTCAAAAGTCTCTCCTCTAATTTCGATCTCAGTGGCCAATATCCCGATCACATCCCTTCTAGTGCCGTCGTACGCCAATATACCTTGCTCAGATGGTATGAAATCTGTTGGTTCAAACCCTAGGGTAGTGGCAGTACTTAATGGGCAAACGTTCAAAGCTGACCCATTATCAATCAAGACTTCCGGCACTCTCTTTTTATTGCAGATTATGGTTATTCGGAGAGGGCGAACATGGTCTCTTCCTTCTGGAGGCAGGTCCTCATCTGTAAAAGACAGATCTCGGGAAGCTCTTGTCGCGGCCACTAAACTGACCAGTTCATCAGGAGTAATCTCAACTGATACTTGGGACGAATTCAGCTCACGAAGCACAACCTGTCTGTGCTTTGGCGACGCCATCAGTAAACCCCAAATGGACACATTGGCTTGTGTCTTTTTCAGCTGTTTCAGCAAATTGTCCTCCTCATCATCTAAACTCTGTTTCTGCTTTTGATTTTGATGGTCAACCCCTCTTGCAACCTCAGCGGGATTCTCGACTCTGAGCTCAGCTGGCTTGAAGACTCGTCCACCACGTGTGACGTGACGGAGTTCATCACACTGGTCATTCAAGAGCGACAAATCCTCGTCCTCTAATCTTAGAACATAAGGGACTTCTTCGCTGCTCTCTCCCTCTTCAAATTTGAGGACATATGAACATTCGGCGGATTCTGCAGATCCCCCATCTCGAGCAGACAGTACATAAGGCTTCTTATCTTCTGCATCACTGTCTCCCTCTTCCCACCTCAAAACATACGGCTCTTCAGAGATGACAGCACAAATACGAGAATAATCCAAAACAACTTCCTTGGTAAGGAGTGCATAAACATTTGGCGGAGGGGTTGCATGTGTCGGCAAAGGATTGCGAGTGACGTTAGGAGCTTCAACAAAAAATTTCTTTGCCTCAATCATGTCTTGGATCTTATGTTTCAAGGCCATACATCGATCAGTCAGATGTCCGACACCCTGATGGTACTCGCAATAGTAATCTTTCCTCCAATACCTCGGGAGAGGATTCGGAGCCTCCCTAGGTTCTAGCAACTCAATTTTCTTATCCCTCAACAGCTTCTTCAATGCCACTGACAAGGAATATGGCAAAGGGTCAAATCGATTTGGCTCTTTTCTCTCCGGGCGACCTTCACCAAAATTTACTCTCCGCGCTGGCGGAGCAGTATTCATACTATGAACCTCCTTAGGTGCAACCATAGGTCTTTTTCCTTCTCTTGAATCAGAAGGAACTCTTGATCTCAAACCCTTAGACAATGCATCTTCTATTTGGGTTCCCGTCTTGATGAGATGATTGAAATCAAGAAAGTACTGGATGGCCATGTGGTGGTAGTATTGTGGAGACAAATTCTTCACAACAATTTTGATTTGCTCCTCATCTGGCAGACGATGAGTCATCTGCGCGGCTTTCCTTCTCCATCTGCGGATGAAGGAAGTGAAGGTTTCATTGTGGCCCTGCTTTAAAGCTTTCAAATCTCTTTTAGTTACGTCGATCCCCTCCTCCATGGAGAACTGCTCGACGAATCTATTGGCGATGTCTTCTAGGGTTCGGATCTCTTCAGATTTCAGGCTCAGAAACCACTTCTTAGCCACTCCGACTAAAGATCGAGGAAACAAGAGAGCAACCTGCTCTGGAGATAGACCATGCTGCTGCAGAAGCGGAAGCACTGACATCAAATGACTTCTAGGGCACCCTGTCCCGTCATATCTATCCATGTCCGGAACTTTGAATCTAGGAGGCAGTGTGACTCCTGGATAGATCATAAAATCGGCCATATTCAGCTTTTTCGGGCCTTGGAATTTTATGTTTTCCATCTCCTGGGCCAGCTTGTCTATTCTGTCTGCCATCGCTCTACCCTCATTGTCTCTCTCCAGATGAGGGAGACAATTATGTTCTGCATACTGCTCATCTTCGATATCGTCCTCGACATTCAAAACCGCGGGCCTGGCCATTGGAGGAGGAGGAGGTATAACAGAAGGGTGCTGGGCTACATGCTCTCTGGAAGTAGAACTTCTATCAGCTTTCATGCGAGCAATCTCTTCATTGATGGTGCCCAATTGCGCCAGGATAACTTTCATCATTTCATTGGTGTCCATACCATTTTGCCCATTCTCTGCCATTGTTTTAGGGGTTGGTTGGACTGGTGAAAGTATTTCTTGAAAATTCAAGGAAGGTGATAGAGGAGAAGTAAAAGAAAAAGGTGACAAGGATTGTCGGCTCAGCCTGGAATCAGATGTCTGACGGGACCAGGTTGGTTTTGAAACGAGGATTTTCTTAGGAGCAATGGTTGCTCAATCAAGAATCCTGATATGGAAATATAAAGACTAGATTAAAATTTTGATAATCGAGATAAACTATTTTGATCAAACAATGACAAAAGAAACAAAAAAACACACTTTCATTAATAAGATTCAAATTGTGATTACAACGGATGAAAAATATTAATCTCTGATCACAGCTGGATAAACAGACTGACAATAATGGGAAATGCAGAAATCGGAATAACAAAACATGATATGGATCTTCAAGGTTCCTCAATCCGAGCTCTCCGGCTTGCGGGCTCTTCCGATATTTCTCCACGTCGGAATTTGCGAGATAAACCTAACCTCCTTTCTATATTTTTGTTTCCCCAAGCAGCCACAATGGATCGGACGAGATCAGGAGTGAGATCTTCACAAAGAGGAGGGACTATGATTCCGGGAGGACATGGAATTCCCGTAATCTGATGGAGAATTCGCATGGGTGCATAAAAAGAAGATTTCTCGATACCCATGAGGTAAACAAATGAATGCGGGTAAGTGCTAGTAAAAACATGGAAACACGAATGACTTACCCAACGAAACTGGCTTTCCTCTACATATTGTAACCAATTGTGCCATTCATCGATAGATTGAGGTTGATTGGCTATTGGTTTCCATGTACAGAAATTCTTCAAGATATACGGATTTTGACTTTGTCGCTGAAGAATTTGAAATTTTTCACCAAGCCAGACATACAACAGCTTCACACACCCACAGAAATTGTCTTTGATTTCTCGGGAAGCAATAAGATCTAATCCCAAGAAGATCTCCGCTAACATGGTAGGGATAGGATTTCTCCCTTCGTTAATTTGGTCTACCACAGTTAACAAGGTTAACGGAGCAATACGAGGGTTTTTCCGAATGAAATATCGCGCAAAGACACTAAAAATCAAAGCATTGCGTCGACAACTTTGAAAACGAGAGTTAGTAGGATCGACGTTTTCGGAAAAAAGGGTAATGAGGTTTTGAACTTGCACACACGTATCCGTTAAGCATGGAAGAGCATCAACGATTTGATTTTTGAATAGCTTGCAAAAAATAGAATGAGAGGAATCTATATTCGAAGATCGTATCCAAAGTCCCTCTGTTGGGAGCTCTAATAAAGCACACCAATCCTCGAATATAGGACAAAGCTCGAAAGATCCGAATCGAAAAACATGAAGATTAGGATCCCAGAATCCAGCGGCTGCTTGGAGAAACTTCCAATTTATATCAGACACACTCAAATGATTGAAGGTACAAATGAACCGATCAGCCATACTCCTGTCCGAAGATTCTAGCGGAAGAGCCCTAATTGTCTCGCTTATCCAGCCTTTCAACACATTATTCGCCATGATTTAACCTAAACACAAAGAATGGGATGGGATGATTAGGGAATGGAGAATAACTTGGAATAAACAAAGAATAAAGATGGACTTAACCAATAATCACAAGAAGGATATAATTGGCGACATCAAATGTTCCATTGAAGATCAGAAACTCAGGGAAGAGACCACGGTCATAAAATGACAAAAGTAGATCATAGACCGGATCTAAATCTGAAAGGTGGACGACAAGAATGTACGATCAAGAAGATCAATAATGATAGACTATGGTCATAGAGACAGCAGACAAGCTATCGACCATATCTAAGACAGGACGAACAATAATTTGAGTAATACAACAAAAGAATGGATAAATGAGGTTTGAATTTGAAGGATGAAAACAGGTAATGTTTATCATCATTGGGTCAAGGAATAAACCATAGCTATGAGTGTGACAAGTAGAAGCCACTAGCTAGGTTTAGATCTGAAAGATGAATATACATGATTGATTGATTCAAGCCAGGAATCTCTACTAGAAAGTAGGTCCTGATCTTATAATCAAAAGATATATGGACAAAAATCTCAATGAATAGAGCAAAAGATAGGCCACGACCATGAGAGGGCAAGTAAAAGCCACTGGTCGGGTCTAGATCCGAAGAACGGACTGATATGACTAATTTGATTAGATAAGGAAGCCTCACTAATGAGTAGGCTCTAATCTAATAATCAAAATATAGATATATACAGATATATCCTAACCAGGGGCACCAGCCCTAAATATAATCCCGCAGAGTCAAGACACTTGACTCAAGACAGACATGTGAGTGTACTAGGACTGCGATGTAGTCACATAAGGTGAGCTACAATAATCTAAGGATAGGACATAGCTCCTAAATATAGGCTCCAACATGTGTAAGCAACACATGTTCGTCCTTATATGAATACAGTATATATATAAGCACATGCAGATCCTAATTGGGTTTTACTAAATCAACAAATATATCTAAGTACATAATATATGTAAAATGAAAGTAGAGCTCCGGACTCAATATCAGGTACTATGCATATGATCCATACTTTAAGTATATAACACAAGTACACCGAGTGTTTACGACTGCAGCACTGGCGCATAGCTTGGTAATAGATACAACAGCACCATCTGGATAGTGATATCCCATGAGGCACGCATTATATCTATCCCGTGGAGCCAATAATAAGAAAATCAATAAAAGAAAATAAAGAACAAAATGATGTATGCTGTGCAATGTGTGAATCCCTTGTTTTAAACACCTATCTGGTGCCCCTGGATTCTAAGCGATTAAATTCCCATTTATAATGATTTTAGCTCAAAATTCTTCAAAATTAGCAACAAATGGCATTTTAACAGAGTTAGGCAATGTTCCAAGAATTCCCCAGCAGAGTCGCCAGCCTGTGGACCCCGATCCGAGAGAGAGGCGGCGGTGGGAGACGACCCCCACACGCTAACAGTCTCTATGGATCATCCACGTGAATGGAGAGCTCTACCAAGGAACTCTCGAAAGAAGTGCCCCTCACAGCATGAGTGGCGATACAAAGGTGAGATACCTCTCGATTCGGGGACTAGTCCAGATTCGAGGCGTACCTTAAACAAAGAAGAGTCGCCATCCAAGGAAAATAGGCAAATGGGCCCTGGATCCCATACTATGCTCTGTTGCAACGGATAACCAGAGATATAAAAGAAGGTTCGTGCCTGGTTACGAATTCGGAAGGTCTAAAGAGCACCTCATCCGCCCAAGTGCAAACACCTGGTCTCTTATGCCATTTACTTAATAATTTTGAAGAGTTTTGGGCGAAAATCATATGAAATGGGAACACAAATCTCCGAGAAGACGTCTATCTAATCATACATGTCTCGGAGGAATAATAAACACACATAAAAGAAATAAAAGTGTCACCTGAGAATAACTAGGTTATGAATGTCAAACCTAAATTGGTGTCTAAGTTCTGGTGTGCAAACACATGCATGCTACAGCTAAAAGCATAAGGTATGCGCAATAAAGTAAGAAAACACTGCAAAACATAGAAAATGACTCGATACCATACAACCCTAAAACTCTAATCTATACCTAGGCCCGAGTCTTTAGATGATCTGATGTTCATCCAGAGAAGCCTACGTATCCCCGCCTCCACGAGAATCAAGGCAACGTAGTTCTTCGCACCTATTCTAAACTATGATGCCTAAGACATCTAGACCTCTATCCTAGACTCGATCTAAAAGATCGGACTAGTTCTTAAAGCTTCTTGTGTGATTATTTAAATTCCAATGGATTGTAGATTTTAGGACACCCTATATGCCCTAACTAAATGCAGGTTAGCCCTAAGCTAATGCAGGTGGTTCCTATAATCTAAGTGTAGCTAGGCTGTATATCCTAAGAAAAACAGTAGGATCTATCGCATCTTAGACCTAGTTATCAATTGGCGATGTGGATCGCCAACTGACCAGACGGAGGCGTAAAACTTCTAGCTAGGACTCACTCCTAACTCTAACACAAACAAATAAAACACACAACAAACAAACAACGAACGAGGGAGCAAATCCCGACTCAAAAACTCTCTAACTAGGACAACCTCCTAACTCTAGAGGAAGATCCTTTCGAAAAAAAAAAAAACAATATTTTGAAAGATTTTTGTAATTTTGAAAGATTTAAAATGCTTATTTTTAAAGGTTTGGCTGGACTTGGGATGTGGATCCCAAGCTGCACTACGTACCCTGTTGAAAGGGATCAAGCCAACGTAGTTCGGAACAGATTTCCTAACTACTCTCCTAATGACTCAAGATTTTTGAGATTTTTGGTTTTTCAGATGTTTTTGATGTTTTTGATGTTTTTGAGGACTGAATCCTATCATCATAAGAGGAGGACAGACTCCTGATATCCCGCAAAGGTTGGACAGCATCCTATGCTTTGCGGGGGAATGAACAGAAACACGACTCTGCAAGAGTTGGACAGCATCCTATACCTTGCAAGAGCGGATAGAAGAACATGATCTGATGAAAGGTTGGATAAAATCCTAACCCCTATGATGATAGAATTTGATTCCTGAACAAGATGACTGACTCTCTAGACTAAGGATGGATTCCTATGCTAGTGGACTATCAAACCAAAATAAAGCTCACAAGTAATAAGGAAAAAAAGAGACCCTGTGCATATTTGGCAAAGGAAAAACACCCAGCCGGGCCGGACAGCTACCTAGCCCTAGGGTGCAACAAATGTGCAACCCAATACCCATAAGGGTAGGGGTATGTTGCCAAGCCGAGTAAGGTGTTCTCCCAAAACCAAACGACGCACAAAGAGGAGGTTTAGCAAGAGAATGAGACTGGGTAAGTCTCCTAGACACAGAGGTAGGATAGAGAAAAATGCTAGCAAGACTGGGCAAGTCTCCTAAGGTGGGCTTAGGCTAGCGCCCTGGCGATGAATGGAAGGATCTAATGACTTGAGGCTATCTTTATAAAAGACAAAAGGAAAAGGGATAATACATGGACCAAGTAGGTCTCCCTAAAAGATGGGCTTGGGATAGCTTCTTCATCGCCCTTACAATGAAATGCAAGGAAAGAAAATGACTAAGAAGGATATCTAAAAGACCAAAAACTCTCTATATAAGGAAAGAGAATGAAAAGAGTGCTACCATAGCTAGGTAAGTCTTTCTAAAAGAATGGGCTTGGGCTAACGCCTTCATCGCCCTCACCACGAATGAAGGACCTAATAACCAAAGTATCTAAAAGACTAAGTAAGCCTACTATGTACAAGAGGGGAGTACTAATAGGACTAAGCAAATCTCTAAGGATCGGATAAGGTCCAGAAGCCAAAATAGGAAACTCCTAAACTACACAACTATGAATCCATAAAGATCCGAATGAACCCCGAGAAAGGGTGTTTTGGCTTAAGAGGTGGTCACCTCTCATCGCCAAAACCCAACAGAAACGCTCCTAAAACTAGTGAAAATTTCGAGACTAAAGGTAGGGAAGTCTCCTAAAACCGAAGATAAACTCTAAAGAAGAAGATAAAGAAAAGAAGATGAGACTCCAAATATCTCAATTTTTCACATCCAACCCTTCCACTACCCGTCAAACCTAAAAATTCAGGCTAGGACAATAAGCTAGACCTGACCTGTGATGGGTTGACAATACTCAATATATATATTTTTTAATATATATGAGCCATCAGAGATTCTCAATACAGGGAACAAGACATCTATGGAATTTTCAAATGACAAAACATCATCCATCAAGAAAAGGTGCGAGAGCAAGCAACAGGAACAACTTGGGAAATAAATTGGACAACAAAGAAAACTCAGGTACTAGTAATGATTTTTAATTGATTGACATGCAAGGAAAAGAAATGCTAAATGGACATAGCCTAATTTAGGTAACTGCATTCAACCTTCTTGCCTCATGAAATTGTCTTTATCAGACTATTTAGGCTTCTCAAGAGAAATTTCTACAAATCAGACAGTATAAGCTGGAAAGGAAGAGATATATGAAATGACATGAGCCTAAACAACAATGTCTCTAGCCTAATTAGAAGTATTCCATTCTAATGAATTCAAGACATAAAAATGACATGTTCAAGATTTCAGAACTTGGAAAATGGAATGGAGAACTGATATTATCCAAAACATGAATTGCTTTTTAAATGAATAACCACATTCATATTATACAGATCGAGGTCCAACATCATTAACTAATCATAGAGAAGAGGAGACAAAGGTTTTGAAACTAATTCTCAGACAATATTAAAGACCACAAATCAATCAATAAAAGCATACCTATTTCGAATTATGCATTACTAAGACATACATCATATTAAAATCAATATGTAAAGCAAGAATCATTCTATGAGCATACCGCTCATGAAAAATAATCAATTTATATGACACCTTTAAAACATATAGGCAAACAACAAGAGGACAAACAACTATGCCATATTATATAGCATAAAGAAAGCCTGATTAAGGTTCCAAGAACAAGCACTCATCCGTCAGCATAAGATTAAACAAACAGAATACTTGCTACAATCCTCATCTAATAATCAACATTCATAAATCATTTTTAAAGAAAATATTTCAAATATAGGAGGATGAAAATCTGAAAATTCACATCACTTCAACAAATCAGAGCTATGAAATGAAAATAAAATAGATTAATAGAAATAACTTACCTGAATCTTTCAAACGAAGACAACAAGCTCCAATTTTCAGATCCAAAGCTTACAGATCCTCTCTCCTTTGCTGTATTCGATCCTTCTATCAATTGGAATAATAATCCTTTTGATGACTGAGCTAATTTGGAAATTCAACTATCCTGTGTGATAGATCTTGCTCAATGATGGTGAAATCCAAGGTATCTTCAAGCTAGGATCCAAAATTCTAAAGGCAAGTTAGGGCTTAAAAGAATCGGAGATCAATCGGAGCTCGCCGGAAAAAAAAAAAAAGATTCAGAGATCAAATTCTGAAGAATAAAGGCTTGATCTGTCTTAGATCTAGGGTTCTGAGTTGGAAAATAGGGTTTGAGAAGAGTTTGAAATGGAAATCTGAGATTGAGATGAAGCAGAAAAATATGAGAAGAATAAAAGAGTTGATCGTAGAAAGGATCAAATTGCCGAATTCCGGCGTGAGTTGCCGGAGAAGATGATCGGAGAAAGGGAAGAAGAATGGGAATTTGGAAAAAATAAAAATAAAAAGAAATCTGTTGCTCCTCTCCCTCTCTGTTTCAGAGATCTCTTCTGTAACTGGAAAATGACCGGAAGCCGGCCGGAGTATTGCCGGATCTCAGGTAAATGATCGGAAGGGATGAGGGATTCAAGATCTAAATCTAAGGTCAAAACACAGAGAAACCGGGGGAGAAAAAAAAGAACCGAAGAAGATGACTGGAGTTTTGCAGACAACTGACCGGAAAAATACCACCGGAGAAGAAGAATACAAATGAAAAGGATTTTGAAATCTCAGATCTGCTTCTCTCTCTCGTCTGCGAAATTTTTTTTTTCTTACAGTAATTCTGAATTTTTGTATATATAGAAAATATATCTGTTGATAATGGCACTACTACCTGATGGGCGCACGAATGCGCGACCCCATCTGGTTAAATCACCCCGCCCACTTGATAACTGCACTAACTCCACTTGTCTTTTCCGAAAATTTTCATCGGATTTTTCTGAGATTTTGCAGGGGCTTTTCTGAAGTCTCGAGGCTTCTAAATATGTGTTCATGGGCATTTGAATCGTTAGGTTGACCTAGATTTTCATTAAAAAGCAAGGATTTTGGGATAAAAATCAAAACCTAGTGGGCCACCCCTTGATTGCACTACATATACTCTCTCAGCCCGTTTGCTGGGCAAACGCGCTCAGCTCTTCCTGAAATTTTGCAGGGGCTTAGCTGGGACCCTAAGCTAGCTTAGGGTGAAATTTGAGATCCTAGCTGCTTGATTTGATGGGGTTTTTCACAAAACTGGAAGGTTTAGGGCACGGTCAAAATGGGGTGTCTACAGTAACTAAGCTTGTCCTATGGAAAAAGGGGTAACTAATGTAATTAGATCTATGACTCAATTGTTAATAATAGCAATCGGTCGTGATAAGGCTGAACTCCCTAACTCTAGGACACCCTAAAACTTAGAACACAACGCGACGTAAGTGTTCCTAATTGAGGCTCTAAAGGTTCTTACGATAAAGACCGCAATCCAACGGTTCTGAAAGACATGAGGTAAATTAATTCAATTTGTTGAAGTTAACGATTTTTAGTTCCTTAAAGATTTCCGAATCCTAAAATCTAAGGAATACCAATGGCTCTAATATTGGCAAGTTTTCGCCTTGAGTTACATCCATGAAAGGGAATCGTGCTTTCCACCCTTGAATAATTTAGCACGTAAATTATAGTATGTTATTGCCTGGCATATTTCTCAGGATTTCCGTGGACAATGGACCTCGGAGCCAATAACATACTATAATTTAAATGCGCAAATCATCGAGGATTTATCGTAATTATTATACAATTAAGGAATAAATGAATATAACCTACTGTGAAAATTTCATGAATTTTGAATACGATTTACTATCAATTTCTGATTTTTTAAAGATTCAAGTCAGATCATGAATTTACACAGTATCTTATAATAGATCTAGTCCAAATAATCTCACATTTTTACAGTAGTCTCATCTTGATAAGGGAAAATTACTGTAATATTTTCATGAATTTTGAAGTTGATTTACTATCAATATTTGATCTCACAAAATCAGACTATTTCGAAAGAAAAATCACAAACACATGATTGTTAACATCCTAAAATGATGCAAAAATCACATATGATATAAAATGAATTATAAGATTTTCTACCAAAATTTCAGAATCTAAAAATTATAATTCCTCCATAAAATCGATTTTAAAAGGAAAAAAGATCAATAGGCTTTCTTGTAATCAAAATCCGTTTATTATGAATAAATCAAAAATTATAACAAAATATTGTAAATACCTTTGTAATTTTTTCTCTAATGTTCCAGTAACCTAAGTTACTGGTTTGTACAGAAAATTTTTGAAAATTATTTAATTTGATATAAAAAGAATTATCGCACGTAAAACGGAGCAATGATTAGAAAATAGTAAAGAAAATATTTTTAAAAAAAATTTATTTCATGAGAAATTCAATTTATAATTAAACTTAAACCCTGAAAAATTTTAATAATTTTCAAAATCATTTGGTATTCATTAAAAATAGGCTAAGTTTAAAATAATTTAAATTCGGACTAAATAAATTCAAAAAAATATGAAAATTTTTGGGTGATCTAAAAATCCTAACAAATCGCTGGAAATAAAATTTCACAAAGGTTTGACTTAATTGGATATACTCTTGGTTTCATTCATCGCGAAATAACCATTTTTGGGGTTATTTTTCGAGAAATAGAACGAAAGATGAAACGATCAAACCGTGGCTGAAAATTATGTTTTCAATGATTTTTTTATTTTATATTAAACTCAGAAAATATCAGTTTTTTAAAAAACCAATGTTTTCTAACACTTGCTTTGAAAATCCGATTCAAATCCATATTGAATGAAGAATGAAAGAAAATCATTATTAAATTGAGGAAAATTAATTTTCCCATAAATTCTGGATTTTGAAAACTTATTATTTATTTTATAACATACTGAAATTTTATTGAAAAATTCACTGATTTAAACCATATATGAAAATAAAAACCATAGCATGTTTCTCTACTTTTGATATTACAAAGATGAAGGAACCTACCGTTGATCGTGCTCCTTGTCTCTAGGGTGCATAGATCCGAGGTATCTACTTTGTCACACCCTTTTATACGCTCTAGAAACCCCAAAGAATCATAAACTAGCCTCCAATATGTTGAATGTATTGAATATGTGAAAGTACTTTGTGAAGAACCAAGTAGAAGAGATGAACACCAAAGCAACAAAAGAGATGAATGAATTCCAAGGAGGAAGATAGAGATTGATCAATTTTCTAGAGAAAGGCCAAAGGTTGTGCTTGCTTTGTTTTCATAGAAAAAGTTAGGGTTAGATTCGATTTGGAAGTTTCCAATGTGAGAACTCCTACATTTAGTTAGTTTCCAATTCTCACCTATGGGTTGCTTTTTCCTTACCTTCTAAATTGGATTAACTTCTAATATTGATTTTTTGCAAGCCAAGCAATGCTAAATTACACAAAGGAGATCCTTCATGATCAAAATCTAGAAGCCTTCTCACATAGGAAACTAGCTTTTATGAAAACTTTCGTCCAAAAAGGGCTGCCCGATGTTTGAGCTAATTTTTTACCTATTTAAAGGCTGATTCAGGAAAAGTCATAAACTATAAAGTTGTAGATATTTTCAAGACGTTCGAAACAAATATATAAATAATTTTTTTGGATAAAAAAGTAAAATATTATGGCCATTTTAGTAACCTGGGCATACAAGCCCTTTCTAATTATAACTCTTCCTTTCTTTATTATTTTTCTAAAAGAAATATGATGTCACCAACCACCTCATCCCATGTTGGACGTTTTTGCATGTGGCCTCCTCATGTGGGGCGCGTACTTATGTAGCCGACCCACATGGGTGGGTCCACATGGACCCCACCTTGTGAGCTTTAGCCCAATGAGCCTTATGACATGTATTTTGGATTTTTTTCATTGAAAATTCAATAAAATCCTTTAAATTCAAAATTTTTATTGATGAACCCAACCTATATGCCATTTATAGTGCACCGCTAACATGTGATCGAACCATCCATTTTGGGAAAATAACTTTTCAGACCAAAATGCCTTTATTTGACCATTACACATCCAAATGCGACCAAAATACCCTCAAATTGGTTCATCCCTTAAAGGGGAAAGTTAAAGATGGAAAGTCTTTGTGGTCAAACTTTAAAAATAGAAACTTTTAAAATTGGGTTCTTTTGGTGGGCAATATCAAACAGGATCATTTGGTACCCCTGAAAATACCCAAAATGCCCTTGACACATAAAATTTCTAAGTCAAGAGAAACCCCTGAGAAACTCTAAATTTAGCAGGCTTTTCAAAATTCATGAAATGATCTAAGATTCCTTAGACATACCCTAGAGGTCAAATGAAACATATTGGAAATGACCAGATTACCCTTGAGGAACAAAATTTGGTGAAGCTAGGGAAAACCCTGAGAAATTCTAAAAATAACAGCTTTTTCAAAATTCATGGAATTGGTGAAGATTTCTCAGACACAACTCTGGGGGTGAAACGGGACACATCGGGAATGACCAAAATATCCCTGTAATGCAAAAATGGGCAAAAATGAGGGAAACCCTTAAATTTCTAAAAATAGCAGGTTTTTTCATTTAGTTGGAAACTTGAACTTTCATCTTCCAGATATCATTGGAACACCCTAGAAACCTTTAGGATTGCGAATCAACTTCTAAACACCTAAAATGAGATGAAATCTACCCAAGAATGCATGGATGCCTAATCTATTTGCGGAATATGGACTCGAGACTTGACAAACTACCGAATCTTTTATTTTTTAAAGTGTAGCAAAATGAGGGTGTCTACAAATGGACAACTCCTCACTTCTATGGCATAAACGGTTGGGTCATATATCGAAAGATAGAATGAAACGACTTGTGAAGGAAGGAGTTCTTGAAGCACTTGACTTTTCCGATTTTGGTGTATGTACGGATTGCATAAAAGAAACATATACTAAAACTAGTAAGAAAGGGGCTACCAGGAGTACGAGTCTACTAGAGATCATTCACACTGATATCTATGGACCTTTTCCAACTCCGAAAGTTGGTGGACAATGATACTTTTTTTCCTTTATTGATGATTTTTCTCGCTATAGCTATATATATCTTATCAATGAAAAATCAGAAGCCCTGGATAATGTTAAGATTTATAAAACCGAAGTTGAAAATCAACTTGATTTAAAAATTTAAGTTGTGAGGTCCGATAGAGGCGGAGAATACTATGGTAAACACTCTTAAACGGGCCGCAATCCAGGAGCTTTTGCTGTGTATCTACAAGAGAATGGTATTGTTGCTCAATACACAATGCCAGGAACACCTGAGCAGAATGACGCGGTTGAGAGGCAAAACCGTACTCTTATGGATATGGTAAGAAGCATGTTGTGTAATTCTTCCTTGCCTGAGTTTCTTTGGGGAGAAGCCTTAAAGACGGCAGTGCACATACTAAATCGGGTTCCTACAAAGGCAGTTTCAAAAACTCCTTATGAACTATGGGTTGGTAGGAAACCGAGTTTAGGATACTTGCTCATATGGGGATGCTTGGCAGAGGCTAAAATTTACAATCCCCAAATAAGGAAATTGGACCCTAAAACTGTTACTTGTCATTTCATTGGTTATCCTGATAGGTCTAAGGGTTTTAGATTTTATTGTCCTAGTCATAATACCCGTATCATAGAGACTAGATACACCGAGTTTTTGGAAGACTGTGACTCCAGTGGGAGTGTTTGTGCCTAGGAAGATCACTTTTGAGGAAAACCGTGTTAGAATTCCATTGCCAGTTTTCCAAGAAAAAGTGGTGCATGTCCCCATTCATGAGGACATAGTCGAACCTGAAGGCATTCCAGACATAACACCCCCTACGGATGAGGGCACAGAAGAAGTTCCTACTGATCAGCCTTTGCGCAGATCATAGAGAGAAAAGAGATCGGCCATTCCAAATGACCATGAGTGTGAATATGAAGGAGAGATGGATGATGATCCCGTCTCTTTCCATCAAGCTATGGAAAGTGATCGGTCGGCTAAATGGCTTCAAGCCATGAAGGAAGAGCTACTCTCAATGGAGAAGAACCAAGTTTGAAAACTCACTGAGTTATCAAATGGAGTCAAGCCAGTTGGCTGCAAATGGGTCTTTAAGACCAAACGTGACTCCAAGGGCGGCATTGAGAGACATAAAGAAAGATTGGTTGCAAAAGGTTACACTCAAAAGGAAGGAATAGACTACAAAGACACTTTCTCTCCTGTTTCCAAGAAAGATTCTTTGAGGATAGTCATGGCTTTAGTAGCTCATTATGATTTAGAGCTACATCAGATGGATGTCAAGACTGCTTTTCTAGATGGAGATTTGCATGAGATTGTCTATATGACACAACCTGAAGGTTTTCAGGTTGAAGGCAAGAAACATTTAGTGTGCAAGCTTGACCGATCCATCTATGGTTTGAAACAAGCCTCTCGGCAGTGGTACTTAAAGTTTCACACAATTATCACAGAATTCGGATTCAAGGAAAATGCTATGGACCAATGTATATATCTCAAGGTCAGTGGGAGCAAGTTCATCATTCTAGTGTTGTATGTTGTTGAACTCTTACTTACCAGTAGCAATTTGGGCATGTTGATGGAAACCAAGAAATTCCTTTCTAGGAATTTGACATGAAGGATCTCGGTGAAGCTTCCTATGTTATAGGAATAGAGATTTACCGAGATAGGACTAAAGGATAGCTGAGATTATCTCAGAAGGCCTATGTTGAGAAAGTCCTGAAAAGGTTCAACATGGATAAGTGCGCAGCTGGCATTGCTCCTGTGATTAAGGGAGATCTGTTTAGTGGTTCATAGAGTCCCAGGAACGATTTGGAACAGAAGAAATGAAGAGAATTCCTTATGCATCGGCAGTAGGAAGTGTCATGTATGCTCAAGTCTGTACCCATCCAGATTTAGCCTACGTGGTGGGCATGCTTGGAAGATATCAAAGTGATCCTGGAATGGATCATTGGAAAGCTGTTAAGAAAGTTATGCGTTATCTGCAAAGAACAAGGGACTATATGCTCACATTTAGAAAGACAAATAGCCTTGAGGTGATTGGCTATTCTGACTCCGACTTTGCTGGTTGTCGGGACACCATGATATCCACATCAGGTTATATCTTTATGCTTTCAGCAGGACCAATATCCTAGAGAACCGTAAAGAAAGGAATGAGGGCTTCATCTACGATGGAAGCAGAGTTTATAGCATGCTGGGAAGCTTCGGCACATGCCTTATAGCTGCGAAACTTTATCTCTGGGCTTCAGGTTGTTGATTCCATTATGAAGCCGTTGAAGATGTACTGTGACAGTTCCACTGCAGTTTTCTTTTCCAAAAACAACAAGTTATCAGACGGTTTGAAGCATATTAGATTGAAGTATCTTGTTGTTAGAGAAAGGATTCAGGATCAATTAGTGTCTATTGAGTACATAAGTACCACACTTATGTTGACAGATCTAATGACGAAAGGCTTACCACTTAAGGTCTTTAATGACCATGTAGTGCGCATGGGGTTGGTGAGTAAGTCTGGTTGTGTTGAGTAGTGGGAGTCTGCATAAAGTTTATAGAGATAATATTGTGATCACTTTTGAGATTTTGATCCTGATAAAATAAAGTTATCTGTTTTTCCATTATTTGTATTGTGCACATTGAATGGATATTTTGAAAGCAGAATGTCGGTAATGACATACAGTGGACCTTATTCATGTTGATAAGTTTGCTAACTTTGTGACCATGGGGAGGTTATTGGATAATGAATCCAATGATTACATGACCCGTTGTTAGTATAACTAATTGAACAGAATGTAAAGTTGGTTAATGAGAAAGGTGTATAGCCCATGCAGCCAAGTGGGAGACTGTTGGACGTTTCCTCATATTTGGGTTTCCAAATATAAAGTTTCCATTTAAGATTGGAATTCTAGAATAACATTGAAAGTTTTAGAGTTGCCAAACTAAGGTTGTGTCTTTGCATTCAAGCAACCTTTCATCATGTTTTGGCAACCCTTCATGTTTAGCAATGTTTGGAAAGGAAAGTAACTCAAAATATACTTTCTATATTCATGGGAAAGAGCCAAAACGAATTGGGTAAATTTAGGAAGTTCCATGGGAACTTTTTAACTATATAAGGAAACCTTTGGTCCCTCTTACAACATACCTTGACCTTGAGATCTCATAGAGAGAGAGTTCTTCTTTGAGAGGTTTCCCATAGACCATTTGGTGTGGAGGTAAGAGAAGAATCAAAGGGTGTTTATGAGCCTCTTGCCGTGCTCGAAAAAGCTACGAGAAGCTACGAGGATCGTCGGATTACACGCCTTCGAGAACAAGCCATGGCACAAGGTAGTAAGGTACTACAAATCCATCTCGTTTAATTTCAAATTTTTCTTTGTTTTCAATGCCAAAGATCCAAAGGGATCACTAAAGTAATGTTTTGGAATAACAAACATATCGTATGTTCAGTTTCAGTAGTGGAAGGGAATAGGAGTGAAACTTTATATAATAATAGCGCTATTTCTATCATAACTTTAGCTTGGCTAAATTAAATATGGTATGATTTCTTTATATACTTTGACTCTGCTTTCATTCATCGATAGATAGATAGAGCTTCCCTGGCTTTCTTATTTCGTTGGTTTGAATCGTTCTCAGTGTGATTTGTTGTAAATAACTGCAATTAATTTGATCTGTTCTTTTCACGTTTCATTTTTCACCCTGATCGAATCAGTTGCTTGAAATGTCAAACAACATTTTTTAATTTACGCTAAGTTGAAGATACAGAGGTAGTTGAAAGTTACCTCTATTATTATGCAATTTATATAATCTAACTTTGTTCCCGTTAGCACAATCTAAAAGCTAAGTTAAATTACATTCGATTGAGGCAAGCAGCTCCTTAGTTTCTTTCGAATAATCGATGCCGACCATCGAATGTGTAGTTATGCTTGATGGATCCAACAATGTCTGATTTTTCTCAACCGGTATAATGAAGATGAATTTTTTGCCAAGATGTTGATAGAGAATTCTATTCATCAGTGTTGTATCTTCGCTCTATTAGTAAAGGGGAAAAGAAACAAAAGGAAAATAAGTAAAAAAAAATTCCTTACCGTGAGAAAATCGATATTAATCAAGTCTAATAGATGATAATTAAGACGGTAAGTATCTCAACGATTTGCGCCTAAATTCTGCTGCAGATAATCCAAGTAAGTATTTGACTTCATCGTTGAATAATGTCAAATCAACTGCCCCCGTATGATCGGTGATACTGATTTTAATTAAACACCAAAATCATATATCATAAGTTTTAGTATGAGTATATTTCATATAATTTAGACTTTTACTACTTGTCATTTCTATTAGATATAAATCGTGTTTTTTACCGCAGAATTGTGTTGTCACTTTCATAACCTCAGTAATAACATTTTCTCGAATTAGTTGCACCCAACACCCTTCGTCTACGCAGAATGCATGCATCATAGCAAAATAGTAATTCAGTTCTTATTCGAATAAGAGTAGCTGTGAGTCTGTAATATGATGCCTAGATTTAAGGAAAGTAATTACCGTTAAGGAAAAAAATGTTGACAGTATGAATGGTAAATTCAGTGTAAATGTTAGAGAGTATCATTTACATTGTGTGGATGCTGCTACAACTGATCATATAGTTCATTGATAGCAATCCTTTTTGCAACTAGTAACATAGAGATGTTGCTTATTGGTGATGATGAACTTAATATACGAAGTATGTATGGATTTTTTGTCGGGATTCAACTTACAAATTGATTTTTGGGAAAAATACACTTAGACCCCCTGTGGTTTCCGACACATTCAACTTAATCCCTAATGTTTAAAAAGTTACAAGTAGGCTCCCTGTGGTTTCAATTTGTGTAAGGTAGACCCCCTCAGTTGACGGTTTGTCCACAGATTGAAGGGTTAGGATGATTCGATGGAGCTGATTTTTTAGGCACACCCTATCTATGTCAAGGCACATCACATGAACGCTTTGGATCATCCAAACAATGTGGACCCACTGTGTTTTTTACAGTGTTTGGATTCAGGTATGGGCCCACATTGTTTGGATGATCCAAAGCGTTCATTTGATGGGCCCTGACATAGATAGGGTGTGCCCAAAAAATCAGCTCCATCGAACCATCCTAACCCTTCAATCTGTGGACGAACCGTCAACTGAGGGGGCCTACCTTATACAAATTGAAACCACAGGGGGTCTACTTGTAACTTTTTAAACATTAGGGGTTAAGTTGAATGTGTCCGAAACCACAGGGGGGTCTAAGTGTATTTTTCCCTTGATTTTTTATTTTTTTTCTACGTGGAAAATGGAATTTAAAAATTATATATATATATATATATATATATATATATATATATAAACTATGCAGCTAAATTTCCAAAATGTCATTCGCTCTTTCTAGGAAAGCGATTTTGGAAATGTTTTTCCGCCACCACTCATGATGGCTCTATCTGTTAGCATTTAACGACTTTGTTTGTTTTGGGGAAAAAGCAATATAAGAATTCATGTAATTGTCATATGCTGATGCATGTTCTTTGTAGTTGTTTTCGTAGTTGTCATAGAAAGGTACCTTTTCTTCGTACTTTTCTTGGTAGTTTGTCTACTTTGTAGCCGTTTATCCGTAATTCATAGCATGGGCCTATCATTTGCCATGGGCTTCTTTGATTGGATAGGGCCCACCTCTTGCACATCATTTTTTATAGTTTGGGTCTCCCCAATTGAATTGTATCACCACTCCTAGCACGGGAGGGGGCCCACAATTTTACCTCTAATGTTATGAATAGGTCAGCCCGGGGCCCACCTTTTGCACATCATTTTTGATCGGTGGGGTCTCATCACATGAATTTTATAACCATTCCTAGCACAGGAGGGGCTCACAATTTTACCTCTAATATAATGAATAGGTGAGCCAACCATCTGTACCCACCCGAACCTATGTACAGGGGTGGACCCACCATTTGACACCTTTGTTTGATAGGGTGGGGTCTCCTATTTTACACCCATGCATAGCATGGGTCCAGTATCAAGTGTGTGTGTGTGTGTGTGTATATATATATATATATATATATATATGAGAGAACATTTCCTAGACACTTGTGTAGGTAAGTTACCTACACACTACCTTAAAATATAGTAGGGGCCCACATTGTTTGGGTGATCCAAGCCATTCATTTGAATGATCCTCACATAGATAGGATGTCCACAAAAAATCAGATCCATAGGATCATCCTAACCATTCAAACTATGGAGGCAAAAAATGGACTAATTTGTGAAGGTTTATACACGTCCATTTTACCTCCACAAATCGTAGGGTTGGGATGATCCTATGGATCTGATTTTTTGTGGACACCCTATCTATGTGAGGACCATTCAAATGAATTGTTTGGATCACCCAAACAATATGGGCCCCCACTGTATTTTAAGGTAGTGTGTAGGTAACTTCCCTACACAAGTGTGTAGGAAATGTTCTCTCATATATATATATATATATATATATATATATATATATATATAGAGAGAGAGAGAGAGAGAGAACGGTTTCTACACACAAGTGTAGATAAGTTATCTACACACTAGCTTAAAATACAGTGGAGGCCCATATTGTTTGGGTGATCCAAACCATTCATTTGATTGGCCCTCACATAGATAGGGTGTCCACAAAAACTCATCTCCATAGGATCATACTAACCCTTTGAACCGTGGAGGCAAAAAATGGACAGATTTGTGAAGGCTTATACACGTCCATTTTACCTCCACAAATCGTAGGGTTGGGATGATCCTATGGAGCTGATTTTTTGTGGACACCCTATCTATGTGAGGGCCAATCAAATGAATGGTTTGGATCACCCAAACAATATGCCCTCCATTGTATTTTAAGCTAGTGTGTAAATAACTTATCTACACTTGTGTGCAGAAACTGTTTTCTCATATATATATATATATATATATATATATATATATATATATATATATATATATATATATGAGGAAAAGGATTGTACACTCAAGTGTACCTAACCTTAGGTACGCTCGAGTGCCAAATCACATGGGTCCCATATTTTTTTTGGTCATCTAAACCATTCATTTGCAAGGCCCCATCATAGATAGGGTGCATACCAAAATCAGCTCCATAGGATCGTTCTAACCCATCCATTTGTGGAGGTCAAAATGGACAGACACTGTTTGTCCACAAATCTGCCCATTTTGCCCTCCAGTTTTGGAGGGGTCAAGATGATTCAATGGTGCTGATTTTTGGTACACACCCTATCTATGATGGGGCCTTGCAAATGAATGGTTTAGATGACCAAAAAAAATGTGGGACCCATGTGATTTGACACTCGAGCGTACTTAAGGTTAGGTACACTCGAGCGTACAATCCTTTTCCTATATATATATATGTGTGTGTGTGTGTGGGGGGGGGGGGGGGGGGGAACTTTTTTGTGAGCTCGAGCTCATGTAGCTTATATGAGCTGGAGTATTCATTTTAAAGGCCTTCATATAGATAGGGTGTGTACCAAAAATCAGGTCCATAGGATCATCATAACCCATCAAAAAGTGAAGGGACAAATGGACAGACAAACACAAATCTGCCCAATTTTGCCCTCCACTTTGGAGGGGTTAGGATGATCCAATGGACCTGATTTTTGGTACACACCCTATCTATGATGGAGCCTTGTAAATGAATGGTTCGGATCACCACCAAAAATGTGGGACCCATGTGTTTGGGAACTCGAGCTCATATAAGCTTATATGAGCTCGAGCTATATATACACACATATATACATACATACATACTAGTATTCTGGCACCCATGCTATGCATGGGTGTAAGATGATAGGACCCACACAATCAAAACATGATGTGTAAAAGGTGGGCCCACCCCATAAAAAACATGGTGGCCACACTAACATATAAGTTTGAGGTGTAAAATAGTGGGCTCCACCATATGCATGGGTTTGGGTAGATATGGTGGGCCCACCGGATTAAGTGTAAAATGTTGGCCCTCACCCATGCTATGCTTGGGGATACAAAGAAAATATGTTTCAGGGAAAAAAAATTTGGAAAAGGCAAATGACATTTTGAAAAGTTACATTTTTATAGATTATTTTTATAGATTGTTGGGATTTGCTAGGGACTTTCGCAGAGAGGCATTTCGGGGCTGGCTGCTGCATAAGAAAGCAGCCATACAGGCTCATTTTCAATAGAGTTTTCCTTTTTTTGTTTAATTCATCATGCAACAGCATGCTGAGCTTTCTATGAAAGTCCCTAGCAAATCCCATATTTTCCGAGCAATTTCATAGAAAGCTATTTCAAGACTGACTTTTGCATGAGAGAACAGCCACACGGGCTCACTTTTCAGCAGATTTTGTCTTATTAATTTAATTTATCTGAGGTAGTTGTTTTCTCGTGCAAAACTCAGCCGCGGAATGACTTTGCGTGAAATTGCCTCGCAAATTCCATTTAATATTGCTTGATTGTTATTGATTGTACTAAATAAAAGATGCTGAGCTATTCGAATGTCAGCTTGTGTATTTTCTATTGAAGTTCATGCAATTAGTCAAGATAAGAAGTAGAAGGCCTTTGCAAATTCAATCATATTCTCAATAAGGAATTCAATCATATTCTCACTAAGGAATGAATTTCTCCATCTCTAGAACTGTTTTAAAATCTCTCTCTTCCATATCAAAGTTCATAGAAATCTGATAGGGCTGCAACTCGAGCCGGGTTTTACCCGACCCGCATCGACCCGACCCGAAAATAGCTTGGGTCGGGTTCAGGTTTCATGGGTTTTGGGTCGAGCCGGGTTCAGCATTCAAAAGCCCGCATGAATCTCGGGTCGAGCCGGGTTTGAAGGGGCCCGACCCGACCCTACCCGAGTTACATAAGTTATAGTATCTACATTTTTTTCTATTGTTAGTTAAAAGTTAAAGGGATATTACATTTACACCCCCTCTAGTTTCTGACACATCCACTTCCACCTCTATAGTTTAAAACGTGACAAATACACCCTTGTAGTTTCAATTTGTTTAAGGTAGGTCCCCTCAGCTGAAGGTTCGTCCATAAATTGAAGGGTTAGGATGATCCGATGGAGCTGATTTTTTGGGTACACCCTATCTATGTCAGGACCCATCAAATGAACGCTTTGGATCATCCAAACAATGTGGGCCCACATTATTTGGATGATCCAGAGCGTTCATTTGATGGGTCCTGACATAGATATGGTGTGCCCAAAAAATCAGCTCCATCGGATCATCCTAACCCTTCAATCTATGGACGAACCTTCAGCTGAGGGGGCAAACCTTAAACAAATTGAAACTATAGGGGTGTATTTGTCACGTTTTAAACTATAGGGATAGAAGTGGATGTGTCAGAAACTAGAGGGGGTGTAAATGTAATTATCCCAAAGTTAAAAGTGAAAACCCACTGTTACTGTATGTGAGTGTAATTTCTGCTTTTATGAGTTGAGTTGATTCAAGTGTTTGATTCAGCATTGTTTGATTGTAATTACAACATTGTTTGATTACAGCATTGTTTGATTCAAGTGTGACGTAAGTGTAATTACATCATTGTTTGATTCAAGTGTAATGTGAGTGTAATTTCTACTTCTATGAGTTGAGTTGCCTTGCCAAACAAGAATTTTCCTTAAAAATTTGCGTCAACGTGAAAAAACCCGACCCGACCCGAACCAACCCGAGATTTATCATGGGTAGGGCCGGGTTTGGGAATCGTGGGTTTTCCGAAAAGAAACCCGCCCGACCCGACCCGAGATATTTCTCGGGTAGGGTTGGGTTCTCCAAAACCCGACCCGCCCGACCTGAGTTGCAGCCCTAAAATCTGATATGAAATAATAAAATTATAATTCTTGTATTAAAATACTCCAATGAGAATATCATCACAATCTTGACAATAATAAATAAAGCAAAGTTGGTAGTCCTTATATTTCTCTTTACTGTTATTGATTGACTTTTTCTCTTCTGATAGATAATTTTAACCTAATTTGATCAAGAGATTGTTTGAATTCTAATGAAAACAAATAAAATTATAAGGTTTATTCAAGCATCCCATTCTTTATCAGCGAATATTGAACAAATTTTAAGATGTTCTTGGTTTGATTGTGGTTTATTTTCTTATTCTAAGATAAATTTTGGGCAGTGATAAATCGACCCCCATCTCTCTCTCTCTCTCTCTCTCTCTCTCTCTCTCTCTCTCTGCACTGCCCTATATAGGGGTCGATTTAAGATACATGGGGGTCGATTTATCACTGACCTAAATTTTTCGTCCTTACTTTTTTGTTCTTGAGGCTAAAACTGCATCTCAGCATATAGCAAACAAACAAATTGCGGCTATAGAGTGGAGGGAACAACCTCCAAATTTGTTGGACTATCAGATGAATAACTTTGGGTGATTAATTGCCAAGTCTAGCGTGTGGAAGGACCCAGAAGGTCCCATGGATCCGAACGTTAACGGACAGGTGTGGGGCACAACAGCTGGATCAGAAAGAGTCCATTGGATCCATATTTAAGGTTCAAAATGATTGGTCCCAAAAGCCAATGGATCATCCAATATCGGAATAGAGGGCAACAAACTAACAATGTACGGAAATACAAAATATTTTCATTCATTTAGGGCCCGTTTGGATACCTCATATTTTGTATTTTGATATGGAATTGAGTTTTGAATACAAAATGAAAAGATCCGCCAGCTCACGTTGAGGGAGACAGAGAGGGAAGGGG
Source organism: Tasmannia lanceolata (assembly GCF_043159265.1). Lineage (NCBI taxonomy): Eukaryota > Viridiplantae > Streptophyta > Magnoliopsida > Canellales > Winteraceae > Tasmannia > Tasmannia lanceolata. The sequence continues at coordinate 63,886,527 of NW_027518695.1, read as the reverse complement.
GTAATTCCTACTGGAGGGGGATAGGTTGAAGAGCAAAGAGGGTGAAGGAAACTGCCAGGTCTTTGGATTTCCAAGTACTTATTTCCACAATATATTTGGAAATCTAAGTTTTTTCACGGTCAGATTTGGAAATTCAAGGATTTGATCTGGATCCAAATCACAACACAAAAAGGGCTGCAAATGTGAGAAATCCAAATCAAAATCTTCTCGGCATCCAAACGGGCCCTTAGAAGGATGGCACATTATAGAACATATACAGATCGGAGGGTTAGGATCATCCTTTGAAGATACGAATTCGGGGCCCAACCTATTTACTAATGGGACGATCCAAATGAAAGGTTTGGATCATTAAACAAGGTGAACCCACTGTACTTGAATACTAAAACTACTTCCACTACACACATGGCACATGTACGGCAATCAGGGCCGTTGATCTAATGCACATGTTGCCAACATTTATCGTCCAATCAGTCACCATAGATGAGATCTGTTTCAAATACTTCAATTTGAAACAAAATTATGTACAATTGAATATAGATAGCATGCAAATGAAAGTGAAACCGCTGGCATAAAGTACATTTTGTGAAAAGCTTCAGATTGATGATAACCATCCAGTTAAACATCACATGGGAACAAGACATCTGTATGTTACATGTATTCTTCTGAATGGGCGACGGATTCCAATACTTTAGGAATCAACTGATCGCTTTTATCTATTTCTTTTTAAATACTACAGTGACAAATTTACAATTATCACATGTTTTTCAGGTGAAATTATATGGTGTAAGGCATTAGAACAATAAGGCCTTTGTACGGTGGAAGTAGCACCCTTGACATCTGTATGTAACCCTACCGTATTGTTGTAAGACCTTGCACCATATAAAATCTTGTTTTTCAGTTGTATGTATTTTGATAGTAGATTTTTATACAAAAGTAAAACATTACATTAACTCACTAAAATTCTCAGTATTACCTTTTATAATCATATTATAATGTAAAGGAAATAAAATTAGAATTGATTAAAATATATTGGTGAATCCATGAATGCTTCTTTTAGAGGTTAGACGAATCCGACAGTTGATTCCAACCCTCCTACCGATACTTATGCAAGTGAGTTAATTTATACTTATGGAAGTGAGTTAATTTATGAACAAGATAAAATGCACTCCAAGTAATCACACAGACGATCAAAAGCCTTTCATATATACAACTGCATTGTGATTGTCATTGTGTTGTACATTGAATATTGCCGTGGTAAGCGTGGTGGAAAGCGTGGACATAGCCTCAGTAGTTCTTGCTGAAGCTCTAAACTAACAAACAGTATACATGAAACCGCTCCCAGATACAGAGTCCAGAAGCACAACTTAAAAGGAAAGAAGTTTTCATTGATACACGACGAAACAAACTTTACAAAACTCCCCGTACTGTTGTAGCCCCATGAAAAAATACATTTCCCTCTAATTCAGCATCTTGACACTTTGAATCTAGCTCCTAAACTGCTGGGCATTGTATGCAATTGTTAACCTTCTCCCGGATAGGAGACAGGGGATGGAGACACTTAAGTTCTCTGACTATATCCATGGAGATTAAATCAATCTAGTGAGAGTAAGGACGATTATTTCCCGCACCCAGATGGAATCCATTTGGGACATTCAAAGAAGCGCCAGAATTATGTGAGCTGTGATTCGAGTGTGGAGGAGAAAGACTAGGAATGGCCTCAAGAGTGGAACGAGGTGAATGACGAGAGGCTGCTGTGGATTTCGAAGTTTCAGGATGAGATAGGGCAGTCTCACTGGAGAAAACAGTGATATATGCATCATGCAAAATAAACTTACGTGCTGATAATTGAATTTCACTTGAAAGGGGAAAAAACTTTAGGAAAACTCACCCATTTGATAACTGTTTTCCTTTGCTGGCCTTGGTGCTTGGAGAAATTTGACTAGTTTGGTTTCTTGGGCTCTGTGCTACATCCTGATCAAATAACATGAATGGAAGTATCTTTTAAGGCATTTTCAATAAAAAAGATGGTTACAAAATATTTGCAAAAATAGCATTTAAAAAAACCAAAAACTTATAAAATTTAAGACTTACCATCAGTTTTCGTGAATTTTTCTTTATACAACAACCACGAATTTCCTGAGAGTGGGGACCTCTCACAAAACGATGCTGAAGTAACTCGCTCGCCGTTGGCCGGTCTGCTGGATTTCTTCGGAAGCAACGCTGTAGGAAGTCCTTACCCTCAGCAGACAATGTGTCAGGTATCGGAGGAGATTCATTCTTCAAGATCTTAAACATGGCTGCAGCCTGCACAGAGATCATAAACAACAAAATTCATTTTTTTTTTTTGAATGGCAAAACCAAGGTTGCCAGAGCGGGAATCGAAGGCTCCCAGGAAAGAATCCTGCTTCCTTGGGCAAAACAACAAAATTCATTTAGTGGAAAAAACACTACATGAGAAAAGCACAAAATAGCATACGACTCAAAACGAACAATGGCATTAACGCTTAAGAGGGTAGTGGGAAAAATGCACAGATTGAGGGCAACCATTCAGGATTGCCCTGACTGCATCAATGACAGCTGTGAGCCACCATGGAACCAGGAATTCTCTCTTGAGCCAGGAAATGATGTTGATGAGTACCCTCAACAAACAAGGTATTGGGACAGGGTATTGCGATATGTGTCTTGGTTTCCAAGATTGAATAGGCTATTAGGTTATTAAGTGGACAGTGGTCTCTTAGGCTAGGCTTTAGGGGAAACCCTAGCTATATATGGTTATTCCTTAAATGGTAAGAGGCACGACACACAAGGAAATCTCATGGTGAAGTGAGACCATGAAGAGAGGATTTCTCTCGGCGACGAGAGGTTTTTTCGATGCAAGAGAGATGGCTTTCTTTTCTCTTGGTGCGTATGAGATAGCTTGGGCGATATTAGTTGAGAGAGCGAAGTGAAAGGGTTGCAGTTTGTAGCTTGGGCGACTTACCCGTGTAGGTCATTTTTCGCTTCCGTCTTTATTTTCTAAAAAGAGTTCCATTTGGAAGTTTTTTCCTTATTTGTTTGTAGTTGTACTGCGGTTTCAAAAATAAAAGGCAACCCTAGGAAACTAACATCAGCATCCACTCCATATTTAGATCTGTCATTGACCCAGCTTGACTAGGACTTACGTTATTTTTTAGGTTTCCTAAGTGGACTAAGAGAGGTCTCTTGGGGTAGGCTTTAGGGCAAAACACAAGTATATAAGGTTAACTCTTGCTGGATATAGTGTATTTGTCTAAGGGCATAGTTGTCATTGTACTTTTCCTTTCTTCGTGAGGAGGAGTTTTCCCTAACTCACTATTTTCTTCTTTTCTCTTGATCTTACGTAACATGGTATCAGAGCCCTAGGGTTTCTAATCCCTAGGGAGAATCGCCAACCTCCATCTTCTCCATCTCATCCACCCAAATCCAAATCCAGGGTTTCTAATCCCTAGGGAGAATCGCCAACCTCCATCTTCTCCATCTCCTCCACCCAAATCCAAATCCATCTACCGCACCCTTTCCAAGCATCCATCTTTCCACCCCTGCGGTAACCCTCTCCACCCCCCTCCATACGGAAATACCCCCACCCCACTCGTAACCCTCTCCACCCCTCCTCCCCCTTTTCACACCTCGCCACCCTCACGCCTCCCCACCCCTAGCCCCTTTCAACATATCAGACCCTAATCCCCTTTCTTTTCCCACTTTTCAATTCCTCATGGTCTAAATCACCTCTTTGGCTTCTTTTTTTCTCCAAACTTCATCCCTAATCCCCTTCTTTTCCTTCTTTTCAATTCTTCTTTTCTCCAACCTTCATCCCTAATCCCCTTTCTTTTCCTTCTTTTCAATTCCTCATGGTCTAAATCACCTCTTTGGACTTCTTTCTTTCTGCGCAGTTCCGGTTATCTTTATCTCCCTTTATCATTCTATGGCTTGCCTTTCTCGCCCCTCTTCTGTTTCTCTCTCGGAGCCGCACTCTACTATCTCGATTCTACGTATGATTTCCTGTCCGTTTATTTCTTTATCTTACTTCTCTTTCGCTTAGTTTGCAGGTGTGCTTGAGAGCCTCTTCGCTTCTCTCTATCTCTTTCGTCTTTCGGAATGGATCCCACAGGTGTTAGACCTTCCTCCTCCTGTCAGCCCCTCGCTTCCTGACACCCTCTGACACCCTCTCTGCTCCGGCACCACCGTCTTCTTCGAGTTATACTCCATCACCTTACTCTCCGTCCGTGGAACATTCTTTCCCCCAGATGACGTCCAAGCGTCTCGACGGCTCCAACTACCTGAGTTGGAGTCTCGCTGTTGAGACCTACATCCTCGCTCGAGGAAAGGTGTCTCTTATTGAGCGGGATCCCCCTCCTCGCTTAGATCCCTCCTATGATCGGTGCCGACAGGATGATGCCCTCATTCGCACTCTTCTGTGGCAAAGCATGACCCCCCAGGTGTATAGACCACTGATGACCTTGCGGACCTCCAAGGCCATCTGAGATCATGCCACTCTCATTTACTCTGGGGTTGATAACCTCACTCGACTCTGCTCCACGTACTCTGAGTGGATTCGTCTTCAGCGTGGTGATGCTTCTCTATCTGATCACTACAACCAATTTACCTCACTCTGCTAGCAGCTCGACACCCTACTACTGATCTGATTGTTCTACTCGGTAGCGTGACCAGTTCCGTGTTGTTCACATTATATTGATACTTGCTATACTCTTCACCCGGAGCTTCGTCTCTCCCGGGCGGCCCACGTTACTGCTGCAGATCCTATTGATGTTGCGCCAGCACCGTCTATTCTTGGCAGCGCTCCCCTAGCCCCACAGAGTGATACTATGACTATTTCCAGGGCCGACTACGAGGACTTGCAGCGTCTTTGTCTCAGCAGCGGCCCGCATACTGCCGGTTATGTCCACCCAGGTAGTTCATCGGCCTCTCTACTTACCAGCTCCAGTTCCTGGATTATTGATTCAAGGGCCTTTAACCATCTGACTGGTAATGCTTCTTCCCTTAGGCTGTGTTCACTTGCGTTCTCAGGAAATGAAAAGAAAGGAAAGGCCCCAAATTTTCTCGGGAAACCTGAAATTCCATCGTTCTCTTTGTTTCTCTAGAAAGTATTGTAAATGACGTGGAAAAGAAAAAAAAATATGTGGAAATTTTTTCCTCCCGCAAATGCTTTCCACTCCTTTCCTCCCAAATCGGTAGGAAAATCATTTTCTAACGTCGCGAGAAAACAGGTTTCTCGTCACAGTTTCTTTTCCCTCGGTTTATGGGCAAGTGAACAGCGAGAAAACAAGTTTCCCATCACAGTTTCTTTTCCTTTATTTTCCATTTTTCCACGTCAGATTCCTTTTCTTTTCCTGCAGCGAGAAAACAAGTGAACGGACCCCTAGTTCTTTTCGTCCATTTTCTCCTGCTTCTCATCCTGTTACTTTAGCTGATGGGACCTCTACACCCATCACTGGTATTGGTACTCTCTCTCCACATTCTGGTTTTACATTGTCCTCTGTACTTTGTGTCCTGAAATCTCCTTTCAATTTAATTTATTTAGTCAAATTACTAAGACCCTACACTGCTCTGTCTCATTCTTTCCTTCTTACTGTGCTTTTCAGGATCTCACGACTGAGAGGACGATTGGCTCGGGCTGTGAGGTGGGTGGTCTCTATCAACTCGACAGTGACTTGCCCCAAGAAGCTTCGGCAGACTCTATTGTGTCCTCCACTATTCAGCCTTTTGATTGCGAGTCTTGTCAACTTGGGAAACACCATCGTGTGTCTTTCCCCACTAAGGTCCTTAGTAGAGTTTCGCGTCCTTTTGATTTAGTACATTCTGATGTATGGGGTCCATCGAGGACTATGTCTCTCTTTGGATACAGATATTTTATCATATTTGTGGATGATTTCTCTCGTGTCGCTTGGTTATTTTTATTAAAAGACCGTTCTCAAGTTTTTAATGCATTTCGTACTTTTTATGCTGAGATTACTACACAATATCAGTGCACACTTAAATGTTTACGCACTGATAATCTCTGTTCTAAAAGGCCGCCGCCCAGGCCGCCTAGGCGCCTAGGCGTTGGGCGCAAAAAAAACGCACCGCCCAGGCCCTGGGCGTTTAAAAAAGCGGTCTCACAGCCTGGGCGTTATTAGGCGGCCGCTCAGGGGATAAGGCTGCCGCCCAGGTGATGAGGCGGCCGCCCAGGCCCTGGGCGTTTTTGACTTTTTGTTATTATTTAATGTTTAGTGCTTATGCATAAAATGGTTTGGATTATTATGTATTCAAGTATTTGTATTTTATATAAAAAAAATGCAAGATATTATGAATATATATTAATATCTAAAAAACAAATGAAAAACGCCCCAAAACGCCTAGGCGGCCTGGGCGCTGGGAGGTCAGTCAGCCGCCTAGCTCCGCCCAGCGCTTTTTAGAACATTGCTGATAATGCACGTATATATTTTTCTACTGAGTTTCGTACTTTCTTCTCCTCCCACGGTATCATTCATCAATCATTATGTGCATACACCTCCCAGCAAAATGGTGTCGCTGAGAGGAAACTCCGTTGCTTGCTCGACATCACTCGCTCCCTCCTCTTTCAGATGCATGTCCCTAACTCCTATTGGAGTGATGTCGTTCTCACCACTTGCTTCCTCGCCAATCGTCTTTCATCTTCTGTGTTGGATGGCACCTCTCTGTACTCGATGCTTCATCCTACGAGTGACCCCTTCCTGCTTACAGCCCGGGTCTTTGGTTATGTCTGCTTTGTACACAACCTCTCTCTCGGTCTGGATAAATTGGACCCTCGGGCCAAGCGTTGTGTTTTCCTGGGCTACCCTCGTACCCAAAAAGGCTATTGATGTTATAGCCCTCGGCTGAGATGGTTATTCATCTCGGCCGATGTCACCTTCTTTGAGTCCACTTCCTTTTTTCAACCTCCTCCTGCCAGTGATGCTCTCTTTGATTCTCTCGTTCCTCTACCCCTCCATGTCCTTCCTGATCCTGTTCACTCTACTTCACCTACTATTCCTCCTCCTGTCACACGGGTCTATCAGCGACGCCCAAGAGATGATGATCCTACCCTACAGCCCGAGTTGGCGCCCTCGCAGCTGGAGATTCTGGCCTTCTCTTCTCAGGTACCTCTTTTACCTTCTTCTGGTGAGTTAGTTGATTCTCCTATTGCATCTCGTACCCGATCTCGTACGACTGCTCACCCTATTTCTTCTGTAATTTCCTACGACCATCTGACTCCTGGGTTCTGTAGTTTTGTCCATTCTTTGTCTTCTGTTTCTTTACCCAGGTCAGTTTCCGATGCCCTTGCTCATCCGGGCTGGTGCGCTGCTATGGAGGCTGAGATGGCTGCCCTTCGTTCCAATCACACTCAGGATTTAGTTCATCTTCCTTCTGGGGCCAAGGCAGTTGGCTGTAGATGGTGGGTGTTCACCATCAAACATTTACCAGACGGTACTATTGAGTGCCTTAAGGCACGGCTTGTCGCCAAAGGTTACACCCAGACCTTCGGCGTTGATTACATGGAGACCTTTTCTCCTATTGCCAAGATTCTCTCAGTTCGGGTCTCTCACTTGCTGTAAACCATGGCTGGCCTCTCTATCAGCTTGATGTTAAAAATACTTTCCTTCATGGTGACTTGACTGAGGAGGTCTACATGGAGCAACCTCCTGTATACGTTGCTCAGGGGGAGATGTCCTCCTCAGTGTGCAAGCTACGCAAGTCTCTGTATGAACTCAAACAATCTCTTAAGGCCTTGTTTGGGCGATTCAGTGATGCTAGCATGCGGTTTGGCATGAGGCAATGCGTCGTTGATCATTCTGTGTTTAGTAGTCACTCTACTGCTGGACAGGTTCTTCTAATAGTCTATGTGGATGACATTAATATTACAGGCAGCGATACAGGTGGGACCTTTATAATGATGTAGTTAACTGGGGCAGGAGATCGGACCTGTAATTTTCTATTTTGTTAATTTTTTTACTCTTTGTGGCTGCATATCTTTTTTCTTAGAATGTCTTAATAAACTAGTTAAAATTAAAAAATAAAAAAGAATTAACGCCAATGACCAAGTATAGGTGGCCTGTGTTGTAATTCTCTAACATTTTTGTTTGAAAGACTACGTACAAGATCACAAGAATACATCTACACAAAAAAAAAAAAAGGCCACAGAGTTTCATAATATGCTACCAAAAAGATCTTGTACAATTAATTTATTCATCAAATTATCTCCTATTAGGTTTTTACATAGTACTTGACCAAATCAACTCTTCATATGTACAAAACTAGTCAACCAAAAGATGGTGCAACCTAAACATGTAACCATATTTTGTCAAGAAAATATTTAATCAAATAAATAAATATATATATATATATATATATATATATATATATATATATATATATATATATTAGGGAAAACTGTTCGTGAGCACAAAAACATGGATCGCACATTTTTTTGGGTGATCCAAAGCATTCATTTGGGAAAGCCCTTACATGGATAGGGTGTGTACCAAAAATCAGGTCCATAGGATCATCCTAATGGACTTGCTTTTGGTACACACCCTATCTATGATGGGGTCTTACAAATGAGAGGTTTGGATCACCACGAAAAATGTGGGACCCATGTGTTTGGGCACTCAAGCTCATATAAGCTTATATGAGCTCAAGCTCACGAACAGTTTTAACGTGCCTGAGAGTATTTCTGCAAATACAAAGATGTTGGAAATAGAAACAATTGTAAGGCAATAAAGATGACAGGATCAGCCACTAAAACATAGCAATAATTTAGACCTACATGGCTCAGTTCCTAATTCCTTTGGGAGGTCATAAAACTCTATAGCAAGTCAAAATTACAGTGCCCGGCATAATAATTTTCAAGTTAAATAAATGTCTCAGAGATGGGGACATGATGAAGCATAATTATTTAAGTGCTTACCCCTTCAAATTCACTCCAAGGAGCTTTGCCTGTAAACATCTCAATAATGGTACAACCCATACTCCAAATATCAACAGCTAGATCGTTGACAGAATCTTTATTCATCATAGCCTGCATGACCTGTAAGAACTCAATCTGTGAGATGGAGGGAAACAATATGAAACTTAAAATAAGGTAGGAAAAAGAGATACCTCTGGAGCCATCCAATATGGACTTCCCTTCAGTGAAAGTGCAGCAGCTTGTCCAGTAAGCTGAATGCCAAAATAAATCAGCTTAAGAAAATCAAAGGTTTAAATAAAAAATCAAGAATGTCCAACAGTAAAAAAAAATTGAACATGATGAAAGGAGATCCAAAGTTAAACTACATATCTACATTTGGTCACTTCTACATTAAATATATTTAGCTGAAACTTCCATTTAGAGTTCTGAATGAAGAAACAGCAAGAGGCTTTATATAATTCAATAAAGAAGCAATAGCCTAAGTTTCTCCGAAATGATCACTGACTGCAACACAATGATGGCAGCTATTTAAAACAAATGACAACCACAACTAAAGGGCTAATGCCAATAATAAATGGGAAAAGGGAATCTAAGAGTTTGCATAGGTACCATTCAGAAAAAAAAAAAAAAAAGTTTGCATAGGTTGCAAGCTGTTTACCGCCGGCGATCGGAAAAGTTTTCCGGTGAGTGATTGATATCGTTTTGCTCGTCTCCTAACGACAAATCATCCCCTAAAGTTTCAAGTCAATCCGACGAGCCGGATCGGGAGAACGAAGCTTTCAAAGTGAGTGGCAGTTTCTGTAAATTTCAAAGTTGTAGTAGTTCAAAAAAAATTACAGAAACTGCGACTTACTTTGAAAGCTTCGTTCTCCCGATCTGGCAGTCAGATTGACTCAAAACTTTAGAGGGTTATTCTATAATCAGGGAGGAACAAAACAGTGCCAGTCACTCGCCAGAAAACTTTTCTGGTCACCGGCAGTAAGCAGCTTGCGTAGGTAAGCTACCTATGCAAACTCTTAGGTTCCCTTTTCCCGCAATAAGAATAACGACAGTAAATAATAAAGAAGCCTACGATTGCATCACTTCCAAGTCAGGTGCGCATAGTCATTACAAATAAGAATGTACATAGTATCTAAATAACATATCCCAACCAACATGCAGTAGCTCAGTTGGATACACCCATATCTAAATCAACCATTACGAACCTACCTGCTGATGGGCTTTCACCCCACTCCATTTAGGGGTGCAACTTGGGCGGGCTCAACCCAAACCTGACGGGTTCAACCCGGGAAAAAGGGTTGGGTTGAGCTCGGGTCGGGTTCGGGTTGAGGGGTTGGGCAACCTGACCCGAGTGAACCCGGCATTTTTAATCATTTTAAAAAAAAATTAAGCTAAAAATCTCGGGTCGGGTCAGGTTGGGTTGACCAAATGATTGCTCGGGTCGGGTTCGGGTTGGCCTCAACCCGACCCGAGTTGCACCCCTAACTCCATTCCGTTCCATTCCTTAACCGGTTTCCAAAGACAGTTCCCGGAGCATAGAGCAATAGATAGATGAAATTCGCAATCCCATAAATCAAAAGCGCATCCTATCATGTCTATCATGGAAACTACGGCCAAGGGAAATCTAAGCATGGTTTTAAATTTTGGCTGGAATCCAAAATTCCGGACCGAGACCGAAATTTTAAAATTTCGGCCGAAATTATAAGTTTACATCGAAACCGAAATTGCCACCGAAACCAAAATTTCAAACCTTGAATCTAAGCTGCAGCTATATGCAAATGAAATCAAACCTGGTTGGGCTTTCTTCAGTTCTTCACAAATTACAGCTCCTCAGATACGGGCAGAATTTTGCCCCTATGGTATCCCATGAAAATAAACATCAATCTTATCTCCACGTCTAGTCAGTTTATTCATGCTTTAGTTGACTTCCTGCCTAGCAGATCAAACTTCTTTCTGGCTGCCATCTACAGTATGAACTATGGCGGTGATCGCACTTCTCTATGGACATTTTTTTTATGAGGTAGGGTGAAAATATTATCAGATTTGCGTAAGAGAAAATTGGACATATATTGAATCACTTTCCCGGAGCATTCATGATCCTCATGATCCTTGGATCACTAACGGGGACTTTAACAATATCAGATTTGCGTAAAAGAAGATTGGAGGTGCTGAAACACAGAAAATTGGCAAAAATGACGTTCTCCTCCCAAAAAGTAATGCTGGTTTCGAGGAGGTTCATTGACTCTTGCTGCTGTCCCACCCAACAATGCTGTTAACATGGAAAAACAGATCATCTCTCTAGACTGTTTTCCAAAGAGGAAATCAAGGACGCAATATTTCAAATCGATGGCAACAAGGCATCTGGCCCCGATGACTTCATCAGAGCGTTCTTTCAATCCTTTTAGTACCTTGTAGCAGATGGTTTTGTTAATTTTTTATACAAGACAACCCTATTCATCCCAAGCAAATTATACTCATTAAGGGATTGGGGAGGGAGAGAACCCTACTGCATACAGTTCGAGGGAAAGAGTAGGCCTTTGAAGGGATTGGAAAGGAAGGAATAGTCAAAGAGGACATAATGAGGTAAACATTTCCGAAAATATTCTTCTTTCCCACGATCTCATGCATAACTTCCACAGAAATATAGTAGAGATGCCGTGTGCCTTAAAGTCGATCTCAAAAAGGTTTCAACAGCATTCATTGGGATTCCCTTCTATTGAGTTCATGTGTCTTCAACTTCAAGGTTTTGACCATAAGCGGTACAATTGGATTGCCCAATGTATCAATTCACCAAAGTTCTTTTTTATTGTTGATGGCTCCCCAGTCGGACACTTCACTAGAAGCAATGGTCACAAACAGGGAGACCCACTCTCCCCACTGCTTTTCTGCATTGTCATGGCAATGCTCACTATTGGGCTTGATGATGAATGGATCTGGACCCCCGACTCTCAAGGGGGATTCTCGGCCCGCTCTTTCTTCCGGCAAATTAATGGAGATCACGGCGCTGAATCAAGGCTAGCCCGGGTTTGGGGCACTATGGCTCCCCCAAGAGTCACGGCATTTGCATGGATGGTTGGCCACGAGTGCATTAACACTAGCGATCGCTTGAAACATCGTGGCTTTCATCTACCTAACCGGTGCGTGTTGTGATGAAACGATGAGGAGTCCCTAGATCATTTGTTTGTTCTATGCCCCTATGCGCATTGGGTTTGGATGGCCATTTTTAAATCATTTTGCACAGTTTGGGTCTCATAGAATTTTTCATTCAATGGTTGCATTGGAGAATCAATGTGGAAGGCTATACCATATGCGGTCATTTGGCATTTATGGAGAGAACGTAATTGCAGAATATTCCAGAATAAGACCAGATCATGGCAACACATCGTGCTGGACATTAGGATCTCAATTATTGCATGGACTCCAATAAAAAACGGTATCCTGTGCCCGATCGGGGATGTACTCCACCATTGGAATACCGTGATCTGTGAGAAGAGGCTTTCAAATCGTACTACACCGAGATGGATCCCACCACCGGACGGATGGCACAATCTAAACTTTGATGGTAGCTCTCTCAGAAATCCTGGGAGGGAAGGAATAGGCGGATTAATCAGGGATGCCGATGGTCACACCATCATGACTTACTCTGGTTCGGTCGGGGTGTGCGATGCTAACAAAGCAAAGGCGAGATGACTTGGGCTGCAAGGCATTGAAAAGCTGCCCCAAATTGCATGCATCTTTCAAAAAATAAGATAATAAAGAATGAAATATATCTCTTTGCATGCTTGGCCAATCCAAAGAGGAAAGCTCCTCACGTCTTTTTTTTTTATTTCGGGATGGATTTGAATCGTAGGTTAGAGTCATTAATAACAGTTAGATTAAATCAATGGTCTAGATTAGTCCTAGTTAGGGTTGAAGTTAGTCTTCCTATAAACTCCTACGTGCAAGGGTTGTTGCACGGTTTTCATTGTTATATTGAATTAAAAGAAAAGAAGTTTCTTCTTGTTTTGCTTTGTTCTTCGTGGATTCATAGAACGCCAGAACGCCCTTCATGGATTTGAAGGTTTATCCGATCGGTGTCGACTTCGTTCAACCCCGACTAGTTCTTCGCACTTCCGGCTACACCACGTGGTATCAGAGCCCTGCTACGTTCCATACATGGCTTCCCATGGAGAACGGGAAAATCAAGAAACTGTGACAGTGGAGATGTTTAACACTCTCCAGGCTACCGTTAATCAGATAGCGGAGCAAGTGGCACGGTTCAATCCTATTGAGCACAAGCAACCCCAAATCGACGACGGTGATCGGCAACAGGACGCTCAAGCTCATGATCAAATCGCTCTCCACCAAATTTGGACGTTGTCTGAGGCAGTAAAGATGGCGGAACAAGTTGAGACTATGCTCAATCATTCGGCCCATATGGATTTTTATGATATAATCAAATCATGGTAGAGACACCGCAGATGACGATTTTTACGGCGAAAGAGAAGGCGGTTTTGGATCTTCCTGTTGGGATAAACAAACCGGCTCTAGCATTCCCGACATGAGGACAAGGACGCGGAGATGTTCCTACTACTTCTGCAACGACCCAAATTCCACGGCGATATCCGTATGAGTCACAGCTCGAGCAACGGATCATATGCTACAAGTGCAACCAAGTGGGTCACAAATCCAATCAGTGTCCCCAAGGTGGCCGGCATACGACAAATTTAGTCTTTGGTGACGATACCAACGAACAGAAAGAAGATGAAGAAGAGCATGAAGAGGACGAAAATATAGATCATATTCCTACTACTTGTGCTCCTGGGCAATCCTTAGTAATACATCGTGTTATGTGCACTTCAAAAGTAGAGGAATTTACGCAACGCAACAATCTCTTCAGATGCAGGGGTATGGTCAAAGAAAGGGTTTGCAACGTCATCATTGATGGAGGTAGCATGGAGAATTACGTGTCAAAGGACATGGTGAAGAAACTCAAGTTGAAGACAGAAAAACACCCTACTCCCTATAAGCTCGGTTGGATTTCAAAGGGTAACGAAAAAAAGGTAACCGAACGTTGTCGTATTCCTTTTGAAATTGGTGCTTTTAAAGATGAAGTTCTTTGTGATGTTATCAATATGGATGCGTGTCATCTTTTCTTGGGGAGACCTTGGCAATTTGATAGGGATTCCACTCATAAGGGAAGAGAGAATGTCTTCATTATTCGCCATGACAAAAAGAGTTATGCACTTCAACCTTTGGCGGATGAAAAGGACCCTAAAAATTTTCAAGTGAAGGGGCAATCGTGTTTGATGGTAAATGAATCCCATGCCAAATCCAAGAAGAAAGTGATACAAGATGGAGTAAAATAGAAGCAAAAGAAGCCTACTCCGCCTAAAGCTAAGTATAATGCGGAAAATCCAAAGCACCAAGTCATTGAAGTTGGAGGTGCTATGGCGACATTACCAATGAACTCGAGGTCGAGTTCTACTCAAATGGAGGGGAATGGCGTGGGCTGTAAGGCATTGAAAAGTTGTCCTTGCAAGGTGTTGAAAATCTGCCCCAAATTGCATGCCTCTTTCTAAAAATAAGATAATAAAGAATGAAATATACCTCTTTGCATGCTTGGCCAACCCAAAGAGGAAAGCTCCTCACGTCTTTTTTTTATTTCGGGATGGATTTGAGTCGTAGGTTAGTCATTAATAACAGTTAGATTAAATCAATGGTCTAGATTAGTCCTAGTTAGGGTTGAAGTTTGTCTTCCTATAAACTCCTACGTGCAAGGGTTGTTGCAAGGTTTTCATTGTTTTATTGAATTAAAAGAAAAGAAGAAGTTTCTTCTTGTTTTGCTTTGTTCTTCGTGGATTCGTAGAACGCCCTTCGATTCGAAGGTTTATCCGATCAGTGTCGACTTCGTTCAATCCCGACTCGTTCTTCGCGCTTCCGGCTACGCCACGGGAGCTCTGTTGTTCGGCCTTCAATGGTACATATCAAATAACCTGGGTCCGCTTATTGTGGAAGGTGACTCTGCCAACACGATTGCTTGGGCTTTGAACCGATCTGCTGGGCCTTGGAAACTGTATAACATTTTGGAGGCTATCCACGACCTCATTCAGGTTATCAATCCTCAGATTTGTCATAGGAAGAGATCTGCGAATTCTCGTGCGGACGCTTTAGCGAAGGCGTAGAAATCGCACATATGCGTATTATCCTCTCCAACAGCGGTAGCTAACTTTTTCTGTCGTTTTCTTTTCCGTGGAGGGTTATGTAATTTTGTGGGCCATCTCATCCCCTTTTTTCTAATTCTCCTTTTGAAATAAAATTTTTGTTACCTTTCAAATAAAAACTATTGGGCTTGATGACAGCGTCACAAACAAAGCTATCCACTCACCTTTTCGAAAGGATAATATTTATATATCTCACTTTAGTTTTTCCGCAAACCATATGGTTTTCGCATCCACAGAGCACTCTTGTACCTTGTGAATTATTGACTCTCTTAAAAGGATAATATTTATATCTCTCACTTTCATTTCAACGAGAACCTTATGGTTTTCGCATCCACATATCACTCTTGCACCTTGTGAATTCTTTAAAGGTTCAAAACCCAAACGGGGCTGGAAGTTAACTCTAGAAAATGTGATATTTTCTTCCCAAGTAGTAACCAATCTTTAAAGACTGTAAAACTTGATTTCTCAATATGGAGGCTCAACCTCTCTCTAAATATCTCAGCCTTTGTTCATGGCTAGGATCTCTGAATCAGATTGTCAACCCCTTCTTGATAAGATTAAAAAAAGATTATTGTATGGAGCTCTTTTTATCTTTCACAGGCGGGCTGAGCAGAATAAACAGTTCTCAACAGCTTTCAAATATATCGGTCCGCAGCTTTTAACCTGCCCAAGAGTGTCATTGATAAGAAAGAGAAGGGACTTCTTTTCGTCTGGCCTAGAAATGAAGAAATTGCATACAATCAACTGGAAGGCTATTTGCCAACCCAAAGCTGAAGGTGGGATAGGCACTCATCGTGTGGCGGACTGGAACAAGGAATCTATCACCTAACATGTATAGTCCTTTGGTTCGATTGGGAAAAGGCTTAATATGTCAGAAACAGACCGTTGAAATTAAAAAAAAACGCTCCAGGGACTTGGAGGCAAAAAAGAGGCGACTCTTGCCTCCCTCCTTAGGTCGACGGAAACCCTAGGGAGGGAGGTCGTCATTCTCTTCTCTCTCTCTCTCTCTCTCTCTCTCTCTCTCTCTCTCGATGGGCAGGGGAGAAGTCGGTGGCCGGATGTTGCCCAAAGACGCGCAGATCTCGCAGGAATTGCAAAGATGGTGGCTGGAGGTGCGGATTGGCTGGATCGGGGTTCGAGAAGGCCGGATTTAATGGTAGAAGGGCCGGATCTAGTTAGGGTTGATGGAGAAAGAGGGTTGGGGAGTCGTCGGAGGCTGCGGCAGTGGCAGAAGTAAAGAAAAGGGTGGCCAGATTCAGGGGTAAATGAGGAGGTTGGATGAGGAGGTGAGGGAGGTTGCGGATGGCGGCAATGAGACGCTTTTTTAGCCATGTAGGGTTAGGGTTTGTAGGAGGAGGAGGGGAGTATTATGGTTGTTAGGGTATTATAGTCGTTAGGATTATGGTTTGGAGTTTAGAGTTTGAAGGCGGAATTCATAGTCGATAGGGTTAGGGTGTGGAGATTAGGGTCTGGATCTTAGAAGCACGAAGCGGGGGGGGGGAGCGGGGGCGGGGAAGCGTGGGGTCTAGAAGAGTCTAAGTTTGGGAGCGCCGTGGGAGCGTGCATGTAATATTTTCTTTATATATATTTCAAAATTCAAGTACAGCAAAAAATAATAGTTTCTAACCATTTTCATTTGTATCTTTCAAAATTTAAGTACATCTAAAAGCTAATTTCTAACCATCTTCACCATCTTCATTTGTGTGCACTCGTTCCTCGTGCCTTCTGAAAATGTACAAGCCTTTGTGCTTGCTCCAATGAAGTACTTTGAAGAGTTAGAGGAGTTTGATATAAGGAAGTTGGTGATGGTGGGACTTATAGAGTAATAAAAGCAAACTGAGAGCGTCATTAGAGCGGTTCCCGTCTCTCTGGGGTCACGCTCCCTGGAAGATCCTTCCTAAGGAGCGCCGAATCGAGGTTCCGAGGTGTGAGCGGCACCCTGAGAGGAGGTTCCTGCTTCTAAGGTTTGGATTAGGGTTTGAAGGGGGAAGGATGGAGGGAGTATTATAGTCTTTAGGGTTAGGGTTTGGAGAGTAGATTTTGAAGAGAGAAGGATGAGGGGAGTATTAGATGACCTGATTCTAGTGGGGAGGAGGATTTTTGGGTGGTGAGAAGAGGGGTAGAGGGTCATGTATGATAAAAAGCTATGGAGATTGGAAGGTAATAAGCAATAGCAATGGAGATTGGAAGGAGAAGATAGATGGGCTGAGTTGAAGCAGGAAATGAAGAGGATGGTGGAAGGACAAGAGATATTTTTAATGGGGATCCGCCGGAGTTTGGTGGTGGTGCGAGGTGGAGACCACTGGAGATCGGATGATGGTGATAGGTTAGCTATCGTGCACGGTTAGGGGCGCACAATAACTTTTGCTCATGAGCAGGATTTTTGAAAATAGAATTCGCCTGCTAGAAAGTGGTGGAGAAGTCTGTGACGTGGCAGGTCACGATCTTGACTTGGTGGGGCCCACAAATATGGCACTTTTTGTTAGATTCGATACAATTGAGGCTACTGGGTAACTTAAAGGGGAATGAGTTTTTCTTTTAGGCCAAGAAGAGTGCTCCTGGGCAATTCATACTATGTAAATTTGGTGGGACTACTGGTTCCCATTGTAAATTTTGCTGGTATGAATATATTTGTCAATTTTCAAAAAAAAAAAGATTTCAGAAACATATGTATATGGAATTTGAATAACCCCTACAAATCCTCATGGGGATTCCTTGGTATTCCAAGCTCTAGATCTCTCACTTTTCATTGCATTCATCATCTCGTCAAGGATGGTAGCTACATTGATTTCTGGGGTGACTCATGCAATCCCAATGGCCCTACTGTCAATCTTACCTCTATCTATAATAAGCTCTGCAATGAAAGATGGAATGACCACATATTCTCCATACTGTCCCTAACGGAAATTCGGGACCTCCTCCTTGTTGCTGAATTTGTTCCCAATCCAAAAGATTCTCCGGTGTGGCAGCTCAACTCGAACAAGCCCTACTCTCTCAAGTGCTTGGAATGCTTTCCTGTAGTGTTTCAAAAGGCAAAAACGGACCAAAATGTGCACAAAGCAAATCCTAGTCGACTCAGTGTGGCGCGGCCAAGTACTCAGTTGACACAGTCATAACGAGTGAGTGAATGGATTTTTTATTGACTTGGTAGGGCAAAACACAGACTCAAACAAGAACTCAACCAAGGTAAAAGGGAGTCAACTAGGGTGAGCCGACTAGTGTTTTGCAAAAGTGACTTCCTGTGTCTCCCATCCAAAGGTGAATTGGTATCACACCATATGGTTCAAGGGTCATATCCAACGCCATGCTCTGTTTTTTAAGAATGGCATCCCTCGGCATGCTTTAAAAGTTTGGCCACTTCTGCAAGGACACATCAGCACAGCTGACCGATTGCTCTCTTTTGGGATGTGTGTGGATCTCGTATGCTCCCTATGCAGATCCCAACCTGAAACCTTCATACATACATTCTACAAATGTGCATTCTCTGCATGGATTTGAGTTTGGTGTTATAATTTTTCAATAATATACGGAAGCCTCTCAATGGGATCCTCTATCTCCCTTTCTTTATGTAATTATTGCGGAAACCCTCAATCGATTGATGGTAAAAGGAAGTAGTAGGGGGCTGTTTGAGGGCTTTATCATTGCTCATAACAGAGTAGAAGTGTCGCTTTTGCTATTTGCTGACGATACTATTCTGTTCTGTGCTCCTGACAGGGTGAAGATCTTAAATTTGAAGGCTTCGCTAAGATGCTATGAGCTGATTACTGGTCAAAGATCAAACTTCCAAAAATCCAGCTTGTTTGCTATCAATATTCCTCCCTCATAAGCTCTCAGTTTTGCAAATGTGATGGGTTGCAGGTTGGAGACTCTACCTTCATCGTATCTTGGGCTCCCTTTGGGGGTTGGAAAACCGAGAAAAGAGCTTTGGACCCCTATTGTAGAAAGAATAGAAAGAAGGTTGGAAACCTGGAAAAGAAACCTTGTTTCGAAGGGTGGAAGACTGGTGTTAGTCAAGGCGGTTTTGGCTAACATACCCTTGTACTATCTGTCCTTATTTAACTGTCCGGTGAGTGTAGTTTTGAGAATTGAAAAGATTCAAAGAAGATTTTTGTGGGGTGGGTCAATAATAAAGGAGGAATCTCTTTAGTAAAGTGGGATAAGGTTTGTGCTCCTATAAAGAATGGAGGGTTCGGGATCCGGCGATTGAAAGAGTTCAATCGTGCTCTCTTGAGCAAATGGCTTTGACGTTTTGATGTGGAACAATCTTCTTTATGGGTAAAAGTTATTGGGAGCAAGTATGGTTTCCTACATGGTAACTGGTGTTCGGACGATAAGTATGGTAAGAAAGGAGGGACCATTTGGCGTAATATTCTGAGGTTCAAGCAAAGCTTTAAGGCAGGAATTAGGTTTAAAGTATATATAGGTGATCATATCAAATTTTGGTTAGACGCATGGTGTTCTGCTGAGCCGTTGGCGGTGCTTTTCCCGGTGTTGTTCTCGGTGCCCTTGGACAAAGAAGTGAACGTGTGTGATTGCTTCGAGAGAATTCACAATAAGGTGGTTTGGAATCCTTGTTTTAGAAGAAATTTCTTTGAGCGAGAATTACCGTTTATCTCTCAGATGCTTCATCTCATTGAGGGGTGCTATATAAAAAGAAGTGGGTTGGACAAAAAGATATGGATATGGGATTCATCTGTCTTCTTTTCCATGAAATCCTTTTACTATCAATTGCTGCCTGCTTTTGGATCCCCTATCTCTGCTGATGTTTGGAAGTTTCATGGCCCCCCATCGGTATCTTTTTTCAGCTGGGCAGTGTGTAATGGGAGGATTCAGACCATTGAGTTTCTAAGAAAAAGGGGTATGTGCCTGGTGGACCATTGCTGGCTTTGTCGGAGGATGGGGAATAGATTGACCACTTTTTTATTCATTGCAAGGTAACAAGGGAGATTTGGGGTTTCATTCTGGACAGGTTTGGCATTTATTGGGTTTTTCCAAGGTCTATAGCAGATCTATTTTCGAGTTGGGATTTTGTGCCCTAGAAAAAGAAAGGTAAGGTGCTTTGGAGGTTATGTTTAATAGCTTTGTTGTGGGTCATTTGGAAGGAAAGAAACTCGAGAGTTTTCGAAGGAGTGGCAAAGTCATCGTATTGGTTATATAATAAAATCATAGCCTCAGTTATTTATTGGGTGAAGAGGAGCATCCCTCTGTTCACATTCGTATCAGCATTCGATCTGTGGGAGGGGTGGCGCATGGTGTGCTCTGAAGGTATGAGGAGAGAGAAGAGAAGTCAGAAATGGGAAGCCCCCCTTGAAGGTTTTCTTAAATTAAATTTTGATGGGTCCTGCCTGGGTAATCCGGGTCCTGCTGGGATTGGAGGGCTATGTAGGGATTACCGAAGAGGGGTATCGTGGGCTTTTGCAGGTCCAATTGGAAGGACTGACTCATCTGAAGCGGAAGTAAGGGCTGCATATCAGGGAATTAAGCGTCTAAGTGATGATTCTTTCGATAGGGTAATTGTGGAAGGAGATTCTTCAACTGTAATTAGTTGGTTAACTGGGAGAGTGGCTCCCCCGTTGATATTTTTGAGTTACTTTGAGGAAATTTCCGATCTCATTTCAGAGTCATCTATGGTTTGTAAGCATGTTAGACGCGAAGCAAATGGTGAGGCGGATTCCCTCGCTAGATCTGGCATTCATAAAGAGAGGCTGAAGTGGTTCGACTTCTTTCCCCCGTGAGAAGTTTGTGCTGTATTTTCCACTGTATTTTGTTGTTTTTTTCTGTTTTCTCTCTTTGTATCTCTAGTGGACCACCTCGGCTCCCTTTTTCAATATATTGCCATTTCAAAAAAAAAAAAATGAATGCAATCAAAACATTTACGGAAGTGGCCAAATATCAACAGCCATCAGAATTGATTTTACCTCCACCATTGCTGAGACTTGGGCAGAAGTTGGCTTAATCTCGACGAATATGACACTTGGGACCTGTTCGGTTTTTATTTTGGGAACTGTTTTTACGCCCAAAACTGATTATTGGTCTCAAAATTAAACGCAATTCTGAGTCCAATGATCAGCTTTGGACTCAAAAACGGACGGGACCCTAAAGTAAAGGTATGTGATGAACCAATTGAGGTGCATGCTCATCCCGATTACTTTCACCCCCAATATAAGCTTAACACAGATGCCTCTCTTGCCAAGGTGGTTCCATTGGTGGAGTGATTCATAACTCGCATGAAGATTTTGTGACTGCCTTCCCCCTCAATATCCTGTGCGCCAATATATCTCCTTGATCCTAAAGCCATCCTCTTGGGGCTTCAACCTGAACCCTCCAAAGGAATTGAAAATACTTTGAGTTAAACTGACCCACACGTTGCTGTGGATATAATTTCTGAATCCATCCAATGCCCCTAAAAAGCTAGAGCTACCATGGCCCATCCCAAGCTGCTCACATACAAAAGTTAAGTTAGAGACAGTTGTGTTGCCAGTGTACCCAGTGGAATTCGCATAGTGCAAACATTAAGCCCAGGACTTGATCACATTTTGTGATAGTGGGCTATCAGTGACCATGCTATTAACTAAACAAATTATAAAAACTATTTACTTGAATAATTAATTTCTGTATTTTGTGGTTTAATATAGGATTTCAATTGTTGATGCTATGCAAATTTTTTTATGAAGAGATCTTTGGTTTAGTAGAATGACTCCTTAGTTCTTTATATGTGAGGTAAAAGCCTAGTAAAATTAAATGGTTTTAAACCGTCTGTTGTTTAAGATAGGAGGAAGTGAAAAAATCATTTCAGGACATGGTTAAAGTGCAGAAATGAAAGATTGCGAGGAAGAGTCTCCATTGAGATGGAAATTTCAGCTTACTTCTTTGCAGAGAAATTATAGTTTGCTTCATTGAAAAGGCTACTTGCTTTTTATTGGGAGGGAAAACCAATCAACAAAAATTCGTAAGATACAACTCTCTCGCCATGAGTACATTGTGATATCATTAGGAACTACTAGATCAAGCAAAGGAGATGGGGAGTAGACAATTGTGGTAGACAACCATCAGGGATCTCTTCCGTTCCAACCAGGGGCCCAATTGGACGCACAATAAATATTCTTCCATTATGATATTTTTCTGGATACACATAAAATATTATATATAAAAAAAAGAACAACTGTTTTTTTTATGAATTCCCTTGTTGCAAACATGCGAAAGAAATTTGTTTATGCGGCATTTTACACAATATAATATATTTTGTATGTGCATTTAGAAAATATTCAATGGTGCATTCAATGTGGCCATGAGCAGCATTTTCTAGTCACCAAAGTCGTGGTAATACATCAAATCTTCCTATAGCCAAAATCCTAGACTAAATTTGTACATCTGGATGATCTTAGAGTCAGACCTATGACAAGTTGATAGATTGAGATTATTACTTGAATGCAGGCCAAGACTACTGGAAAGTAAACACTTCCTGGTCCAATTTCTAGATAACAGGTCCATGACTGCACTTACCAAACAAAGTCATCTTAAAGGGCAATGAGAAAATCAAATGGGTTATTTTAATGTTCCCATATGGTTCAAAATAGTCCTTGTTTTCTCTCATAATGTTTCTCAGTCACATAGTTCGACAATTTCTTCGTGTTCTCCTGAATTATCATACATTGTCTTGTCCTTTCTGCACGTCAAACTTATCCTAGAATTTACCTCAATAATTCGCCCATCAACTCAAAAGCATGTCTTATGTTCTCTTTTAGTTTCTCCTATAATCCATCTTTTTCCTTCTTCTTTTTTTAAGATTCCCCAGTGTCCATATTTTCCTACAAATGTTCTGCAAATTTCTCAACAAAATTCCCTTACTTACCAAATACCTCTTTTGCTCCTTTCCAAAGATGGTTTATCTTCCAGTTGCTCATTCATGCAGTTCTGCTTGTATATATCTATAGACATCTACTCATAAAATCTGATCAATAAGCAGATACCTAGGGAGTAATGTCTATGTCATACCAATGGCCAATTGAAACAAGGCAGAAATCAAAAGGAAGCTCCCACAGATGGACTGGAAACCACCATACAAAATGCAAAAGGAGGTGTGGCACCAGCTTCAAATCACAAATATGAAATCCAAGATGTAGTAATTACCACATCCAGGACTCCATGTTGGAGTGCCACATCCTCTTGTCATGGAATACCCCGTAAGTACAGACCATTACTACTTTTTTTTTAATGATTTTTTTTTTTGAATGATAAGTACAGACCATTAGTATATTAATATATATTTTTCTCTACATCCATTTATCTGCTAATGCATGTAAGTCATTCAATGCCTGTAAATAAAAAAACCTATGTACATGAACATGCAGGGATATAGTGATTTATTCTTTTGTTCGCATTAAGAAGATGTGCATATCAGAAGAAAACGATAGATAACAAAAAATACACAAGCTACCTGCCCTAAATCTTTTTTTTAATGGTACCTGCCCTAAATCATAATCACTGAAATATGTGTTCAATGGCTAATATCTATGAAGATACAAAATCAATGCTTTACACGATCAAGAAAACGAAAATATTTAATGGCAATGATGGGTATTTTCTATTCATACAAAAGTCATACTCACATGTTTTGCCATCCCAAAGTCAGCAAGCTTAACAACACCATATGCATCAACAAGTAAATTTGCTCCTTTGATGTCCCTATAAGAAGAAATCATAAAATTTAAAATACAAAACTTATTCTTTGAAGAAAAATATACTAAATGAAAACTTCCTTGCTCTAATAAAGCAAAGGCCTATGTTTCAAATCTTCTTCGGGACAACTGAAGCACGTGTACCGTATTCCAACACTCCATGGGCCTAATTGCAGCATATACTTTCCATTTTCTGAATACCACTACATCAGTTTTATAGATGCCGGCGGGCAAAGAAAGGGGGCGGCGCGGGCGGGGCCTTGATGAGACGTTCTTCTTTCGAAGCGTTTTGCCAAGAGAGCGAGGGCGCCCTTCTGGGGTGGGGCGTTTCCTTTCAAATGACAACCGCCTCTTCCCCAGCCTTACTATGGGGGGGAGGGTGTTGCACGAAACCAAACCGCCCCCGCCCGATCAAGTACCAGTTGCTTCGCTGGTAGGCCCACTTAGGTTAGGGGGCATTGTCCCTCAGTTCTTACCAACCTCAGGTGTGTAATCGACATGTTGCTTGCTTATTATCGGTCGAATAAGATTCTTACAGTCATTACTAACCCAATTTCTTATAGGACCTATTATAACCATATCTTTAGATCATATTCACAAATATTCGTCTCGGAATTTATAGGGAAGGATGTATCTCAGGATTTTTTGTTTTTTTTTTTTTTTGTTTTTTTTGGTTATATTGACAAAAAAAATTTTAAAAAAATACATATTTAAAATAAATATAAAATTTAAGAACAAATAATATCCAAGTGAAGCAGAGGTAAGGGCAGTTCATCAAGGTATAATTCATCTGCGTAGAGATGGCTTGGCCAAACAATTATAGGAGACTCGCTTAATGTAATAAGGTGGCTCAAGGGTTCTATAGTTCCTCCATGGAGATTTGCTTGTTTCTTCGACGAGATTAAAGACAGATACGAAGGGTCCTCTATCATCTATATGCATGTGAGAAGACCTGCCAATGGGATTGCAGACAAACTCGCTAGGGAGGGAGTACATAAGCAGGATCTTGAGTTTTTTATTTTTAACCTCCTTGATAGAGCCTATGATTGTACTTTTGTATTTCTGTTTTTAGTGTTTCTCTCTGGACTCTCTAGGTGGTCTTCCTCAGTCAGCCGTTTGAATGAAATTTGTTGCCATCCAAAAAAAAAACATCATGAATTTATCACAATTGTTTGTGATATTTTCATGGTAAAAATAAAATAAAAAGATGTCTCAATGATTTTTTAAACTCTAGAGAAAATTTTGATACACCTCGCCTTCAGAAGGATGGGAACAGGAACAGCATAAGATAAGATGACCTGGGAGACTGGGGATCACTGTCTCTACTTACGTTTTTATGAGTACTGGCCGGTCATTTCATCAAAAAATTGCAAAATTATTGTGATATTTTTTAAAATATCAAACATATTTGTGACTGTGCTCTAGATTAAACTCCCCGTTGATCCCTCCTACTCTCCCAATACATATAAAACAAACGAAAGATGTCAAAATGATGCAACATTATGAACCAATATCACCTTGTAGCATGATAATAGATGAAACCATGCCAGAAAAAAAAAAAAACACAATGCTGATGCATACTCGTGACCCAAAAAAGCAAACCATAGGAAAGCAAGATCAAAAACCCAAAAACCATAATTAAACTTTTGCACGTTTGTCAAAAACTGATACTTGATTGCATTTGGGGAGATATTACGAGCTTGAGGAAGCTAAACAAAAGCATAGTTTTGATGTAGCTACAAAATTATTAAGCCACATTGATCCTAAAACAACAAAAATATCACTACAACAGTATTTCAAATGCGGATGTGGGTCAAAATGCGGTCACAGAAAATTCCAGTCGACTCAGCACAACGCGGCCAAGTACTCGATTGACGTGGTCATAACTCAAAAGGGTCAAAGGAGTTTTTAACTTTTTATTGACTCTGTAGGGAAAAACGCGGAACGTGGCCAAGGGAAAACGGAGTCGACTCGGAGGACACGATGATGTAGGGGAGTTTTAAAACTGTGCACTACACGACTTACAAGTAATAATAATAATAATAAGAAGAAGAAGAAGAAGAAATTAAATCACTACAGATTTACAAGTTGTGGCCAGCTATTTTTATTTTAAGGTAGCCAAATTTTATTGCAAGAAAAGAGGACCGAGATGGTGAAAGATTTACAAGTTGTGGCCAACTCTTGTTAGAATGAGCAAAATATAGATTATAAGGTCATGAGACTGTATTCTTCGAAAGATAAGATTCGTCCTATCCCAGAAGAAGTGGAGTTTTGTAGTCTTAGCATGGAGGATAGTGGTAAACTAGAAAATCCTTTTCTGGAGGAGGAAATAGAAAAGGGGCTGTTCTCTTTGGGTAGGGATAAAGCTCCTGGCCCTGATGGATTTTGCTTAGCCTTCTTTCAATCTTGTTGGTCGTATGAAAGGATGACATCCTCCAATTTTTTAGGGAGTAATATGAGGGCATGACTCTTGATAGGGATACTGGTGCTACGTTTATAGCCCTTATTCCTAAGGTGTGGGTGCTTCGAGGGTGTCGGAGTATCGGCCTATCAGCCTGGTGGGTTGTCTGTATAGAGTTATGGCAAAAGTCTTGGCCAATCGGCTTAAAATTGTGCTTCCTCTTATTATTTCAGATGGCCAAAGTTTTTTTGTCGATAAAAGACAAATACTGGATTGTTCTCTAATTGCAAACGAAGCCATTGACTCATACTTGAGATCTGGTGAGGGGGGAGTTTTATGTAAGTTAGATATGGAAAAAGCTTATGACAGGGTGGAGTGGTAATGCTTGGATTATTTGCTTGGAAGAATGCGGTTTGGAAGACGTTGTAGAGAGTGGATTAGGAGGTGTTTGTCTTCTGCTTGGTTTTCCATCTTGTCAATGGCTCTCCAAAGGGGTTCTTTAAATCATCGAGGGGCTTGAGGCAGGGGGATCCTTTGTCTCCTTTCCTTTTTGTCATTATTGCTAAGATCCTTAGTAGGTTGATGGATAAAGGGTGAAGGACTGGCTTGTTTGAAGGTTTCAAGATTGGTAGGGATCGAGTAGAAGTGTCGCTCTTACAACTCGCAGATGACACCCTTCTTTTATGTGCTCCTCATGTGAGTCAGATTATTAACTTAAAGGCGACCCTCAGATGCTATGAATTGATTATAGGTCAAAGATCCAACTTTCAAAAATCAAGGATGTTTGCTCCGAATTCTTCAATGAATGAGGCTTGCGACTTTGCGAAAATTTTGGGGTGCAAATTGAAGTCTTTAACATCTTCTTATTTATGTCTTCCTTTGGGAGTTGGTAGGCCTAATAAACCTTTGTGGGACCTAGAAAAGGAATTTAATCTCAAAAGGGGGGAGATTAACTCTTGTCAAGGCGGTGTTGGCCAACATTCCAATTTCTTTTTTATCTCTTCTCAAATGTCCTGTGAGTGTGAGGTTGAGAATTGAATAGATCCAGTGTAGGTTCCTATGGGGGGCTCTGATGACAAAAAAGGAATCCCATTATGCCCTGTTTGGTTGCTTAGTTTGGGGAGATCATCGAAAGATAATCTTCCGAAGATCTTCCCAAAGCATGTTGGTTGCCATTTTGCACTTTGACCACCACACAACTTCTTGACATCATTATTGCCTTTTTGCCTACGTGGTGGCAATGTTTCCCCCTCTATTCTTCTCTCCATTTTTCACCAAAATGGTGGAATTTGTGTGGGAGATTAGGAGAAGATTCTTGTCCTATTCTCTTTTCTCTCTCTTCCCTTTCTCTCTCTTCCACCCTCTATTTTGGTAACAACGCCCTACATCTTCCGCTAATCTTCTCGCGCAACCAAACATAACTACCACTCTTCCTCCTAATCTTCTCCCCATCTTCCATGCTTGTCTAATTCCCTTTGACTTCTTCTTCTCCTAATCTCCCAGCCAACTTCATGCAACCAAACAGAGCATTAGCGAAATGGGAATCCGTATGCCTTCCCTTTAAGAATGGAGGGTTGGGTATTAGAAGAGTTAAGGAATTCAATCATGCACTCTTGGGAAAATGGTTATGGAGGTTTGGAATGGAACAATCCTCTTTATGGGTTAAGGTGGTAGGAAGTAAGTATGGCTTTAAAGCGGGAAAATGGGATACCGATGATCTATTCAGCAAGAAGGGTCTGACTGTTTAGCGTGACATTAAAGATTGAGTCATGTCTTTGATAAAGGAACCAAATTTAAAGTTTACTCTCGAGATCGTATTAGATTTTGGATTGACGCTTGGTGCTCGAGAGCCTTTGAAGGATCTTTTTCCAGATTTCTTCGCGGTCGCCTCTCATAAAGAAGCTTTGGTTTGTGATTGTTTTGATCGTGATGGGCAAGGGGGTGGTGTGGAAGCCAAGATTCCGAAGGAATTTCTTTGATAGAGAGTTAGGCTCTATATCTCAGCTGTTAGATATGATTGGCCAGTGCTACATCAAGAGGTCCAGGACCGACAAAAGAGTATGGATTTGGGATTCTTCCGGGTTCTTTTCAGTAAAATCTTTCTACTATCATCTAGTGCCGGCGGTGTACCCTCTATCTCAGCAAAAGTATGGAAATTTCATTGTCCACCTAGGGTGAGCTTTTTCAGCTGGGCAGTGAGCCGAGGCCAAATCCAGACGATTGACTTTCTCAGGAAGAGGGGGACCGACAAAAGAGTATGGATTTAGGATTCTTCAGGGTTCTTTTCACTAAAATATTTCTACTATCATCTAGTGCCCGGCGGTGTACCCTCTATCTCAACAGAAGCATGGAAATTTCATTGTCCACCTAGGGGTGAGCTTTTCCAGCGGGCGGTGAGCTCTAGATGATTGACTTTCTCAAGAAGAGGGGTATGTGGCTTGCGGACCATTGCCCCCTTTGCTTGCAAGACAGGGAGTCCATTGATCACCTTTTCATGCATTGTAGGGTTGCGAGAGAGGTATACTGTTTTATTTTGGGGAGGTTTGGGATTTGCTGGGTGTTTCCTCGAACTATTCATGAATTGATGAATAGTTAGGAGTTGGTCCCCTCCAAAAAGAAAGGGAAGGTATTATGGAGGATTTGTCTTTTGGCTACTTGGTGGGTCATTTGGAAAGAGAGGAACCCAAGAGTGTTTGATGGAGTGGCTAAATCTTCATATTGGCTCTATTTAAAAATCATTGCTCTATCCATTTCGTGGGCGAGAAGCCTCACATTGTTTAGATTTGTATCGACTTTTGACCTATGGGAGGGTTGGCAGATAGTGTGCAATGAAAGAGAAAGAAGTCCCCAAATTGTTCAATATTGGGAGGCACCTCCTGTCGATTTATTTAAACTTAATTTTGACGGTTCTAGCCTTGGCAATCCGGGGCAGGAAGGTATTGGGGGTCTTTGTAGAGACTCTTGGCTCGATGATGTGGGCCTACTCTGGTCCTATTGGGATATGTGTAACTAGCGAAGCAGAAGTTAGGGCGGCTTTCCAAGGCATCAAGAGACTAGATAAAGATCTCTATGATAGGGTGATTGTCGAGGGTGACTCCAAAAATGTGATTAAGTGGTTATCGGGTTCGCAGTTCCTCCATGGAGATTCTCATCTTATTTTGAGGAGATTTCTAACTTAATTGAAGGTTCTTCCATTGTTTTTAAACATGCTGAGAGATCTGCAAATTGTGACGCAGATTCCCTAGCTAGGTCTTGGGGGAGTAGGTCGGGTTTGGAGTGGTTGACTTCCTACCTCCCTGACCTCTTTGTATTTTATCTCTGTATTTGTTTTTGCTTTTCCTTGTTCTATTGAGGACCTCCTCGTTTCTCACTTTATTGTTAATATATCCTAACATGTCAGAGGAAAAAAAAAAGGTCATGAGACTGGTAATCATAACCGGTCATACATAGATGAGTTTTCTATTGATTTTCCCTCTTGTTTGACTGTTGTAAAGTAGACAACAAGCATCCCTTCATCAATGGATGCGTCGTTGTGAAACCATGAGATAAAGATCTTTGGGGAGTTGCAAGAGTAACTCTTCATTTAAACTAATGGCTTCCTTCGAAAAGTCAAGTTTGCGAACGGACCATTGGCACCAACATCTACCATTCGGCCATGATGATCGTTCATCATTTGGCATTCACACTACTATTCTCATGTATGGGTCCCCCTCTTATGGCTTTAAGAAATGTTGTTTGCTCATTTATCACCAGGCTTTCACACACCTACTCCTATATCAGAATGTTCATTGTGGCTTTCACGAAACGATAAACCCCATGACTGGAAAACGCCTACGTTTAACTAACCCATCACTTGCGAGCGAGGCTAGTCACATGTCTAGCAACTCAGAATCTGATTGCATCATACCCGATGTGGATATTCCATTGTTTGCAGACAAGTAGTGTCAATACGGGATTGAGCCTCTAGCTCAATGGTCAAGGCTTTGTTCTTCAACCTTCAGGTTGAGGTCGGAGGTTCAATCCCAGCTTACCTAAGCTACAAAAAAAAAAAAAAGGTAGTGTCTATACAACTAGAGCTATACCAAGTTTGATGCACTTAGACATCTCTAAGTCTCAATATCTTAATATGCTTGTCAAACATCTCTAGAGACCTTATCATTGTAAAGGGATCTAGAGCATTTCGGTCATGAAATCTACATGGTGTCCCATTAGAGCACCCGTCATGAATCATGTTTAACATGCACAACTTGCAAATAGATGGATGGCTAATAAAAGAACAAACAAAGTAAATTGCACCAATTTGGGTGGTCACCAGATCAACAGTCATGATCACACTATACATCTGCCATTTGTGTTGACAAGGTGAGCCGCACGAGAAGCCACCATGATGAGTCACGCCAACATTTCCCAGTTTCTAGCCACGTCCATGTTTCTATATTTTAGGGGATTGTCGTGTTTCTATATTTTAGGGGATTGTCGTGTCCGTATCCACACACGACACTCATGTCCGTGTCCACAAATCATAGTCTACATCTACATGTAACATCTCATTGTGCATGGATAAAAACTTAAATGTGTACAAGTTCTACTTATTAGTTATACTATGAAACAATACTACATGAAACATCTCCCTGAGCATGGATAAAAAACTAAAATGTGCTCAAGTTCTGCCTATTAGTTATATGAGTTCTGCCTATTAGTTATATGACGAAACAATTCTACATGTCAATCTCACTGTGCATGGATAAAAAAGCGGCCCAGTGCACGAGGTTCCCGCCATTGCGGGGCCTGGGGATAAAAACTTACTGTGCATGGATAAAAACTTAAATTTGCTTGAGTTCTTATCTTCGTCTTTCAAGTTTAAGTTTTGTACAAATGGTAACATAGATCCCTTACATCAAATCAAGCATAATTTCGTAAAGCTAGATCATAGATAATGTACGCCCAATGGCCTAGAAGATCTTCGCTATTCTTGGCCCAAGAAGACTAAAAACAGAGATTTCATTGAAGAAGCAGAACCAACTGTTTTTTGTCCCTCAGTTTGTGGTGGGGTTCAAAGCAGAATTCCAAGCTCTCGAATCTCGTATTGGTGCGGATCAAATATCGATGGATTCCTGTGGAAATTTCTGGTTTTCCTGGGCAAGAGGTGACTCTCAAGTTGACATTCTCTCTGGCTCTCTTGTGTCTTCCAAATTGGGGTGCGTGCCTCCATTGCTGGGAAGGAGTTATGGAAAGCAGATTGTTGATCTAGAAGTTGGATCCTGTGTTTCCGGAGTTTTGAGAAGCAGGGATGGCCATGAATCCCCAAAACTTTCCGAGGATCTGCACGCATCATCCAAGGTCTTACCAGTGTCTTCTACAATTAATGAGCAATGGGAGGGATCCAGAGAACAAGCCATCGAATTTTTTGTGACATACTGTGGGAGTCAGCAAGAAGTTGGGCCTGATCTTTGCATGCTCATATGAGGTTTTAAGATCAGAAATCAAGTCTGCGGAGTTGAGAGGTTCTGATATTCAAGGTAAAGTTGCTAGTCATTCTGAGGAAAAATCGAAAAAGACAGATCGGGTGCTGTACAGGTTAAAATCTGAAATTAATTATGATGGTGGAGGTGAGGGCAGTGGTGGTGTCTTGAAGTCTTACGGGCGGAGGATGGGAGAATGGTGCGCATCTATTCAAGCTGAGGGGCCTGCTGATGTGGTAATTGGTCAGAAATTGAGACTGAGACATGTGATGACTAAAAATAGAGAGGGAGAACATGACAGATATTAGGCCTTTCTCTTGCAATCACCAGCCTAGCTACATGACGTCACATGCGCAGGTTAGCACATGGCTTCCTTCTGAATTTTGTGCAAAGGCAGAATGTTTTGTTTCCATTCAATACGACAGCCAAATTTCCAAGTATTTAGAGAAAACTAGGCATAATTTCCAGAGTTTGTGACTTTAATAATCATAATAATAGTGAGTTAAAATAGTGAAGTTAATATTGGTGGATTTGCTTTCTATTACTTAGGCGTCAAGTCTTGCGAGGAGTCTAGTTGCTCAATTAGGATTTTGGATAGGAATAGTAATTTGAACATTACATGTAAAAATCATCATTTTTTCAGGGACTTTTATGTATTTTATTGACTCCTGGTAATTCGAACTGTGCAACCCTATGCCTTGGGGTGTTACATGCAGGCCTTGGGTACACTCTGCATGTTTTCAGTTTAAAAATTCCTCTCCATTGGAATCTAATTGTGGTTTTTGAGTTTCATTTGTCCGAAGTCTGTTGAGAGAATTACTCTTAGTTAAATTTATTAAAAGAATTAGAGGTCTGATCTGGGAATGCCAGCCCTCTAGCTTGCACCAATAGTCAATACCAGACGTACTATCAGGGCTAAAACAGTAAAAATCCCAGAGATTTCCATCAAAAATAGCAAAGACTATTCAATGTCTAGCCAGCCAGAAGATAAATGAGTTTCAAGAAATTTAACAAAGCCTTGAGAATTGAGATTGTAAGCACCTATGAATTGTCCTGGTGCTGTGCAAGTATTCCAATCCAGAAAGAATATGACGGGTGAAATTGCGAACCACAGATTCTGTCACAGCTTCACAATGGTCACGAAAATATTTACTAATTGAACCAGGATAAACATACTCTAAACATATGTAGAAGCGGTCTCCAACCTGCAGATATAAAACAGTGGGAATCAAATTAATTTCCCCAGTTAAATACATACAGCACTCGCCACTACAATATATGATAAACAAGAGCACTGCTAGGAAAATGGGATTCCGTTTTGGGGAAAAAAACGGGCTTCAATTATTTGAGCCACGTCCACTAAAAGACAAATGGAGGGAGCTCAAATCCCAATAAAAGCAATAAATACACATTTGAAAAGGTCATATCAATGGTCAGTTCAGTCCCGTTTTTATTTTCCAAACAGAATCCCATTTTCGAAATGTTTTTCAACAACCAAAACGGAAAGAGACTCACTATTTCACTTCCATAATATTGCACAATGTTCGGATGTTTTAACTGGCTAAGAACTTCAATTTCCTGCCAAAAAATAAAAATAAAGGAGTATTAATAACTAAAGTCATATTTAAAAATAGAACACTGGAACTTATAAATTAAAAATTTATGTAGAAAAATTAGTCAACTCAAGAGACAATAGTGTAGTTGTTCAAATTAAAACGAATAATTGTAAAAAGGACATAACAAGAGCAAACTCAGGTAAAGAGAACAATAATGTAGAACAGTCATCCAAGACACAGATATATAATGTACTACAAATGCTATGACTGCAGTTTCAGCAAGGGGAAACAAAGAAACAGTGAGGAGCACTGGTGGTGAAGGAAATAAGAGCTGGATCTACTGTAAATGCATGCAGAATTTTGTCTCTGTGTGTTGGGTAGGCGTAGGCCGTGGGGTTGGGTTCCGAGGGGGGGGGGGGGGGGGGGGGGGTGTGTGTGTGTGTGTGTGTGTGTGTGTAGAAGGAAGATGAATAGACTGGCAAAACCTGCAAACAGCAGGGTGCTGGTCGTGATGCGCAAGAAGTTGAAGGTGGAGGCTGTTGGCTGCAATAAGATGTGGCCGACGGTGAGGGAGAGAAAAAATGGGAACTCTAGAGGGGAGGCTGTCGGCTGCACAGAAGTACAGGCAAGATGGCCGACCAGCAAGAATAGGGCAAGGGAAAAGAAGGAAGAGAAAGAAAAGAAAGAGGAAGAGAGGAAATGGAATGGAAGAAGAAAGGAACGAAAGAAGGAGAAATAGATGGAGGAGAAGCGAGAAAAACCGTGAGGGGAGGAGGGGCTGCGATGCCGCACCGTGAAGAAAAATTGAGGAAAGGGGAGAGAAATAGACGAAAGGGGATAGAATTAGAAGAATAAGGGAAAAAGAGACGAAAATAACCTGAAGAAGAGACGAAATTAAAGAGAAATAGAAGACGAATAGGAGAAGAGAAGTAGAAGAAGAGAGGGAAGAACAGAAATCTGGAGGAGAAGCTCTCAATCAATTGTATAAATCATCAAAGTTACAAAATAAGCTGTAAAGAGGCATATATATAGGCAAATAAACAACCTAGGAAATAGTATCCTACTAAAACATGAACTCTTAAAGAAGCCTACTAAAATAAGAACTCTAAATAACCAAATGACTAAAATACCCTAATAAAATACTAATTGGCAAATATGCCACTTATCTAGGCCTAATATTTGCATCATTCTCCCCCAGTTGAAAAGAACTCGCCCTCGAGTTCTAGTCCGCCTGGGTCAAATATGAAAATAATGCAATGAAGCAGGAGGCGCAATCCGTCTGAAGCAATCCTGATGGCTAATGCTCGAGACAGTAATGAAAGCGATCTGAAAGGCTAGCGGCGGAATATGGAAGAAAGCATCCATACAAAGTCATCAAAATACAAGCCTTTCATGAGAATCAGAGAAGCTGGGAAGATAGCAACATACTCGTTTTGGATCAGCTTGATCGACAAAACAGCTATGGGTGGTACCAATCAGGGAACATCCTCCACATAATCAACATCAATTAGTAGCTCAGTAGGCGCAGGAGAATCAACATGAAAGTCATCCGCTGGTATCTCATCAAGCTCAGTAGAATCAATGATAAAATCAGCGTCTAGAACTGAAGCTGGGGCAGTGATGTCAGGCTGATGGACCTCATGATCAATCTGCGGAACATCCTCTAGAGTCCTTCCTTTTTACAGCAAGCAAAGATCAACGAAGCCTGAATCTGGAATCATCAACACAATTGGAACACAACTCTTGATGATAACCCAAACTGCTACATGTTAGTTTTCTCGAGGACTGTGGTTTTCTTGGTGAGGATGTAGGAACTGAAGGATGGTGGTGATGGGCTGTTTTAAGAGCAATTTGGTGGCGGTGTTAATGGCAGCAAGGGGGTGGCCTGGGAGCCAAAATTTTCAGGCTGATCGCTCGCATTATATTAAAACCACCAAAGCTGATTTCTGTGCGTGGAAGGCGGCTGAAACTGAAAGGATTGGGGGTGAAAATAACAAGTTTCAAGAGGGTTAGTTTGGGTTAAAAGATAAAGAATGCATTCAGTTAAAGAATGCATTCAGTTAATGGTTTAACAAGATCAAGAATGGATTATTTTGAAAAATAATGGAATTTGGGATGGAGAAAACTTCTGAAACTTGTAGTCTAGGGCTAGGGTTAGGGTATTAGAGCTGACAAGGGAAAAACAGGGGCTCAAGGATCCGACTAAGGAAGATTAGATGTGGAAGGGCTTAGAGGTGGTGCACTAGGTGGAGGTAAGTGGTGGAGTTAAAGGTTAGGGTTGGATTTTATTTTTTTTCCAGGTTTGGTTCACCGATTTCTGGGGCTAAATTTCCAACGATTCGCAGCTCGATCTTTCGAAGTTGAAAACCAAAGATTGTCGAAATCGTTTTCAACCGCGAAGAACACTTGGATCTTTGGCTCTAATACCAAATTGATGCAGCACCGTAAAGAAAAATTGAGGAAAGGGGAGAGAAATAGACAAAAGGAGATAGAATTAGAAGAATAGGGGAAGAAGAGACGAAAATAACCTGAAGAAGAGAGAAATTAGGGAGAAATAGAAGACGAATAGGACAAGAGAAGTAGAAGAAGAGACGGAAGAATAGAAATCTGGGGAAGAAGCTCTCAATCAATTGTATTAATCATCAAAGTTACAAAATAAGCTGTAAAGAGGCCTATATATAAGCAAATAAACAACCTAGGAAATAGTAACCTACTAAAACATGAACTCTTAACGAAGCCTACTAAAATAAGAACTCTAAATAACCAAATGACTAAAATACCTCTAATAAGATACTAATTGGAAAATATGCCACTTATTTAGGCCTAATATTTGCATCAGGCTACTACTCTTGGCAGCTGCGAGAAAACTCCAAGTCCAAAATCGACACTAGGGCTCTCCTTTCTTGGGTTTTATATTGGGGAAGTGAGGGAGACTTAGAGAGAGAGAGGGGCATATTGGCCACCCATACAATTAAGACAGTAGTAAAGCAGCTATCCAACGTTCCTATCCCTTGATGAATCTCTCATTCCAAGGTGGGCTCTTTCGATAGCTGGCTTGGCCGAATGGAATCACCGATCAAGAAGGGTCGTTAACCCAACCCACGTCTTTGGTAGGGCCACGCTTGGCTTACTTATCTATTCCCACCCTAGCCCATTTATAAGAATTTGACTTATGCCACAACCTTGCAAATGGTCCCTTTGATGGGATGGTGTGAGCACCTATGTCGTTGGGCAGGCAGAGCAGAGAGTGGCTAGACCTGGCCTCGCCTTCAAATGGCTTTAGCTGCTATGCGGGACTTTGGTAATAGAGTTGTGAGTTCCGCAGCTCTGGGAGATAATTCCATATATAAAAAAATGGATAGATAGAGTCAAAGGAGAAAGCCGCTTTAATAATGGACAACGAATGAATTGAGGATGAAAGATCAAATAGCGGTCGAAAAGGCTAAGGCTACTAAGTGATAAGTGAGGTGTGGCCCCAGATAATATGGACGCATAATAGAAATAAAGCAAGGCACTCAAGTGGGTCGTGTCATCGGCACCACACTGTGAATAATCTTCGCATTTGGGCCTAGCCAGAGAATTTTGGGCAGTTCACTTGTAGCTGGCCCCAAGTAGAAAAATCCATTGGCCATGCTGCAAACCTACACCTTGTCAAGGACATTCTCAACTTTATTTTGCTTTCGTTCCCGGAAAGATCAGAGACAGAGACAACCTTCATGAAATCTGACATACCTAACAAAGTAACCACCCTGATTGATTGTCAA
This sequence comes from Tasmannia lanceolata, assembly GCF_043159265.1. NCBI lineage: Eukaryota > Viridiplantae > Streptophyta > Magnoliopsida > Canellales > Winteraceae > Tasmannia > Tasmannia lanceolata. The sequence continues at coordinate 63,849,522 of NW_027518695.1, read as the reverse complement.
ATGGCTCCCTCGTTGTGCAACGGTCGAATGCCCAATGATTGGAAAATTGTTTACCTCACTTACTGTCGACAACCGTCACTGCTTATGTCGCCGATGAACAGTTCAAGCAATATTGGTTGCACTAGAAATGAGAGTACACGGAGACACTGGTTCGGAGAAAGACATGATATCAGTCCTTCGAGAGTTCCTAACATTTGTATGTAAGACTTCATCGTCCTGTCCTACTCCAAGTCCAAGGCTCGTTGGAGAACATAGGCATTGTCGGGGCACCAGTCGTCATCGCAACAAGCTCAACATGATCGTTAGTGACCTTTGCCTTTTGATCCTCACCAGAGGAAAGCACTGAACATGGGGTTGACGCCAAAGGAAAGATTCATAGGGTAAATCCAACCTTGATATTTGAATTTCACCACCATAGGCTTTAGAGCAGTTGCCTTCGTCTCCAACAATAACCAAGCTCCATCAAGCCTGCAGAGGGACATTGTTGCCAGACATGTGAGTCCACTTTGCTGGAGAGGCCTTCGATTCTCATCTCTAGCAAACCATATGATTTGACTTGCCTTCCTCGAAATCCTCCAACTCCGGAGAGCCAAGAGTCTTCTCCCAACATGCCAAGGGCCCTTGGATGCTAGAGCCTAGGCATTGCCTCATCACTACATTGAATGAGAAGCAACATAAAGCTCATCAAGGAGATCCAAAATTTCTTAGCCATCATTACCCTGCAAGAATATTGGGGATGTGCAAGACTCCTAGAGGGTGCTAGCTCCCTTCCCCACTTGATGCACTCTCAAAAGCCAACTTTAGCAGTGAGAAGAAGAGCCCCCACCCTCTGGAGTCTCCAATTCCCACGAAAGCATAGACGTGATTACTCACCCTTGTATGCCACCGACGAATAGAAAAGAAACTACAGGCCAAGATCGATAAGAGAGCGAGGGAGAGAGGAAGGGAGGAGGAGGGAGGGAAGTTAAAACCCCTCTACCACCATGCTTTCCCAAAGTTAATTTTCAGCCTCTGACACTGCCTCAAACCACCTAAAAATTTTAACTGAGAGATTGTGGGTGATCTCCTACTTCTCATGAACCCATCATAACCTACAAGATATCATATCTGGCCCAAAATTGAGTGCAACAGAAGAGGAAAAGTTGCAGTGATTCTGCAAAGTTTTCCTTCTACAGTGGCGCGAAAAAAAGCAAATGCCAGTCACATAAATGATCAAAAAACTTTTCAATGACAAGGTAACTTTGGTAAGAATATCGTTAATTAGAAGTCAAAGAAGACTGAGAAACAAGAAACAAATTCTCAACAAATTGAACATTCAAATAGGAAATGAATGAAGTCATTACATTAATATCAAAAGGACGAAAATGTTGAAGAAAAATAAGAAACGAGACAGCCCAATCAAGCCTTGCAACAACTATTGAGCATTATTGATCATAAACTTGTCCTACCAGGATAAGTTCAAGAAAAAAAAAATGTATCCCACCAGGTGATCTACCCTGCCGATACAGGAGGAGATATGTTTTTTTTTGTTTGATGGGAAAGCTGGGGTTAGGCAGACCCCTAGGGGGGGGCGAGGGGGCGAAAGCGGCGTCAAGAAAAAAAAATACATCAAAAAGCAAAAATAGAAGCAGAGCCCATCTTGGGGCTTTAAAAGGAACAGCATCAGTAAGAAGAAGACACGAGTCACAAAGAATAGCAATGATGGAACATCGCCAACCATCCGTGATAAGCATCCAGAAGTCTAAATGGGATAGTAATCCTTCAGCAAAATTCCAACCAGCTGAGGCAAGCATGAGGAAGACAAGGAAGAGCCTCCATCCCTTCTAAATATTTGGACAGAGAGGACGAGAAATTACGAACATATTCTGCGGTACAGGATTCCCTCCCTATCCATTTCTAGGATCCCCAGAAAAAGTTTAGGAGGGCAATCTCGTTTGGAGAGGTATTCAGCAGCCATGTTACTCTCACACCAAATGTGAGTAATGAGGACCGAACTGAAACCCATTAGAGATTGCTTAATGAGCTGAATAATCTGAAGTTTCTTGCATGGAGGTTTAGCAAGGTTAAGAATGATGTCGACTGCAAATTTGGAATCAGATTCGATCCATACCTTGTCATAGCCATGCTTTTATGCAAGCGAGAGGCCCTGATTAATTGCAAGCAGTTCCAATTCAAAAATTTCCTGTGTCTGTATTTTCCGAGAACATAGAGAGCAGCATCCCTTCACTATCTCTGATGATCCCACCAATTTCTCCTCCATTTATATCCAGAGATGCATCCGTGTTAGTTTTCACGTCATTTTCGCTGAGATTGTTCCAAACACATGTTTTCAGATTTCTGGTGCTGGGCACAAACTTGTATCCAAAGTTGATATCTGAGGATACGTTTCTGGTGGTTGGGTTATCAGTAAGGTTTTCAGCATTTATTTTTTGTTTAACTGTTGCCAAAATGTCCTTGAGCAACTGCTGTTTGTGATGGGTTAAGTTTTGAAATCTTAGGTAGTTTCTCTCCTTCAATTACTGTGAATAGAAGCAGAGAAGGCCACCCTTAGAGCCATAGCAGCTCGACCCTTTCCATTTGATGATTGACAGATCAATTTTTCCTCCTTTGCAATGGTATTGAAAGGCTTTCTTCTGACACCTACACGCCATAGAATGGATCTCCAAATCCAAGCAGAGAATCCACACTTAAAAAAGAGATGATTGATGCTTTCGGGTTCAGAATGACAGAGGTTACATCCGGTATCCATGGTAGCCCCATGAATAGCATTCTATCAGTTGTTGCAAGCCTGTTTTGGATGGCTTTCCATGAGGTTATGGCGTGACTAGGGATGAACCCTTTATGCCAAACAGTTTTCGCCCAAACTGGATTAGTGTGCTTCATTCTGAGAGTGTTCCAGGCACTCTTAGTAGAGAAGAGGCCATCGGTGGCTGGTTTCCATATGGGTTTGTTTGAGTTGTCTAAGCTAATCAAAGCTTGGTAGAGGATTTCTCTTTCTTTTGTGAGAAGGAAAGGAGATATGTTTGTGAAGCTTGATGTATATTTCACATGGCATGCAAGGACTTAAGAGGATAACCAAGAGAAGAGTTGTGAAAGGGAAAGGCGCATCTTACAAGACAAAAATCATGAGACAAATTTGTGTTCTAGTCAGCCTTCAGATTAACTGCAAGCCCAGTGGGCATGACAGCTGCATGCAATGGGAAGAGTGATGAAAACATACAAAAATTGCACTACAATGGCCGAAATAGAAAACTCAAATGTCAAGTTATCAAAGAAAGGACATTCAAAATGTTAACATTTTCAGAACAGAGTACTCTATCATAATGTGTGCCCATCAAAACACATAATACTTGCCATTGAACAAAAGAATCTGAACATAAATGAGGTTTAAAAAATGACTATTTCTATATTAAAAAAGCCCAAATATACAAAATACTGTTGAATTGGACAATATATGGAGTCAAGATAACCAACCTGCTCTAACTGCTTCATACATTCTGCAGATTTAGGATCATCAGGAATTAAATTAACTTCTTTCATGGCACATAAGGCTCCAGTTTCCCTGTTCAGGAAAAAGAATGTATCATGTACAGTGTAGTACAATGAACAAAGAAATAACCAAAAGGAAAACACTTTGAAAAATGAATCCCGTCTAGAAAATAAAGCCAACAATGGAAATGACCGTTGATTTGGTCATTTTCACTGTATTAATTGTTTCATGGGGATTCAAGCTCTCTTTATTGCCCTTTTTTGTGAACGTGGAACCAATAATTGATCCCCGTCTTTTCTAACAAAACGGATTCCCATTTTGCTAGCAGTGCTCTAACCAAAAATACTTGCATACCTGTTGGTGGCCACATAAACATTTCCGAATGTACCGCTTCCAATAAGCTTTCCCTTTTGCCACTGACTCATCATAAATGAGACTTCTGATTTTGATGCTGGTTGATGAACAAAAGATGATTGTGAAGGAACTGCAGCTCCTGGAGGGAGGGGCAGAGGGTGGACAGTAACAATACCGTTACTGCCATGCCATGCTCCAGAGCTTTCCGGGGAAATCTTTGGATGCAACGGGGATGCAGCTCCACTTGGACTAGTGGATACTGGACGAGGACTTCTCACTGTAGGACTATGAAGTGGAGAGTGTTCAGGACTGTACGCAAATTTCTCTGGTGAGGTATGAGTAGAGAAGCCCCAACGTCTCATTTCAGAGGATTGGAACTCTGGATCAGACCAAACCTGAAGCCCTCTAGATGGCATGTAGGTGGAAGGGAAAAAATCTCCGGTGCTCATTCTTCGAGGACTACGTACAGGACTTGAGACACTGCTAGTTGGAGCACTATTAGTAGGAACACTAAGCCTGAAGTTTTGAATGTTTTCAACACCACTAGGATCCGGAGACGGCTTTCTACCACGATCCAAAGTAGATCCAGTCAATGGTACATCAACATGCTCCACACCGTTACTGATGGTTTGATTGGCTAATCTACTGGAATACGATAAAGAATAGAATTAACAAATTTTTCATGTGCTGCAACCCTAGAAACCAATTGGAATTTATGCACAGAAATCTTGAAAAGAAACAAAGAATTTGAGACATTAAGTGCGCTACATGTCAATGCATCCTCGTTCCCCATAACATGTCAATCATTAATAAGGAAATGAATAAATAAATTATTTTTGAACCATTAGAACCAATGCTCAAACCAGACAATATACACAATGAACAACGAATTATAACAGAAGAATTCCCAGTTCCAATACACTTCATGTCGTGAGACTTCCTTATTGATGCAACCATAGCAGCGGAAAAATATCCAAAGCATTACATTAGCGTGTGAATATGTATAAAATCCTATTTTGATGATAAAATTCAGTCAGTAATGGTTGGGTTCAGTTGCACATTCACTGGGTACCAATTATATGCAGCTTTGAAGAGTAGCATGACCTATACCAAGAAATTTATTTGTAATTCTCCAGAAGATTTTGACTTGACTATTCCCCCAGAAAAATGAGTTCACATGGCTTCTAATTTTTGAGTGATGTGAGTCTAAATTTCATAAGCCAAGTTAACATTATTGAGCATTAGTCAAACCCCTAACTACACACAAAAAAATAGATCAGACAGCGTCATCTCGCAGATCAGAATCAGGAACATGAAACTAGAATACTGAAGAGGGGAAGCTCGACTTCGGAATTAATGTAGCAGCTTAGTGGAGTTTAGCCTTTTCTATTAATGTAAGGGCATTCCTATAAGTAACTATTATGTCATTAGCTGAGATGAATAAAACCAAGGTTTTAAATTTCGGTTTCGGTACCAATTTCGGACCCCACCGAAATCTAAAATTTTGGGCCAAAATTTGGTATTTCAATTCGAAATTTCAAACCGAATTTCCGAAATTTCGGCCGAAATTTTGTAACAATTTTTTTTTTTTAAGAAAATGACATTTTCTCGAAATTTCGGCAAAGATCCCCACCGAAATCTTCGCATTTCGGCCGAAATTTAAAACCATGAATAAAACATACTACGCATATTGAGCCCTGCTTAATTCTGTTTCCCCTAAAATCTAGGCCTTCTTTTTCTCATAAGTAACTATTATGCCATTAGCTGAGATGAATAAAACATACTACGGATATTGAGCCCTGCCTAATTCTGTGTCCCATAAAATCTAAGCATTCTTTTAAGTAACTATTATTTAATTAGCCGAGATAAATAAAACATATTATGGATATTGAGCCCTGCCTCTTTCTCCCCTAATAACTATCTTCCTCTCATTAGCTGAGATGAATATAACATAATATGAATATTGATCCCTGCCTAATTCATTTTCCACTAAAACTTGTCTACTTCTCAAAAACAGTACACAGACCATTCTGAATTGGCAAAGTACCCGTGTCAGTCACACATCGGATTCCAATACTTCAGGATTCACTACGACAGTTCTAGATCTCTTTTTATCTGTTTTTTTTTTTCTGAACACTACTACCACAACTTTACAATTACTGCATGTTTAGAATTTTATATCATAATAGTAAGTTTTTTATATGGAAATAAAAAATCATATTTACTTAACCTGTTAAAATTTTTAATGAATTGCTTGATGTAACCTTTTTTTTTTTAATGATACTTGTTATAACCATATTATCATGTAAAAAATTTGAGAATTGATAAAATATTTTGGGTGAATCCCCGAATCTTTCTTTTTGAGATTTACTGAATTTCTTCTCACACCAGAAAAAAATGGGAAAATAGAAATGAATTTTTTTGGATTCCATAACATTTAATGCATGCCCAATTGCAAGAGGAAGTTAAAATATCAAAATATCCTTACCTTGAGAGCACGGAGCTCAAAATGACTCTCTCCCATACCATCTCCAGTTAGAAAATCGATTCTCTCTCTCTCTCTCTCTCTCTCTCTCTCTCTCTCTCTCTCTCTCTCTCTCTCTCTCGGCAAAGGGAGAGGGCAACACCCCCCATTCGAAGACGAAAACCCTAAATCACAGTATCTAGTTCCGCAATTCTTCTACGTGTGGTATCTTTCTGCATATATTATTGTCTTTTTTGTCTCTCAATATGTCTAGGAAATATTTTGGTCATAAAAGAACAACTATGGTTTTCACTTTTCGGGTTTACTATTAAGCTTGCTTTGTATTTCCCTTTTTTTAATTTAATAAGTGATTCATTAAGCTAAATGGATACCAATCCTCAAATTGACTAATTAAGTAGAGAGAAGTTAATTTCTAAATGGATCATTCAAAAAATAGTTACCTCTCTAGTTCCACTCATGTGAAAGCAACAAAATAAAGTCAGTTCCTTCCCATACCACGAAAAAAAATTGGGAAAACACAAATGAGAGTTTTTGGATTCAATAACATCTAATTCATGTGCAATTGCATAATGAAGTTAAAATATCGTTACCTTGTGAGCGCAGAGCTCAAAGGGACTCTCTCCCCCATACCATCTCCAGTCCGAAAATCGATTCCATCGCCCTCTCCCTCGCCTCTCGGACTCTTCGGCGAAGGGAGAGGGCAACAAGCCCGATTCGAAGATGAAAACACTAAATCCGGCAAAGGCAAAGGCAGCGGTGAAGAAACCCTAGCCGAGCTACACTCGCGTTTGCTCGGGGAACGAGACACAGGAGTTGAATTGGCAGAGGACGAAGATCTGGGGTGATTTTCTGAGAGAAGGCCTCCAACCTCGAGGTCGCTCAGGTGCCGAAGCTTCCTCTGGCGGGTCAACCTGGGTTGGGTTTGGGACTCGCGACGGCTTCTGAAGAAATACAGATCTCTTACATTTCGCCTAACCCTAGATGGAGAGATCGGAGAATCGAAAGATTTTGGAGAAGATGAAGAGGAAGAAGGAGAGTTAGAGCTTTTAAACCAAGGCATTTCGTCGGATTGGAAAACATGGTACGATTTTTTCAGAGAAGGAAAAACCCTAACCTTAGATTTTTGGCCATGGAAAAGCTAGCTCAAGCAAGGGAATCAATAAGCCTAATTTAGGAGGAGAAACCCTAACTCTAACCCTAACCCTAGATGTTTGGCCGTGGAAAAGCTAGCCCTAGCTGGGAAGGAAGGAGAATAATAACCCTAATTTAGGAGGCGAAACCCTAATTCAAGGTTAGAACTCGATAATCGATAGATTTTGGAGAAGAAGAAGAAGACGAAGAAGGAGAATTAGGGTTTTTGAATCAAGGCATTTCGGCGGATTGGGAACATGTTACGTTTTTTCAGAGAAGGAGAAACCCTAACCCTAACCCTCACCCTGATCTTTAGCAAGGAGAATTATAGCACAAAATCTAACCCTAGAAAGGGTAAGGAGCGTGAAGAAGATCCGTGGGTCTCTGTCTTTTGTTACGCGGTCTTTCTCAGGAGTCAGGACCATTTTTTTGGAAGATGATTTTTTCGCCCCCAGTGTAGGATAATGCACCCTCCCTTTGACGTGAATTGTGGCAGAGTGTACTCTGTTTGACGTGAAATCACGTTACCAAGGGGGCGTATTTTCCTGCAAGGGAGGCGAAAAAATCATGGCTTCCTATTTTTTTTTTTTTCCACAAAAAAAATAGGAATGGCAGTCGGAATTCAGAGGTCAAAATGAGTTTTTGTCATTTTTTGGGTTCCTTCTAACAAAGTCAAAGACTCTCGCTACACACGAAGGTGCTTTAATCTTATCTTTTTTTTTTAAATAATTTTGTTTTGGCTTTGGGAGATGATTGTTTCGCCCCCTCTGTAAGATTATGCGCCCCACTCTTCAGGTGAATTGAGGCAGACTTTAACGCTTTTTTATGACGTCAAATCACGTCAACTGTGGGGCGTATAATCCTACAGATGGGTGAAAAATCATCGTCCTTAGGCTTTATATGGGGCGTAAAAAAAGCGGAAAACACATCGAGTAGTGCCATTATCAAAATGTGGCACTTCTTCTATGTAGGAAAGGGTACTGATGTTGGCACTACCATATGTTGATAATTGGACAGATATTGCTTGTCTTTTACTATTTAAACGACTGTCAAAGGTTATAGCAGTTTCCAAACAGCTCTCATGAGCCCATTTGAAAATAAAAGAGAAGCTCAGTGCTAATATTAGTGCCCAAATAAAATAGGGAAGTGATATATTTGGCCCTTTTTTTCCCTAGGCCACCCCTCTACGGTCACTTACAATCAAGTATTGAAGTCCCGGTTTCGCTTTCGGTTTCGGCTGAAAACAACATTTTGGTGACAATTTCGATTTCGGTGGAAATTTCAGTCGAAATTTAATAATTTCCCGACAGAAAATCGAAATTTTGTATTTCGGCCGATATTTAAAACCATGCTTATGATTTCTCCTTTCTACACTGCAAGGGGTGACCCGGGAAGAAAAAGGAGTGAATATATCATTTCCCAATAAAATACCAATAAAATAAAGCAAAACTACCACACTGACTCATCTGGACAGTGCGTTTGGTGAGTCCCAGCAAGGAAATGTCAATTGAGTGAACTCAATGGATGCATTTCATGGTCTTTGATAAGGGCATCTGATATGGTTTTCAATGGCCGGGATGACGATGGATCCAATAGATTTGACTTGAAATATATGGGATTGGGCATTTTCCATGAGTATAATGTTTGGGTAAGTCTTGATCCATGAATAGGAATTTATTGACAGAAATTCCAAGTTTAAAACTATAGAGTTTTATATGATGCATGCTCATGCAACGCTCACACAATAAACTAGAGCCGGCCCACATTAATAGATAATCTTAACCATTCATATTTTGATCCACATCGTAAATCCGTCGTGCCCCAAATATGCTAACGGCACTACTAACTTTGTTTTACACCTTTTTAATAAGCTCTTCAAGGCGTTTAAAATACTCAAGATATATGCTATTAAAATCCAATCATAAAACTGTAAAAGAAAGTAAATAGTGCCATTATTAAAATATTATAGTGCCGATATCGTTTCGCTGATTATATGAATAAAATTTTGAATAAAATACAAACATAGATTCAATTGTCAAAGTAAGAAGTTGACTATTACTTATTCAATGGCCCTTTGAAAGGGTTAGTAAAGGATATTAATCACTTGAGAGTTAAGGCACATTAAAATCAGAAATTACCAAAACCTCTTATTATGAAATGTCAAGTTGTTGAATAATCTCAGTCAAAGGTTTCAAGACACATAAACAAGGGGCATCCTTTTGTTTTCTTTGAATATTTGGTCTGCCCTTTTGACAAAATCCGCGAAATCTACAAATAATTAAGGGTTTTGCTAACGAGTGCCCTAAGGGCACTTGTTAGGCACTCGTTAAGGTGCATTGGAAATGATATTTGACACATCTTTTGATAATAAATTCACATAAAATGAGTATTTTTATCAAACATTGTGTAAAATGATTGGAAAATATCATTTCCAATGCACCTTAACAGAAGGTGTCCCACATATTTGGATGATCGATCTGAAAAATTCATGTGTCGGTCCATACCATAGATAGCACCCCCGAAAATGATCTCATAAGATGGTCCAACCCCCGTGCGAAAATGATCTCATAAGATGGTCCAACCCCCGTGCGAAAATGATCTCATATATTTACTGTAAAATGGACGGTTCGGAAAGTTCTAAAAATGGGAATATAAAAAAACTCCACAAGCCGAAAGGTCACGATCATGCTACGAAAAATAATATCCAGAAAAAAAAAAAAAAAAAAAAAAACCCATAAAAAGTTTTTAAGAGAAGGAGGATGGATAATTTTCTTTTCCGTTTATCCCAACCTGCCCTAAATCTCTTTTAAGGAAAATGATGATGGATAAGAGTACATGTAGGGACCACCTTCTTCAGTGATCCAAATCCTTCACTTATTTATCGTGATACAAAATACCTTGCAATTGAACGGCAGGGATCACCCGATGTATGTGGTTTATGGTCTATGACACATCCATTGTAGGGTTCGAAAGGATTAGATAGCCAAATTCCAGAGATAATGTGGGGAAGTTATATATTTGCTCCATTTTCTTCCCTGGACAGCCCATTCTAGTGTATCCATGACTACTCTTTTACACTAGAAGGGGCTGTCTCAGGGAAGAAAAGGTAGTGAATATATCATTTTCAAAAAAGTACGAGTAATATGTGGTCCCACATAATTCCTCATACTCCTTAAAATGGGGACCTCAGCTAAGTCATTTTTTTATTACAAGAAAACTAAACGTGTTATGCGCAAACATCTACCATGCGATTGATGGGATTGTCTAAACAATTTGGAAAAAAAAAGAAAAAACTATTTCCACCCTCACTTTGAACGAGTAGCCGATATTGTCTTATTCATTTGATTCATATGAGGTGCCTGTTCTCTCATGCAAAAGTCAGCCAAATGGCAATTCGCAAAATTGGTGAGACAATCCCGGGGAAAGGTATATCTTTTTAGGGATTTGATAGGGACCATTGTAAATGGCATTTCCACGACCAGACTATTGCATTTTTTTATATAGCCACAGAGCAAATCCCTAAATGCCTCCAGCTCTCTCATGTAACAGCCTGTTCCATGTCTGTTTTACTAAATTTTATGGGGAAATGATATTCCCCCCCCCCCCTAAACGGATAAAATCCCCCCCTTCAACAGCTTATGTGAGAATGGTTCAGTGCTTGAGGATAAATTCACCCCCTTTAACATTTTCCTTTTTAAAACTTAACGAATAAAGTTAAAGGGGGGGTTTTTGTTGGTGGGAATTTCTAGAAGTAGAATTCTGGAGAGTTGCTTCAAGGCGCGTAATCGCTTTCCTTAAGACAAATTTCGCCCCCACCAGTTGTGTGCAAAGAAAATCCGCGAATTGCCTCAAAAATACAACGAAGCCTTGTAGGGAGATCCTGCAAATGTTTGATGACGCTTTGCACAAGCGAAATAAAAACAAAATGCCTTTTTAAGAACTTCAAGCCTTCGAGAAATCACTAAAACTTTTTCTGCATAAAACAGTCTTTAGTGCACTATTTTGTGAACAAATTATCTTGGAAAATCAAGAGAGTAGGAGATTGCTAGAGAGAGAAAAAGTACAGCAATAACTGCTTTCTGTATATTGAAAATACAGATTTCCGCTCATTTTATAGAGCATTTGATGTCTATTCATTAAGAGAAGCATCTCTTTAAGACATCCCTTGGTTAGTTTGAATAATAACCATTCGATCGCAACTCGTTGCAATTCAACCATTTTGGAACATCAATAAAGTGTCCCTTGAGTTTAAAATTCATCCATGACTGTTTGGAAGAAAAGACATGAAAAAGGTTGAAAAATGGAAGTGAAAAGACATGTAAATTTCCTCCCAATGGATAGTTTTTCGAACAGCCGCGGTCGCCCGCCAACGGGCTTCTGGACTTTTTATTTTTTCCTATCCAAAGAACCGCAGTCGACTGGGGCTACCGCGGTCGACCGGCCATACTTTTCTAGAAATTATTGATGTTTCTAGTAACCAATCCGCGGTCGACCGAGAACCCCCGATCAACTGGCCCTGTTTTAAAATTATTTTTATCTTAAATATAATTTGTGAAAACTCATTTAATTTTCCAATACCATTTTGAAAATCTCTAACAATCCCCCACCATTTTCAAAATGAAAATATCTTTCTCATCAGACTTGGAAAGTTTATGCATAAAATGAAGGTATCTCTCGACTTGAACCTTCACTTAGTGAAAACACATCAAAGTTAGCCAGAATTGCATAGTAGGCGTATCTTTGATCTGGCTATGCTATTCAGCTAACCGGACACATCTTCACACATAAGATTTCGTCTTTATAGGTAGTTTCTAAGAGCCTACACATTTATTGGCCTTGTGTCTATATCTTGGTTTCATAAGCACTCTAGAGACTAGCCAAGTCTCATAGGAAGCGGCACCACTCTCACGTTCACATAGGTAGACTTAATAAGAGTGTCCATGTAGCTAAAACACCCCAGTACCATGTTATCGGTCTATTAAGTGTCCATTTACTCAACCTTATCCTTGTAAACATTATTGGTACCTAACACTTTACCTTGGGATGAAAATAATGTATATTATAGTGCTTGCAATCACTCCATATAACGTATTTGGACTCATTGAATTCAAGACTTGATGTTTATTCAAGTGTTGAGTCAAGGTTCCATCATTGGTGACTATTGGTTAATGGCTTTAACCCCATCTTTACTGATGTTTTACATATCAAATCTCTTGCAAGAGCTTTAGTCAAAGGATCAGCCAAATTTTGGGCTGATCTCACATAATCAATAGTTACAACCCCATTGGTTAGTAACTCTCTTATAGTACTATGTCTAAGTCCTATATGTCTGGACTTACCATTATAAACATGATTATATGCCCTTGATAGTGTGGCCTGACTATCACAATCGACATAAATCAATGGCATTAGTTTATGCCATAGAAAGATTTGATTAGTTTACAAACTTTATGCTCTTGTCATGATAATAGGAAACCTTCTGATTGTTCCATGTATACTTCTTCATCCAATTCACCATTCAAAAATGCAGTTTTAACATCCATTTGGTGAATATAAAGTTTATAGATGGAAGCAAGAGCTATCAAGACTCTAATGGCAGAAATCCTAGCAACTGGTGCATAAGTGTCAAAGAAATCAATACCGGGTTTTTTGAGTAAACCCGTTGGCAACTAATATTGCCTTAAATTTCTCTATTGACCCATCTACTTTCATCTTCTTCTTGAAGATCCATTTACACCCTATTGGTTTTGACCCAGGTGGTAGGTCAACCAAAATCCAAGTCTTATTTCCCATTATAGAATCTATTTTATCATTAATTGCTTCTTTACAAAGCAGCATCTTGTAACTTTATGGCTTTTTCATAGGTTTTAGGATCACTTTCTATGTTTATCAACTTCTGTTTGAGGTTCTAAATGAGGTTCTAAAGAAGTACTATGTTGAACTTCTTTTGGAATTGAAGTCAACCTATTCTCATAGAAAAAGGCATCTCTAGATTCAATTATTGTATTAATTTCTAGAAGTTCATTAGGTTCTATAACTAGAAACCTGTAGGCCTTACTATTGTTAGCATATCCTAAAAAGATACATTATGTACCCTTCTCACCTAATTTTCTTAATTTAGGTTTAGGGACTTTAACTATGGCCCTATAACCCCAAACTGTAAGATAACTTAAGTTTGGCTTTATTTTCTTACATAGCTCATAAGGTGTTACATTTGACTTTTTACTTGGTACCCTATTCAATATGTAATAAGCAGTAAGTAATGCTTCACCCCAAAAAATTTTATTCAAACCAGAATTAACAAGCATAGTGTTAACCATTTCAGTTAGAGTCATATTCTTCCTTTCTGCTACACTATTTTGTTATGGTGTACAAGGGGCGGAAGTTTCATGAACTATGCCTACTGACTCTCAGAAAATAGGAAAGTAGTATTCACCACCCTTATCTGATCTTAGGCACTTAATGCTTGTTTCACAATGGTTTTCTACTTTTGTTTTATAAATCTTAAATTTTTCCAACACTTCATGTTTATGACTAAGTAAATATACATAGCAAAACTTAGAATAATCATCTATAAAAGTGGCAAAATACTTTTTACTTCCCCTTGTAAAAACACTGTAAGCCCAAGGGTTCCCATGGGTCTAATCATTCACCTTACCTCTTATTTTGATGCTAGCAAACTCAAATTGATTAGCGTTTATGGACTAATGTGTTGCTTTGAGGTGTTGTGTTATATACATGAACTGCATGTCATAATCGCCATTACACAACTCTTCTCAACACATGGCTTGTGGATCAAAGATCAAAGGACCCAAGAGCTTGCACCTACATTGGAGACGTCATCATTTGAAGATGTTCAAGTCAAGAAGCTCGAAGATGAAGATTCCACAAATTCCTAGCAAGTGTCAAAAAAGAGCTTGGAGTTGAATATGCCATTCTGACACCTCATGTACCATTCAACATGCATTGAAGATTGGAGGAGAAGTCACATGAGCCATATCATGTTGAAGATGTTCACTCAAGCCGAAGAAGTCCAAGGAAGTGCAAAGGAGCTGATACAATCCAAGACGACTCATGATATACACTTTTAGATTGTATTTAAAGTCCTCTTAATATTTTGTAAAATGCACTTTCAATAGGTTTTCAAATAATTTTCATACTTAAATTTTTACTTCTTTGGAAATCATCAAAACACTGTTTGAAAACCTAGGACTTAAGGCCAAAGACCATGGCCCAAAAGCCCCTGATTTTAAAGTTAAAATAGAATTTTACATAGGGCCAGTCGACCGGGATATACCGGGCGACGCGACAAGCTTGCTGGAATTCCAGCACTCGTAGGAAAATAGCGGGTCGGTCGACCGGGTCAAACCGGGCCACTGAGGATATGTTTCTATTTCAAACAGAAACAATCCAGCATGGTTTGGGCGGGCGACCGCCAAGGGTCGGTCGACCGGGATAGGTTTTGTGAGCCGAATTTTTGAACAAACATGTAGCCCTCGCCGGGCGACCGCCATGGGCCGGTCGACCGCGACAGTAAGAAGTTTGAAAATATAAAGGGCGCCCGATAGGGGCGGGCGACCGAGTGGCTCGGTCGACTGCGACGGTCGGGTAAACTAACCGTTGGGGATTGCGCAGGTTGACTTTTTCAACCCAGTTTTTTACAGTTTTACTTTCAAACGGTCATATTTTCAAATACACTATATATACGTCATCTAAACCTATCTAAACAAGCTTTTGAATATTTGAGAAAGATCAAATCCCATCTTCTTTGAGCTTCAACTTTTAAAATCAAAAGCAAAACCTCTTTGAGCTTGTATTTTCACATTCTATCAAGTGGCACTCCATAGGGCTTTCATTTGCTTATTTTCTTGGAGTGATTGTGAGCTTACAACTTTGTAAACCGCCTATAAGAGGCATTGAGTGTTTTTCATTTTCTTTTGTTCTTCATTGAGGGTCTTCTTTTCGGCCCGTTAAGAATTGTGAAGATGAGGGTCTTCTCTTCGGCCTGTTAACAAAGGTGAAGACGAGGGTCTATTCTTCGGCCTGTTAAGAAAGGTGAAGACATTGTAAGATGGTGTGTCCCCTCGCAAGGCTTCGTGCATAAATGGTTTGTTCCCTTTGGAGTTGGAGAAGTCGGGTGTATGACTTCATGATATTTTAGTGGAGATCCCAAGGAGGTAAACTTGAAAGAGTAGAGTAGGTCTTGTGATAGACCGAACCACTATAAATCTTGTGCCTTGTGGATGCTTGCTTCTTCTCCTTGTTTTGCACGTATGGTGATTGGTAAACTCTAACCTTAACTTATATTTATGCTTTTGAATGAACAAGGGTTAGTAAATGCACTTGATTGAAATATATAAATCATAGTTGCATTATAATGTCTATTTGAACAATGGTTAGTAAATGTGCATGATTAGAATGTCTAAACCCTAGCTTTCATTAATATATCTATTTAAACAAGGGTTAGATTAATTAGTGCTTAATTAGTGGGCTAACTTTTAATCTTCCCTTAATTAAGCCTAAAATTTCTAATTGACCAATTCACCCCCCTCTTGGGTTGTCACACTTGAATTTCAAGCACTATGTATATCACATACATCATTATTTACTAAGTCTAATAGACTAGAAGTTCTATCCACTTTAGGAAATGGTTTAGTTATTAATTTAGTTTGCACACATATATTGCATTTATCTACTAAATCAATTTTACATTTTGGAATTAAATTTAACTTAACCATATCATTTGTTTTCCTAGTATTAACATGTCCTAAACAATTATGCCATAAAGATAAATAGTTAACAACATAAACAAAGACATTCACTTTATTAATATTGAGTTTAAACATCCCTTTATATATATATATATCCCTTCCTAACAAAAGTACCCCCTTTAGAAAGTATGAATTTGTCAGATTCAAATACAAGTTTGAAGCCATTCTTGTTAAGAATGCTTCCAGAAACTAAATTTTTTCTCACTTCAGGTATATGGAATACATCGATTAGAGTGAGGCGCTTGCCGGATGTAATTTCCAATTCTACTTTGCGTCTTCCTTTGACTTTTGCCATCGACGAATTGCCCATGTAAAGGACACTTCCATCTTCAATCGTTTCATAGGTTGAAAACAGATTTTTGTATTTACAGACATGCCTCGTTACACCTGAGTCAATCCACCAATCATTGCCATCTTCAAGGATATTCGCCCTAGAAATCATGGCTACAAACTTGTTGTTGTCTGTTGGTGTTCCCAACTTCTTTTCTTTAAGAAGTCGTCATTCACTCTTATAGTAGCCTGGTTTGCCACAATTGAAACAAGCACATTTCCTTTTCTTATTCTTATTATTCTTCTTTTCAGGGTGTTTGTTTCTTTTCCGATTGCCTTTCCCTTGTTGGTTCGATTTATTGTCAAAGTGTATTTTAGAGGAAGAATTCTCATGATCTTCTTTATGATCTCTAATTCTTGACTCTTCCTCAATCCTGAGGAATTGAGCCAAGTCATCAAGAGATATTTCCTCTTTCTTGTGTTTGAGACTTTTTCTAAAGTCTTTCCAACTTGGCGGAAGTTTGTCAATAATCGACGGTACAATAAAGGAATCATCAAGTAAAATGCCTTGCAAATGAATTTGACTCACCATGTGTTGAATTTCATGCAGTTGATCAATAACAGGTGTATCATCTACATGCGATAATTCAAGAAACGACTCATAGAGAACTTTTTGTTACTTGCATCCTCTGCCATGTTTTTTTTGGTTCGAGTGCATTCCAAATCTCGCTGGCCGATCCCATTCCCTGATATATGTCGAATAAAGTGTTCGACATAGCGTTGAGGATGTGCCCTTTGCAGTTGTAATAATCTTGTTCCCATTTTATTCTTGCATGAGCCTGGACTAAAGTCTCATTTTCAACCGTCACCGGCTTTGGGCTTGTGAGAACTCAAACAACTTTGAGTGACATAAGGATGAAGTGCACCTTCTTTTGCCATCGCTTGAAATTCCTTGTCAAATCTTTCAAGTTTGACAAAGTCTTGGGTCATTTGACGAATCGAAAACAACGCCATTAAAGCACTAAAAAACAACGAAAATTTATCTTAAGATTGTTGGTGGGAATTTCTAGAAGTAGAATTATGTAGAGTAGCTTCAAGGCGCGTAATCGCTTTCCTTATGACAAATTTTGCCCCCACCAGTTGTGTGCAAAGGGAATCAACGAATTGCCTCCAAGATACAACGAAGCCTTGTAGGGAGATTCTACAAATGTTTGATGACGCTTTGCACAAGCGGAATTAATACCAAAATGCCTTTTTAAGAACTTCAAGCCTTTGAGAATTCACTAAAACTGTTTCTGCAGAAAACAGTCTTTAGTGCACTGTTTTGTGGACAAATTATCTTGGAAAATCAAGAGAGTAGGAGATTGCTAGAGAGAGAAAAAGTATAGCAATAACTGTTTTCTGTATATTGAAATTACAGATTTCTGCTCCTTTTATGGAGCATTTAATGTCTATTCATTAAGAGAAACATCTCTTCAAGACATCCCTTGGATTGATTTAAATAATAACCATTCGATCGCAACTCTTTGCAATTCAACCATTTTGGATCATCAATAAAGTGTCCCTTAGGTTTAAAATTCATCCATGACTGTTTGGAAGAAAAGGCATGAAAGAAGGTTGAAAAATGGAAGTGAAAAGGCATGTAAATTTTCTCCCAATCGATAGTTTTTCGAACAGTCGCGGTCGACTGGGGCTATCGCTATCGCCTGCCGACAGGCTTCTGGACTTTTTATTTTTTTCGATCCAAAGAACCGCGGTCGACCGGGGCTATTGCGGTTAACCGGCCATACCTTTCTGGAAATTATTGATGTTTCCAGTAACCAATTTGCGGTCGACCGAGAACCCCCAGTCGACCGGCCCTGTTTTAAAATTGTTTTTCTATTTTAAATATTACTTGTGAAAATTCATTTAATTTTTCAATACCATTTTGAAAATCTCTAACAATTTTATCCGTCAGAGGGGGAGGGGAAATATCATTCCCCAATTTTATGAGGTAAAAGGAAACATAGCCTAAAATTACAAGGTATTTACTATATAACTAGAGGGACCCATGGGAAAATTCTTTATAACTGTCAGAAAACATTGTGTTCATTAAAAAGGGGAAGAAGAAAAAAAAGATTTTCTTTGAAAAGATATACATCTTGTAAAAACCTACAACATATTGTTGGGCGTTTTCCTTTCTTTGGGTTTCCAAAGATGGAGTTTCCTTTTAAGATTGGAATTCTAGGATATTGTTCTATGTTCTAGAGTTGCCAAATAAGGTTATGGCTTTGCATCCAATCAACCTTTCATCATATATTAACAACCCTTAAGTTTAGTAATGTTTGGAAGTGGAAATTGTGACTTGTATTAGTTGCTAAATTTACACATAAGAGGCCAAACAAATTGGGCACTTTAAGAAAGTTCTATGGTAGCTCTTTGCCTATAAATAGACCTTTGGTCCGTCTTTCTACATACTACGAACTTGAGAGCAATCGAGAGATTGCGAGATTGCTCAAAGAAAGGTTTCCCTTAGACCAAGTGGTGTGCAAAGAAAGAGAAGTATCAATGAGCGTTTTTGGGCCTTCGTCGTGGTCGAAAAAGCTATACACACCTTCAAGCACAAGCCATGGTGAAAGGTACATCAAACCCATCTCGTTAAAATCAAGTTTTTCTTTGTTTTCATTGCCCAAGACCTAAAGGGATCAATAAGTTAATGTTTAGAATAACACATATCCCTCCCAATAGAACCACATGATTGCTTATGAAGTAGTGAAACTAAAACCATTTCCTAAAAACTGGAACTATTTTTCCTTAATTGTGTAAAGGACCATTGTTCTGAATACTAAATCCAAGCATCAGTGAGAGCATTTTGGGTAGATGACAATGTGTACTAAAGAAAAAAGAATCTCAACAAAGATCAGAATATGAATTGTTTTTTATGTTATACAGATAAATCAACTTAGTTGGAAAAAATTCTCAACAAAGATAAGACTATGACAATGCGGATGGTTGACTCACTCAGATGTATTAAAAAAACCCATGCTATGCAGAGGGTGACAGAAGATGGAAATATCTTGTCTCAATAGCTGATTTCCATGATTTTAAAGCTTTATATGGATTTAATAGAGCCCCTCTTATTTTATCCTCCGTCACCATGTGCTTCCTTCACATTTGCAGTCATAAAAATGCGAATAATTGGTGGTTGAGATCTCAGGTTGGAGAGTTTGTGTTGGTTGTTAATAGAAATATGCATCTTGGAAATGCAGGTTGTTATTATAACAGATGAAAAATACATAAAAAATCAGTTGGAAATAAAGATCCATCTATAACAAAAAGTAAGTCCCACATTCAATTACTAAAATGAAAGACCGATAATCCTGAAAAATTAAAGACCCATCTGTACTACAAAGCAAGTCCAACACCAGGCAAAATCTAAATAATATGGTTTTGCATGATATTATATTTAACTACATCCTAAAACTCCAAAACATCATATTCAGCTTTCCTTGAGCATATCTTGGTTGCATTTTATCTTGGGCAGAATTGATAATGTCATCTTGAACAACGGAGGTGTCAACCACATATTTCCCCTTGTAACCTATTGTAGACACCCCCATTTTGCTACGCTTTAAAAAGCGAAAGATTCGGTAGTATCATCGAGTCTTGAGTCCGTATTCAACATTAGATTAGGCATCCATACATTTTAGGGTAGATTTCACCTCATTATGGGAGTTTTGAAGTTGATTCGCGATCCTGAAGGTCTCTAAGGGGTTCCTTTCGCCTCCAGAAGATGTAAAATCAAGTTTCCAAGCAAGTGAAAAAACCTGTTATTTTTAGAATTTTCAGGGTTTCCCTCATTTTTGCCCATTTTCACTACATGGGTATTTTGGTCATTCCTGATGTGTCCCGTTTGAACCCCGAGCTGTGTCAGAGAGATCTTGAGCGATTACATGAATTTTGAAAAAGCTGCTATTTTTAGAAACTCATGGGGCTTCCACATTTTCATCATCTTATGGATGTTTCAATCATTTCTCATATATCCAAAACCATCTCGAGGGTACGACTGATGGATTAGGAGTAATAAATTTAGATCTCTCAAGATTTTCTCTTAGTCTTGCACTTCGGGGGTATTTTAGACATTTCCAATATATCATATTTGGTCCCTAAGTTGTGTCTAAGAAATCTTGAGTTCGTTCATAAATTTTCGAAAATCTGCTATTTTTTGAAATTTCTCAGGGTTTTCAAATTCTAGCACATCTGGGTAATTTGGTCTTTTCCTATGTAATTCTTTTGATCCCCGAAATATGTCTGAGAGATTATGAATGATTTTCTGAATTTTGAAAAACCTGCTAAATTTAGAATTTCTCAAGGGTTTCGCTTAATTTAAAAATTCTAAGTGTTGAGGGCATTTTGGGTATTTTCAGGGGATACCATATGATCATGTTTAATATTGCTCACCGAAAGGACCCAATTTTGAAAGTTTCTATTTTTGAAGTTTGACCACAAAGACTTTCCATTTTTAATTTTTTCCTTTAGGGGTGAACCAATCTGAGGGTATTTTGGTCGCATTTGGATGTCTAACAGTCAAATAGGGGCATTTTGGTCCGAAAAGTTATTTTCTAAAAAGATGGTCCGATCATGTGTTAGGGATGCACCATAAATGTCAAATGGATTGGGTCCATATATAGAATGTTGAATTTAGAAAGATTTTATTAAATTTTTATGGAAAAACCCGAAACCCGTGTGAAATGGCCCATTGGGCTAAAGCCCGCCAAAATGGAGCTCATGTGGGTTCACCCATATGGGTCGACCACCATGGTGGGCACCCCACATGGCTGACCCACATGAGTTGAGCACCCAACCTTGATGATGTCACAATGGTGACATCATATTTGTTGAAAGAAAAATAAAAAGAACAAAAAAAAAGAAAAGAAGGAAAAAGAAAAAGAGGAATGATTGCTTAAAAAAAATTTCTTCCAAAGAAGCAATGTGGAATGAGAATAGCATGTCTTGATTGATAAGAAATTAAGATTGGAATCAAATCAAATTTGGAAACAAGAAAGAAAGAAAGCAAGATGGAAAAATTGGAAACAAGCCAAAAAGGGAGCTCTCACATTGGAAACTACTATTTCTCTCTTAACCCTAGCTTTTTTGTATAAAATCAAAGCAAACAATCCTAGGAAGGATCCAAAAATAAATCTAAATTCATCCTTTTTCTCTCTCCTCCTCCTCAAAAAAATAAAAAATAAAAAGAAAGAAAAAAACCTCTTCTCTCTTGAAGTGTGTTCATCTCTCTCAAAGGTTCTTCACAAAAGGGATTCTTCAATTCCCTTTTCTTCTTCAACAAATCACACATCAAGGATCTTTGGGGTGTTCTTTGGGTCTTCTTCATCATATAAAATGGTGCAACAAAGCGTATACCTCAGATCTACGCACCCTAAAGACAAGGAGCGCGATCAACGGTATGATCTTTATCTTTGTAATATCAAAAGTAGAAAAGCATGCTAGGGTTTTACTTTTGATAGATCAAATCAATGAATTTTTTCTTGAAATTCCAGTATGTTATAATATAGATTATAAGTTTTCAAAATCTAAAATTTCATCAAAAAATTAATTTTCCTCCATTTAATAATGATTTTCTTTCGTTTTTTATTCAATATGGATTTAAATCAGATTATCAAAGCAAATATTTGAAAACGTGGGTTTCTTTAAAAACTGATACTTTTTGGGATTTCTATAAAATAAAATACCACTGGAAACTTAATTTTCAATCGCGGTTTGGCCGTTTTAATTTTCATTCCATTTTTCAAAAAATAACCCCGAAAGGGGTTATTTTTTTATGAACGAAGCCAAAAGTATCTCAAACCATGTCCAAAATTTGTGAAATCTTGTTTCCAAACCACTTTTTTGATTTCTAGACCACCCAAAAAGTTCCAGAGTTTTTTGAATTTTTTTAATCCGGTTTTAAATTTTTTTAAATTTCAACTATTTTTAATAAATATGAAAAGGTTTTAAAAATTGATGAAACTCTCTAGAATTAATGTTCAATAATAAATTGAATTTCTCATGAAATTTTATTTTTGAAAAAGGTTTATTTATTTATTTTCTAATCGCTTCTTCGTTTTACGTGTCGTAATTCTTTTTTATATTAAATTAGTGAAATTTCAAATCTTTTTCCTACAAACCAGTAGTTTAGGCCATTAGAAGGTTATTGAAAATTTTTTAAAATATTTTACAAAGGTTTAATATGATTTCACAATTTTCTTTTAAAAAAATGGGTTTTAATTCTTAGGAAACGAAATCACCTTTTTATTCAAAAATCAATTTTATGGAGGAACATTAATTATTAGGTCTTGAAATTTGTATAATAAATCATATAGAATATTTTATATTTACTGGAATTTGTACATGATTTAAGGATATTATTTAATCTACTTTTTAATTGATTCATTGATTTTATTTAAATTTTGTGTGAATTTTAATTGGCATCAAATCTTAATAAACACTTTTGAAATTTTTACAGTAGTCGAATACCATAATTTTTTCTATACTGTAGTAGGTTTACTTGATTTGAGATTCGTATGCTATGAGTTGATTTATTAATTTGTAATCTGACCTAAATTTTGGAAATTCGAAAATTGATAGAAAAACTTATTTTAAATTCACGAAACTCTTCCAACAGTCTAACCTCATTCATATCTTGTTACTGAGAAAGTTGCAATGAATTTAGAGTTTGATTGCTTAGGGTTACTGTGTAATCCTAGCAATCTGACAGTAACCCTAGCAATCTGGTCTTAATGTTAATAAATCACAACTTAATAGCAAATCAACACAAAAGTCAGTGAGAAGTTTCAGAAAACCCTAATTTTTAATATCATATATTTAACCTTAAAATTGTTTGAAACAGAAACCCTAGAGGTTATAGATTCCCTTTGTATTTTGACTATGCTGCGATAGTTTAATTTTCGAGATCGCATTCATAATCGTATACTAATTGTGATCGTTCCTGCATAATTTGAGGATGTAAATTATAGTATGTTGTTGGTTCCGAGATCCACTGTCCACGGAAATCCTGAGAATCATGCCAGGTAATAATATACTATAATTTATGTGTTAAATTATACAAGGATTGAGAGCACGATGCCCTTCCATGGATGCAACTCAAGGCTGAAATTTGCCAACCATAGAGCCTCTGGTATTTCTTAGATTTTAGGATTCAGAAACCTTTAAGGAACTGAAAATCATTTACTTTAACAAATTGAATCAATTTACCCCATGTCTTTCGGAACCGTTGGATTGCGGTCTCCATCGTAAGAACCTTTAGAGCCCCCTTTAGGAACACTTATGTCATGTCGTGTTCTAGGTTTTAGGGTGTCCTAGAGTTAGAAGTCCAGCCTCATCACGGCTGTTTGCTATGGATAGCAATTGTGCTATAGATCTAGTTACACTAGTCACCTCACTTTTCTCATAGGACAAGCCTAGTTACCTAAGATGTAGGTTCACTTGCATTAGTCTAAGGGGTGTCTTGCACTTAGATAGAACCATATAGCATCTTAGATGAAGTCCTATGATAATAAAATCTTCAACTTGAACTAAATAATTTCTCTTAAACTGTTAAAACAGTAAATCCAGTCTAGATCGGTGTCCTAGATGAGTTAGGCATAAGTAGCTTAGTTCAGGTGCACCGAACTATGATCGACTCTGATTTCAGTGAGGCTGGGATACGTAGGCAACTTGGATACTTGAATGGCATACCAAGCCCGAGTCGGCTCCACACATAAGTGGTAGGGTTTTGTACATTAATCCTTAAATTAAAAGTAATTAAATCACTTAGGACTTTCCATGAAATTAGAATTTTAGGAGAACTTTCACTTAGATTGAATTCAAAAAAATTAAGAAAATCAAGATACACATTTAGGAATTACACTGAAATTAGATCTTAGGATGCATGTCATGTAGTTCGCACATTAATATAGAGTTAAATGAGCAATTTAAAAGAAATTCAAAAGAGTTAACTTTTGGAATTGAAGACCGATTATCGGGCAGGAATGGTGCATGTGGTGGTAACTCCCCATACCTTCCATTCTCGTAACCAGGTAACGAGTCTAGATTTCTGGTCAATTATGGGTCCTAGATCCCTCATCTAGGTGGCGACTCTGTCACTCTCTTTTGTGTGGAATTCGGATTGCCTTAG
The DNA here is from genome assembly GCF_043159265.1 of Tasmannia lanceolata. NCBI lineage: Eukaryota > Viridiplantae > Streptophyta > Magnoliopsida > Canellales > Winteraceae > Tasmannia > Tasmannia lanceolata. Next base: position 63,824,845 of record NW_027518695.1, on the reverse strand, counting down.
TGATCCCAAGTTCACGGAAAAGATGAATTAAATCACACCTTGCTAGGCTCGGCGGCTTACCCTTGCCCTTATGGGTACTGGGTTGTACGTTTGTTTGCACCCTGTGGCTTGGTTGCTGCCTGCTTGGTTGGGTAATTAAAATCAATAATAAAAAGTACACGCCATTCGAGTGGGTACGAGAGACCAAGAGAGAGTGTAGCGCCTCGCGCGCTCGCGACCCTCTTGCGGGATCGGGTCCCACACCTATGAGAAGTTGTAAGATTGTATATCTGAGAACTCAAAAGAGAAAGTGAAAGGTAATTTATATTGGTTAAAGAACTGTGCGATCTAAAAGATGATACCTAACTGCATATAAATAGGTAAGAATTAATTAAATGATCGTTTAAAAAGGGTGCTTACCTCGCCAAAAGGAGAAGAACTCTGTCTTCTATATCTAATGATAGTACTTCTGAGAAATCAAAAGAGAAAGTGAAAGGTAATTTACATTGTTTAAAAAACCCATACAAAGTGAAAATTGTACGACCTAAAAGATGATAGTTGAGAAACTATAATCAAACAGAAAGATGATACCTAACAACACATTAAAAGGTAAAATTTAAATAGAAAATCGCAACAGGTCAAAATTTCGATTGGCCACTACATTTTAGCAATTGTAAAAAGGGGCTTCAAATAAGTACAATCATGCCGCAGTTTTGTAAACAATGAGTGAAAATGTTATTTAAAAATGAGAGATGAAAGAAAAATATAAAATGAGAAGGAAGTCATAATTAGAATGGTAGAGAAAAAGAAACATACGAACAAACTGAATACAATCAAATATGTAGGGCTTTCCCAGTTAAAGAATTATATATATCAAATGGACTCGATATCTATTTATAGGGAAATATGTGTGAAATATCTAAAACTTAAGTAAATGATCGTATCCGATTAAACTTTCCATCGACCAATTCATTTTAGAAATTAAAAAAAAAGGTTTAAACTAAGAACAATTATGATGCATTTTGTAGACAATGAGAGAAAAATCTTATGAAAAATTGGAAAATAAAGTAAAATAGAAATTGAAAAAGTAGTCATATTTATAGTGACACGGTAAAAGGAACATAATCAAATAGGAGCCGGGAAGAAAAAAAATCAAATAAAATCGATTTCTATAAGGAAATACATGTGCACTGCACATACTATAGAGATCCAAGAGAAATGAAGTGACTGGACGGAGGAAATGGAATTATAATAATTTTTAGGCAAAAATTTGAAAGAGCATTCATTAATTAAAGGTTTTCAAGCAAATCAAAGATCCAATATTTGTTATATTTATCTGTATATACACTTCTAATAGATTTTGTCTCTTCCACGAATTGGCCTAAATCTTTCAAAGAGAACAAAATAGTGCATTATTCCTTTGGAGTTCAATACAACCATCTTTTTCATCTTCAGTCCATTTTTTGTCTTGGTTTGGTAGGGATTTTATATCCATCTACTATGATTTTCCACATCGAATAATCCATCAATTGAAGATAGATGGTCATCCTAGTTTTCCAATAGGCATAATTTGTGCCATTGAAAAATGGATGTCTGCAAATCGATTGGCCTTCCGCATACCCCGATGTGGTTGCTATTCTGTTTTAGACAATTAGTCTTTAGTAAGAGCCTAATGCTTTGATAGAAAATGAAATCCCAGGTAGCATCCCAAGAGGGGAGTGAATTGGTTTCATAAGACTTTTTAGATTATTTACTAAATCAAATAGATTTTGAGAACTTCCTTGAATACAAAGATAAAAGTACATAGCAAGAGATTACCGACCATCAATAGAGAGTTGAAAAACAAGAAAGAAGATGATGACAATGGAGATTTACAGTGGTTTTGAAACCTACCTACATCCACTCTTCTCAATGTATCCCTCCTTGAGGATCCACTAATAATCAATCTCTTTTCATGGTAGAGTTCAACACCTTTACAATCCGAGCTTCTCACTCCATGTGTTTGAAGTACACTAACCCTTCTCACGAGATACAATGAAGAAGAACAAGATCAAAACCACACGATTTGCCTCTTGTAGGCTGATTACAATGAATGGCACAAAGCTCAGACTCTCAAAAGAAGATTACAAATGATAAGCCTAATTCAACCCATACAAGATTGGTATCAAGTTCAAGGCTCAAAGAGGTTAAGAGTGTATGTTCCCTTCAATGAATGTTTCTCATTTGAAAGCTAAAAAATAATGATGATTAATAACCCTCAAAGATATTTTTAATGAAGATAAGCACTTGTATTTATAGAGGAGACCAAAAACTAATTGTTTGGAGGGTTTAACGGCTCTCTCGGTTGACCCTCGGTCGACCTAGGAAGTAGCCCTTAGGCTTTCCTAAAATAGCTTGAAAATCGAGTGTGGTCGACCGCACCGACACTTGATCGATCGGGCTGGTCGACTGGCCAAGCTCGGGTCTGGCCATGGTCGACCGGATAAGTCTCGATCGCCAACCAGAAGGGTACTAAAGTTTTTAATTTTTTCAGTCTTTTGGCCGGTCGAGTGAGCCAGTCCAAAACTTGGGGGTTTTGATTTTACAGTAATTTTCATTTCTAACTTTTGGGCTCTTGATCTCTTGGGTTCTGTAGACACCCCATTTTGCTCCGCTTTAATTAACAAAGAAGTTGGTGTTTTTCTATCGATTTTCCAATATTTTCCATTTTCGTGTCCATTTCGTACATTTTTTTTTCTGTTCATTTCTGTCATGTTTTGCATTTTTGCCACTAGGTGTTGAGAGGGGATATTCGCAAGAATCTAAACGAAAGAGGTTTTGGGCTAATTTGTTGGGCCCGCATTGTCATCTTGCTTGGATTTGCCCAAATAAGTGGGCCCGCGTACAGTGTTTTTTAAGAAAAGGTACACTTTCAATGAAATTTAGCTATGGGGGAGATACATTGACCATGAGTGGGGTGCACCATATTTCGAGTTTATTAATGGTTTCAGCTAATTTTAATGTCACTCGTTAGTCTTGAAGAATTATAATTTTTGTCCCACTGAAATTCAGATATTAAATGGGGTAGGCAATCCTTGGAATTTACATTTCCTCTTATTTGGTAGAGCCCATTAGTGAATTCAAAGGGAATACATGTGTAGATAAGGAGTGGGTCTCTTATGCAGGTGAATATTGTCAGGTCCTTATGATCAAATGGTTGGAAATTATTGATCAATGATCAGATAGCCAAGATTTCTTAGAAAGTTGATCAGCTCCCAAATCGGCAATCGATCCGTTGAAATGTCTTCGTCCCGACACTTGCCATTTTGAGGAATTTCTAATTTTGACAAATTTCCAATATTGAACCGTAGAAATATTCTCTAAATTCCGTTATTTTGGAGTATTTTCCATTTAGGTGTTTGGCTTAATCTTTTCCTAGAATTTTATTTCCCAAATAATTTTCCATTAGGAGTTGTTTGGCCGAATACTTTCTTTGGATTTTATTTTCAAAATAGTGGTCTTTAGATGCTTTTCATCATCAACCAACTTAACCTATCAATGAAGGGACTAGATCCATCCAAGTCAAATATTTTCCTTGACAGCAAGTCTCTATTATTATTAGTGGTTAGGGATATCAATAATTTTTTTTAGTAGCATTCAACGTATGGAGTTGCTATTTTAACAGTGACATGCAAAGCACCGTTCCTATACAAGCATGCAAGTTACCTTTTTTTTGGTCTCATTAAGGTGGCAAGATAGAGTACAAGCTGTGGCAAGATGTGCTATAAATGTCAAGCCTTTATTGGTGCAAGGAAAGTGTTATAAAGGCAATGCTCAGTCACCTTGAAAAAGAAGGTCGTGCACTTCTTCCTTTTTTTGAAAAGAAACTGATTCTACTTTATCTCTTGGATGGAAATTTCGGGAAACTTTCCTTATCTTCTTTGAATATTGGGCAATCCCTCGCTCTTGCTTGGCAAGTTTCCATGGGTCTTCTATAAAAAGAGAATTGCATGAATTACACAGGGACTTTTTTTTTGAAAAAAGCAAAAACTCATCAAACGTCTCTTTCTAATTTTCTGAAAAGGATACCAACTCTCTCCCTCAGCAGCTCTCGTCTCTCCCCTCTCTCAACAGCTCTCGTCTCTCTCCCCTCTCTCAACAGCCATCTCTCACTCTCACAACCATCTCTCATTAACTCTCATCTCTCGGGTCTCCTCACATCCTTCATCATCCATACACCATCCATCTTGCTTCTCAATCTCTCTCTCTCTCTCCACTGAAGTTTGATCATTCTTTGGTTCACACATTTGGGAAAGGAAAGGTTATTTTTCACAGACATTGGGAGAGGCTTTCAGATTCAATCTCAGAATTTCGGCATCAAATCATCATCCTCGGATTCTCGTGCTTTCGGATTAGGCTCGGATCGATACCAAAGGTAGGTTCATTCTTCTCAGATTTTTCTAGAATTTTTCTGTATTTTTTACGTATTTTTGCATGGTTTTAGTATTTACGCTTATTTAATTCAATAATATTTGGGTTGGCTCAAAATCGGGCTTTACATGAGTGTTTCAAAGTCCGATTCGTCTCAAAATTTAATACAATGATTTATTTAATGGGACTAAAAGAATTATCGGATTGGATCAGACGTTGGATCTAAGGATTTCTAGAATTTGAATGAAGTTTGAAATTTAATTTGAATTAATGACCGGAATATTAGGAGATTGGAAAAAATAGCTACCTTAGGATGATCTGTTTCTTGGAATATTATAATTTTCTTGTGTTCATCATATCAGAGCAATGTTAAAGGACATCTTTCAAAGTCATAATTTTCTCAAAAATCATGTTAAAAAAATAGAAAACTCTTAAAAGACATCTTTTTGAAGAACAAAAATGAAAAATATACCAAATAAGTTCTAAAATTAATGAAATTTTGTAGTAAAATAATATGATACTGATATATTCTGCCATGAATTTTTAATGATTTTAGGATTCTATTTGGTATATCGTTTGATATTTTCTTTTGAGACAACCAGATTTTGTGAGGTTTTTTATTAATATCAAATCATAATTAAAATTTTCAAAAACTTTACAGTAGTCTTATATTAGAAATATCATGTTACTGTAAAAATTTCAATTGATTTGGAATTTGTTTCCTAGGGGATGCTGTGTAAATTCATAATCTGATCTGAATCTTTAAAAATATGAAATTGATAGTAAATCGTATCTAAACTTCATGAAATTTTGTACAGTAGGCTATATTGATTCATATATTGTTATTGTATAAATTTCAATTGATTTAGATTTCTATTTCTAAGGGTTTCTTTGTAATTTTAACAATATGGTCTCATTATTATTAAATCAGAAATTAATAGCAACTTAATATAAAAATCTATGAAAGTTTTCCAGTAAGCTATATTCATTCATATCTTGTTACTGTAAATATTTCAGCTTATTTCGAATTTGTTTGCAATGAGTTCATTTGTAAAATCATCCATGTGATCTGAAATTGATAAAATCTATTAAAAATCGAAATTAACCAAAATCATTATGAAAACTTTCAGGGAACTTTAATTTTCTATCACGTATTCATTCCATAAGCCGCTGAAACAGAAATCTTAGGAGTCTTAGATTTCTTTTGTAAAATGACCATGCTAGGATAATTTAGATGCCGAGATCGTAGCCATAGTCGTATACTAATTGCGATCAATCCAGCATAATTAGAGTGTGTAAATTATAGTATGTTATTGGCTCTGAGGTCCACTGTCCACGAAAATCCTGAGAAATATGCCAGGCAATAACATACCATAACTTACGTGCTAAATTATACAAGTGTTGAGAGCACGATTCCCTTCCATGGTTGCGACTCAAGGCCGAAACTTGCGAACCATAGAGCTTTTGGTATTCCTTAGATATTTAGGAATCGAAAATCCTTGAAATCGAAAATCATCAACTTCAACAAATTGAACTAACTCACTCCATGTTTTTGGAACCGTTGGATTACGGCTTCCCAAGTAGGAACCATTAGAGCCCCATTTAGGAACACTTGTGTCATGTTGTATTCTAGGTTTTAGGGTATCCTAGAGTTAGGGAGTTCAGCCTCATCACGACCGATTGCTATTATTAGCAATTGAGTCATAGATATAGTTACACTATTTATCCCTTTTTTCCATAGGACAAGCCTAGTTACCTAGGATGTAGGTTAACCTGCATTAGTCTAAGGGACAACTTGCACTTAGATAGGATCATATAGCATCTTAGATAAAGTGCTAGGATAATAAAAGCTTCAACTTGAATTAAATAACTTCTCTTAAAACTGTTGAAACAGTCAATCCAGTCTAGATCGGTGTCTTAGATGAGTTAGGCATAAATAGCTTAGCTTAGGTGCACCGAACTACGTCGACTCTGATCCCAGTGAGGCTTGGGTACGTAGGCAGCTTGGATGCTTGATGGCATACCAATCACGAGTCGGCTCCACACATAAGTGGTGGGGTTTGGTACATTAATCCTTAAATTAAAAGTAATTAAATCACTTAGGACTTTTCATGAAATTAGAATTTTAGGAGAACTTTCACTTAGATTGAATTCAAACAAATTAAGAAAATCAAGATACACATTTAGGAATTACATTGAAATTAGATCTTAGGATGCATGTCACATAGTTCGCACATCAATATAGAGTTAAATGAGCCATTTAAAAGAAATTCAAAAGAGTTAACTTTTGGAATTGAAGACCGATTATTGGGTAGGAATGGTGCATGTGGTGGTAACTCCCCATACCTTCTAGTCTCGTAACCAGGTAACGAGTCTAGATTTCTGGTCAATTATGGGTCCTAGATCCCTCATCTAGGTGGCGACTCTGTCACTCTCTTTTGCGTGGAATTCGGATTGCCTTAGTGATCCCAAGTTCACGGAAAAGATGAATTAAATCACAACTCGCTAGGCTCGGCGGCTTACCCCTGCCCTTATGGGTACTGGGTTGCACATTTGTTTGCACCCTATGGCTTGATTGCTGCCTGCTTGGTTGGGTAATTAAAATCAATAATAAAAAGCACACGCCATTCGCGTGGGTACGAGAGACCAAGAGAGAGAGTGATGCCTCGCGTCATTCCCCTCTCGCGGGATCGGGTCCCACAGGTTCATTTTAAAAATATTTGGTGTCTTTCGGTGCCTTGAACTTGATTAACCTTGAGAGGATGGATTTTACATTCTAAGTTGAAATTCTTCCTCTGGCTACCATTTCTTCTGGTCTTGCATACATGGAACTTTGCCTTGGCTTGAGATGTACTCCAATTGGCTTCGGCTTCAGCGTCAGGTCACGATCAAAGTGTTAAACATTTGTTCTTTGGCTTTGGCTTTATGATCACATTTGTACTTGAAGTAGCTTCGCCATTGCCCTGTACTTAAGTGAACAAGCTTGTACATTCACAACATTAGTCCAAGATAATTTGACAATCAATTTTGGTTTTTTAAGCATCAAAACATAGGTAATTGTTGAACCCTTGTGCTAAAACTTGATTTTTCCAACGGCTCGATTTCAGTCTGATTTTTTGTCCAAATTCAAGTCTAAATATTTCTTTCACATACAATCACTCTCTAAAAGTTTTTGGTGATTTTGGATCCATTAGAATCAAAATTGAGAGGAAATTTCAAATATCCAGGCAATTACCAAAATCCCTCGAAGGGTTCTGTCACAAATCCAACTCGCAATCAAAACAGATAGCCTATGTCTATTAAGCAGACAAAAGATCCGTAATTAACCGGGAATGGGCTCCGAACTCATGGTGGATTACCGCATGATCTATCCTAGATTGTAAGACCACCTAATCTAGTTCCCTCATTAAGCTCTGATACCACTGTTAGTTGAAACTAGTTCGATTAAGGGACCAAGATGCAGCGGAAGGCCTTGAAATCAATATATAACAAAAAAATTAGTCAACTTTGGCGCTTCTCAAATGCGAATGACATGGCCCCTCTTTGATTGTTTGGACTTGGAAGATTAGAGAAGAACTTTTCTTCAATGTGTGGAAGAAGAAGAAGAAAGCAACTTCAAGTCTTCTTGAGTAATAGAGAGAGGTGACTTGAAAGAGGAAAGAGAGAGATGTGAGAAAACGTGTAGAGAGATATCTCTTTCCCTTTCCCTTTTTATTTTATACGAAGAGAGCAGTTGGGCATCCAAGTATACTTGGATGACCAACGTTCCAAAAAATTCTCCTCCTCATGTTTCCTTTTTAACCACATTAACCTTTTTAAAAGAGTTTTTAATAAAAACAACTTCCTCTCACTTTACAATTTATTTCTAAAACATTTTTGATAAAAATGACTTCCTTTCCTTTTACAATTTGTTTCTAAAACAATTACTTCAAATAAGGAAACTTAAGCCCTCTCTCTTATTTCTAAAAAATGGAAACTCCTAGTTTTATCTTTCATAGGAAACTTTAAATATAGGAACTCCTAGTTTCCTCCTCCATAGAACTTTAAATATAGAAATTCCTACTTTCCTCCTCCATTAATTCATCTATTTAATTGATTTGGGAATCATCTAAAGAAGAGTTTCAAAGTTAGGAACTTCCACTTGTAATGAGAACTAATTAATTAATCTCCATACACCACGACTATGGTATATACACCTAAGTGCATACATGACAGTTATAGAGTAAATCCTCCCCATATCTTATATAATTGATCTCATCCTTCCAATCAATCAGTAAAATCTGAGACTAGGATTCTCCAAAAATCCTCAAGACTCAAACGAGTAATAAGTGGAATCGTTGTAGGGGTCCGACAGCCTGTCTTATAAGACTCATAGAGCCCCATTGTGCCTTGCTTAGTAGTCCTACTACGGTCGCATTTAAGTAAGTGGCTCCCATCAGGACGTTACCCTAAAGATGACCATCAGATCATCGAAATACCCCTAATCACGTCATATGTGTATGCCCTACCTCCAATCCTCATTTACCAGGCTGGGTTGTACGGGGGTGGACACTTACTACCTCCTGGAACCACCCTAGGTATACCTTTCAATCTAATAGCCAGGGCCTACAAATGCATTTGCAAATTCTTTTGAAAAACAAACAATTGTTTTCGACAATCTTTTGATAAACACTTTATCAAATCATTTGGCCATACATATTTTAGAGGTCTATGCTTAGACTGAAACAATAAATGAGTTTCCTCTATATAAGAGGAGAATGATTCCTTATTGGGCATTCCTATTGACTGCGTGAGTTACCCTATGACCCATTACTATCCGAAAGTGCTTTTGATCTAGAACCACCGTTGGATAGACCAAAGCTATAGGGCGGGCCCACAGACCAATATGACCCCTTAGGTCTAAGGACATGTAAAGGGTAATGCCTCGCAGAACAACGTTGTCCATATTTCCTGTCCAAAGGCTATTCTATAATGATCTGTTCAGTAAGCAAACCATTTTCCACACCCATTCTACCTACTTTGGGTCCACTACCCCAATGGCTGAGATAAGGCACCCAATTTTATATATAGAGGCAAGGTTTGATTCTGGTTGTGTACAGGATGAGATGCCCAGTCTCAACCCCTATTAGGAACCTTTTAGGTCTGCAAAAAGCTGGAATATCAAATCTCCTTGCCCCTTAGGATCTATGAATCCATAGGCATGATATTCCTAGGATGCTACCTAAGGACAAATGCGTGTCAAAGTAAAATAAGCACATCACACACTCTTAGATATATTACCAGTGAATATTATGAAATGAAACTTTATTAATGACACAACATGTTCAATACAATAATGACTGGCTTTTAGAACATACACTATGGCAATATTGGGTGACACTAGCAGAGAGTTCGAATAGATCTACGAACTACATGCCGTCGAATTTCTTTCGAAGTTCAAAATCAAGCCCATTTTGAGCCAATTTACAAATTCAGTTTCGGGCAATTGTACATGGCAATGATTTCTAGTCCATTTAAATCTGGTGATAAATAAAGTCTTCTTCATTTTCTCTAGGTTATTGCCTTAAGCTGGACAAATCTTCCATCAAAATCACGGGTTTGAACCTGGAGAATTGGCTATGGAATGCCCTCTCTACATCTTCCCACAATTGAATCAAATTGGGTGGCAATTTGGTGTACCAAGCAAATGTTAAAGAATTTAGAAGTAATATTAATTTTAGAAAACCATTATTAACTACTTCTTCGTAATTGCTATTGAATTTGCCAATGTGTTCAATAGTCGACTAATTCTTTCCTCGAAAAACAATGTGAAATTGCAGACACCCCCATTTTGACCGAACCCTAAACTATCATGTTTGAATAAAAATTCTTCAAATAAGTGAATTAGTGTCCCAAAATTAGCCTTAGGATAGTTTGGGATCCCAAGTAGGTCCCTGCAAAATTTAATCGAAATCGGACCAGAATTACCTAATAGGACGAGCCTAGTTAGAATAATAGTGTAAAAAGGGGAGTGTATTATCCGGTAACCCAGTCAGCTTTTACACTAGAGTAGAAAGGGGGTAGGTTAGCTACATTAGAGAATATCTTAGCTTAGGGTGTAAGCTACCTAGAAAGGGGGGGGGGGTGATCTCATCCTTCAAAATCATCATTAGGTTTTTCTCCATGGACCACACAACTTAACATAAGACCAAGTTAAAACATTAATCAAAGGGGTTGTCCAAGGAGATTTGGGGGTGAAAAATTTACAAAAAACTCTATAAATAGAGCCCTCACCCTTCTCATTTTCTAATTTTAGGTTTGAGAGAGAGGAAGAGAGAAAATAAGAGAGAGAAAGTAGATCTAACATCTTTTTCACTTTCTCCGGTCAGATTCTGGCCGGATTCCGACCATTCTTCGGCAATATTTCCGGCCAGCTTTCCTTCTTCTTTGCCTTAGCCTCCATTGATCTTGTTTTCTGTTTTCAGATCCATCTATTACCCTAGTTTTCTTCTTTAAACCTTTGATTCAAGTCCTAAACCCTAACTCAAACTTTCAAACCTAAAATCAAAGCTCCAAAACCTTAGATCTACTTTCCTTTGCAAGTAGAAACTTAGATAATAGTTCAAAACCCTAGATTTAAACTCTCAACCCTAGTTCCAGTAGTTTCTCAGCTTAGATCAAGCTAGTTTTCATCCTTAAATCTTAGATCCAATTGATTTCCATCATTTTTTTAACCCGTTCAAACTTTAGACTTAACCTGCTCTTTCAAAGAGTTTCCGTTAGGTGATGATTTCACTGGATTTTGATAAATTCGTCAGAATCTGAGGCAATTGAAATTGCTTCACAATCAATTACATTGCACTAGTAGGAGGAAGAGAGAGAGGTAGGGCCATAACCTCTACAATTTCCGATTAGATTTTTTGCGGAATCAAGAGCATGGTTTGAAATTTCGGCCAAAATCCGAAATTCGGTGGAGATCGAAACCGAAATTTGCCGAAATCCGGAATTTCGCAAAACCCCAAATTTCGATCTGAAATTTCAGAATTTCGAGAATTTTGGCTGAAATTTTGAGAAAATTTATTTATTTAAAAAAAAAGAAATGTTACAAAATTTCAAAATTAATTAAATAATTTTTTAATTATTACGAGATTTCGGTGGGATCAGAAATCGATACCGAAACCGAAATTTAAAACCTTGATCAAGAGTGACAAAGGTGAGTTACTATTTCTAATTTATTTCATCTTCTCTGAATTGTTAGTGTGAATGTCTATAAATTGATGTCTTAATTTTGAGTAGATGATTATGTAAGCCCAAGGGTCTACTCTCATATCTTGTTTTGATGATTCTAAACATAATTGATTATGTTATTGAATACTAATCAATTTGCCTTTAAGTGTTGTGTTTAAGAGAGGATTAATCATTGAAGAAACCAACACACTACATGGTCATGCTTGAAGATGTATCAAACAAGAGTCAAAGGAGCTAAGTGGAGCTCACATCATCTCTCAAGCAAGCATACATAAGATGGAAGATCAATTGAAGACCAAGACTAAAGAGAAGTTGAAGGTTACATAGATATCATTGTACATCCTTTCTCTTTAGATTTCTAAGTCAAGGCAAAGTGTTTTTAAATAGTTTTTCAAAAACAACTTGAGAACTAAAATGGTTAAGCGAATGGTTATGTGGTGGATCAACATGTTGGGACCCTCATAAACATTCCAAAATTACAATAGGAGTTGAGTTCCAAAAGCCCAAAATCAAATAAGCAATAAAAACTAAAAAATATGCTTATTTTAGGCTTCTCGGAACTCTGAGATTTTTCTCGGAGCTCCGAGCTCGGAACTTCGAGAAAAGGTCCAGTAGTATCTGGTCATTTTCTCGGAACTTTTCTCGGAGTTTCGAGAAAATGGTCCAGTAGAATTTTTCATCTTCTGGTTGTTCTCTCGGAACTCCGAGAATTTCTTGGAGCTCCGAGAATGGTTCTCGGAACTCCGAGAATGGTTCTCGGAACTCCGAGAACGTCGCGACAGCTGAGAAAAGAGCCGTTGGTTTTGAATTAAAAATTGGTTTTTTGATTTTCTTTATTCCAAACGGTCCTATTTTCATAAGAGGGTATAAATACACATTCAAGAGGATTATTTCCTCTCTTGAATATTTGAAAAACTTCCTTAAGCCTTCAAACACACTTGCAACCCATTCGAGCTTAAGAATTTATTTTCCCCCAAACTTGCCTTTCAACTTGCAAATCTATTGAGTTGGGATTTAGAGCTTTCACTTGCAACTACTATTCAAGAAGCAATCAAGGGACTACAAAGTGCATCAAGCTTTCAAGAGAAGCCAATCTATTCATCTTCCATTTCTTGTAAAGGTGGCTAGGGCATCCTATCTTAATACCTTATAGAGCAATCGCTTAGAACTCGGCGAAGAAGGAGAGTCAGTGTAAAGGTGTAAGGGCATCCTTATTTAATATCCCTTGGAAGTGTAATCGCCTCGGAGCCGGGCATCGTGGAGGTATCACATAGTGGAAAACCTTAAGGACGATCTTAAGAAGAGTGGAGTAGGGCTTTGCCCGAACCACTATATATCGGTGTGTTCTTTCTTGTTCTTGCACTTTCATTCTTGTTTTTGGTTTGACATTTCATTTTGTCTTTAATCTTATTTGCACTAACCAAAATTCTAATCAAGAGAAGAAAATTAAATTAGGTTTAATACTTAAAAAGGTATAAATTAGTGTTAAAACCAATTCACCCCCCTTTTGTTAATTTCAATTGGTATCAAAGACTCGTCTCTACTTTATTTAAAAACCCTAACCGGTCTACAGAAAAGATTCTAAAAATGGCAAACCATCCTCAACACCATGAAGGTTACTCAAACACTAGGCCACCCTATTTTGATGGAACAAACTATGGATTTTGGAAAACCAAAATGAAAATCTTTTTAACCCAAGATTACCAAATGTGGAGAGCCATTAATAATGAATATACATTACCCATTAGGAATCTAAATGATTGGACCGAAGCCGAACAACAGCCTCAAACTACAATGCCAAAGCCATGAATTTCCTAATTTGTGCTTTGTCTCCCGGAGAATTCAATAGAGTGTCAAATTTGAATTCGGCTAAGGAAATTTGGGACACCTTAGAAGTCACCCATGAGGGAACCAACCAAGTCAAAGAATCTAAAATGAATCATCTATTTAGGCAATATGAACTCTTTCAAATGACACCCGATGAAACAATTGCCGACATGTACACTAGATTCACTAACCTTGTAAATGGACTAAGGGGACTTGGAAAATAATTTTCAAATAGAGATTTAGTGACCAAAATCCTTAGATCCCTACCTTTGTCATGGGAATCCAAAACCTCCGCAATCACCGAAGCCAAGGACATGAATACATTGAACCTAGATGAACTAATAGGGTCTTTGATAAATCATGAGATGATTTTCAAAACAAAAGCACCCGAAATTGAAAATAAAGTTGAAAAAGGAAAATGTGTTGCTTTTGCTTGTAATGTAGGTGATAATGAAGATGCAAAGGAAGACATGGAAGATGAAGTTGCCTTCATAACAAGAAGGATCAAGTTCTTACAAAGGAATATGGGAGGCATGAAAAATAGAAGAACCAATCCTCCATTCAAGAAGAAAGAAGAGCTCGGTGACGGATCTTCTCAACCCCGATGCTACGGTTGCAAGAAGCTTGGACACATTCGCCCGGATTGTCCACTCAACAATGAACCTACCTCAAATAATCGCTTCAAGAGAAGAGAAGGCAATAAATGAATGACCGCCACATGGGATGAGAAAATTGAAAGTGAAGGAGAACAAAATGATGGAGAAGATTGCTTGATAGCAAAAAATGTTTGCTTCATGGCCTCAACAAACGACAATAAAGAGGTAAATACTTTAAATGATGTCATTGTTTTAAAAGAAGTGCTAGATTCCTTGCAAAATGCACATGATGAACTTGAGATTGAATTTGATAAAAATACATCACTTGAAAATTCTCTTGCTAACATGACAAAAGAATTTGGTTGGTTAAAGAAAGACCATTAATTTCTAGATGATGAAAATAAAAAATATAAAGTTGAAATTCATGATTTAAATGCTATTATCAAAATCTTAAATGAAAATCGACAAGAACTATCAATTGAAAACAACAAGCTAAAGCATGAAAATAGTAAACTATCTCATGAACTTGATGAACTAAAGAAACTGTTTGAAAAATTTGAACATAGTTCACTAAAATTGGATAGGCTTGTTAATATTCAAAGATTGTTAAATGATAAAAGTGGACTTTGACATAAATGGAATACTACCATATCAAACTATAAAAATAAATTTGTAAAGGCTTCTTCTAGTAGTACAAAAACTTGCTTTTATTGTGGTTTAGAAGGTCATTATAAAATTGCTTGCATGCATGCTAAACAAGATAAAATCAAATTGAACTCTAAAGTGAAAATAAATGAACATAGCAAGATTAGGAAGATTTGGGTACCTAAGGGATCTCATTTGCCTATTCATAGGTAGGTATGCCTTAAAAGCCATAACAAGAAGAACACATGGTACTTTGATAGTGGATGCTCTAGACACATGACCGGAGACCTTACTCAATTTGCATCCCTATCACTCAAGGATGGTGGAGATGTTACCTTTGGAGATGATAAGAAAGGAAAAGTTAAAGGAGAAGGCACCATAGGTAACTCTACCTCTCTCATACATGATGTACTTTATGTTGATGGCTTATCCCATAATCTTATTAGCATTAGTCAATTATGTGATAATGGTTTTGAAGTAGTCTTCAACCCCGACAAATACATTGTTAAAAATAAGATAGATGGAAAAGTGAAATTCATAGGTTCTAGAGACAATAACATTTACACTATTGGACTAGATGATCTTAGACTCCAAAATGTAACTTGTCTTAATGCCATTAGTGAAGATTCTTGGTTGTGGCATATGAGGTTGGTTCATGCCGGAATGGATCTCATTTCGACCCTCTCCTCAAAAGAAATTGTTAGAGGATTGCCTAAGTTCAAATACACCAAAGATCAGATTTGTAGAACTTGTCAATTAGGAAAACAATTAAAAAGCTCATTTGCCCCTAAAAATATGATTTCAACCACCCACTCCTTGCAACTACTTCATATGGATCTTTTTGGACCAATGAAGACAAGTAGCCTAGGTGGAAAGAGGTACGTGTTTGTAGTTGTGGATGACTACTAACGATTTACATGGGTCATGTTTTTAGCACATAAAGATGAAACCTATGAAAATTTTCTTAAATTGTGTAATCAAATACAAAATAAAAAAGGTATTGCCATATCTTACATTAGGAGTAACCATGGAACGGAATTTGAAAATGTACATTTTGACATTTACTGTAATGAACATGGCATCAAACATAATTTTTTGGCACCTAGGACATCTCAACAAAATGGGGTTGTAGAAAGAAAGAACCGAACCCTCCAAGAAATGGCTAGAACTATGTTGCATGAAAATGATCTCCCTAGATACTTTTGGGCAGAGGCGGTTAGCACCGCTTGCTATATCATAAATATGGTATATATAAGGCCAATTTCTAAGAAAACACCTTATGAGCTTTGGAAAAACTTGAAACCAAATATAAGCTATTTTAGAGTGTTTGGTTGTAAATGCTTCATCTTAAACATTAAAGATAATCTACACAAACTTGATAAGTAGTCGGATGATGGCATATTCTTAGGGTATTTTTCACATAGTAAGGTATATAGAGTATTTAATAGAAGAACTCTAGTTGTAGAAGAATCCATGCATGTGACATTTGATGAGAGAGAGCCAACACCTCAAGAAATGCCACATGATGAGGATGAACTTATTGAACATCTCTTACCTAAGACAAATGTTCCTCCCCATGCATCTACAAGTAACACATTACCTAGTGAGGAAGTTGAGAATGTAGATGATGACTCATTGCCTAGAGATAGGAGAATATTGGTAAATCATCCTGAATCCCAAATCTTAGGTGATGCCACATCGCTAGTAAGAACTAGATCATACTATCGTAGTGTGAGTAACAACTTGGCGTTCTTATCCGAATTAGAACCTAAGTCCATCAAGGAAGCCGAAAAGGATGAGTATTGGTTGATGGCTATGCAAGAAGAGTTGAGTCAATTCGAAAGGAAAAAGGTGTGGAGGCTAGTGCCTAGGCCTAGTGATCATCCAGTCATTGGCACAAGATGGGTGTATAGAAACAAATTGGATGAAAATGGAATTATCACTAGAAATAAAGCTAGGCTTGTAGCCCAAGGGTATGGCATGGATAGCAGTAAGACATCAAGAATTCCCATGAGTACAACTGTTAAGCTAGAAAATGATGAATTTGGCAAATCTATAGATCAAAAGATGTATAGGGGCATGATAGGTAGCTTACTCTATTTGACAGCTAGCAGACCAGACATTATGTTTACTGTCTGTCTCTGTGCTCGATTTCAATCGGATCCAAAGGAGTCTCACCTATCGGCAGTCAAGCAGATCTTCAAGTACTTAAGAGGAACCCAAAGTCTGGGACTATGGTATGAAAGATCTACTGCCTTCACTCTCATTGGATATTCAAATGCAGACTTTGCCGGATGTAGAGTGGATAGGAAAAGCACTAGTGAGACTTGTCAATTCTTGGGCAAATCACTTGTTTCATGGTTTAGCAAGAAACAAAATTCAGTAGCCCTCTCCACAACAGAAGCAGAATATGTGGCAGCTGGAGCTTGCTGTGCACAAGTCCTATGGATGAAAAGCATATTGATGGACTATGGAATTAAAATGAAAAATATTCTCATCCAATGTGACAATAGTAGTGCTATAAGCTTGACAAAAAACCCCACACAACACTTAAGAACAAAACATATTAAGATTATGCACCACTTCATTAGAGATCACTCACAAAAATGGGATATTTGCTTAAAATATATCAACACTGAGGAACAATTAGCTGATATCTTTACAAAACCCCTTAGTGATGATATAATTTGTTATATCCGAAGTGCCTTAAACATTTGGAGTGCGGATCAAGTCAAAGAAATTACAAAATAAATACTTTATGCCTTTCCATAGCTTATCTATATAGTATTTATATATCATCCTTGTTTGGTAGTATCTGCATGAATGAGATGTCAAATATTAATCTTAAAAATCACTCAATTGGTACTCTTAGCCTTCTTAGTTCTCTAAGATGAAGAGGTACATTCACTTTAATTAAAAATACCTAACAATTTGACATATGTCAACATCTCGATCATGAACAGGTATATGTGCATTACTTGGCTAAATATTTTTATACCATAAGCATTGATTTAGGGGGAGTACCTAACTCAATCTTCATTTACTCCTAAATTGCTGTACATTTTAGTTCACCCTTTTCTGTCGATGACAAAAGGGGGAGAAGTTTGAAATTGATTATCTATTCAATTGCCTATATGCACCATATGCTTTTAATAGTTATCATTTATCATTGTGCATATATTGAGGGGGAGTTCCTGCATTCACTTGCCTACTATGTCACTCCACACACACCCTCATCATCAATTTTGTTTGTCATCATAAAAAAGGGAGAGATTGTAAGCCCAAGGGTCTACTCTCCTATCTTGTTTTGATGATTCTAAACATAATTGATTATCTTATTGAATACTAATCAATTTGCCTTTAAGTGTTGTGTTTAAGAGATGATTGATCATTGAAGAAACCAACACACTACATGGTCATGCTTGAAGATGTACCAAACAAGAGTCAAAGGAGCTAAGTGGAGCTCACATCATCTCTCAAGTAAGCATACACAAGATGGAAGATCAATTGAAGATCAAGACTAAAGAGAAGTTGAATGTTACATAGATATCATTGTACATCCTTTCTCTTTAGATTTCTAAGTCAAGGCAAAGTGTTTTTAAATAGTTTTTCAAAAACAACTTGAGAACTAAAATGGTTAAATGAATGGTTATGTGGTGGATCAACATGTTGGGACCCTCATAAACATTCCAAAATTATCATAGGAGTTGAGTTCCAAAAGCCCAAAATCAAATAAGCAATAAAAACTAAAAAATATGCTTATTTTAGGCTTCTCGAAACTCCGAGATTTTTCTCGGAGCTCCGAGCTTGGAACTCCGAGAAAAGGTCCAGTAGTATCTGGTCATTTTCTCGGAACTCCGAGAAATGGTCCAGTAGAATTTTTCATCTTCTGGCCGTTCTCTCGGAGCTCCGAGAACGTCGCGACAGCTGAGAAAAGAGCCGTTGGTTTTGAATTAAAAATTGGTTTTTTGATTTCCTTTATTCCAAACGGTCATATTTTCATAAGAGGGTATAAATACACATTCAAGAGGATTATTTTCCTCTCTTGAATATTTGAAAAACTTCCTTAAGCCTTCAAACACACTTGCAACCCATTTGAGCTTAAGAATTTATTTTCCCCCAAACTTGCCTTTCAACTTACAAATCTATTGAGTTGGGATTTAGAGCTTTCACTTGCAACTACTATTCAAGAAGCAATCAAGGGACTAAAAAGTGCATCAAGCTTTCAAGAGAAGCCAATCTATTCATCTTCCATTTCTTGTAAAGGTGGCTAGGGCATCCTATCTTAATACCCTAGAGAGCAATCGCTTAGAACTCGGCGAAGAATGAGAGTCGGTGTAAAGGTGTAAGGGCATCCTTATCTAATATCCATTGGTAGTGTAATCGCCTTGGAGCCGGGTATCGTGGAGGTCTCACATAGTGAAAAACCTTAAAAACGATCTTAAGAAGAGTGGAGTAGGGCTTTGCCCGAACCACTATATATCGGTGTGTTCTTTCTTGTTCTTGCACTTTCATTCTTGTTTTTGATTTGGCATTTCATTTTGTCTTTAATCTTATTTGCACTAACCAAAATTCTAATCAAGAGAAGAAAAATTAAATTAGGTTTAATACTTAAATTTAAAAAGGTATAAATTAGTGTTAAAACCAATTCACCCCCTCTTGTTAATTTCAGATTATAGTTTATAAGATTAGGTTACTAAGATCCTCATTAGATGAATCATTTTTGAGTTTCTTAATACACTTTTGTGTATCTGTGTCCACTGATTGGATCTCTAGTTAATCTTATTTATAATTTCTAAAAAATATATATGCAAAAAGAGCAGAGGGAAAGGTTATGAAAATGGAGCCAATTTAAGCTTTGAAAGGTTCATTTGTTTGTATATTGATGATTGAGTTCAGATTACTGTCGCTTAATTCAATTGTTTATTGTCCGGAATGTTTTGTTAAGAAATCTATTTTCTCTGAGTAAAACTACAAGTTTTGATTTACTTATGAGGATCTTTACATATTTTGAATCATTTATGGAAAAGATTTATTGTTTATTGTTGTTTTCCTTCAATGTCTGAGTAAAAATAAGTAGAAAATGCTTTAATTCTCGTGACATTGTTTCAGATTTTTCAAGTATAGAGGTTCTGAAATAAGAGTGTTGTTAGGTTCTAGTATTGTTCAAAATCTCATGTTTAAAATACAAGAAATGGTGGTGTTGTTTTGTGATTACATATCTAATGCATTTTATGAGTAAGTAGCTATTTGTGTTAAAATCATATACACACAGTGACTCGGTTCATCCTCTTGATGTGCCTGTCAAAGCTACTTTAGTTTTGTTCAAACAATTTTTACAATTCATATCAGGTTTTGGTTTTAACTTCGATCACTTGAGGAGTGATTTTTGAATTAAAGTTCTACTTGGCTTTGTCTTAGCTTTTGGTTGTCCCTATACAATAGGAAACAAAAGTGGTGTTTTATCTTTTAATTCCAGCCTTTACTCGAACTTTCTTTTGTGATATGATGTCTTTGTCTTAAGGAAAATGTAAGGATCAGTGAGTTTGTCCAACTTGGTTTATTTGATCCTTAGTGTTTTAGAGTATCAGTTGTAGCAGGAAAGCAGAAGTGTATTGCACTGTGATATTACCTCCCCTTTGTCTCTTAGCTCTATCTGTATTTGTTCCGAATATGATAAGACAATGTTTATTAAATAATGATGTTGGCATTAAGTTACATGGCCCAAGCTTGTTTTATCTCCTCAATTGGTTTACAAATGTTTTTTTTTTTTGGAAATTGAAATCGTTTCTCTCTATAACCCCTTGAATGCTTAAAAAAAAGAAGAGAGATGATTTGACATTCAAATGAGAAGTCTTTATTGGGATTTTCTTGGACTCTAGCAACCTGAGTTTCCTCTGATTTGTTGTCAATAGAAAAAGATGATTTTTCTTAGTTAAATTCCTGAATCTTAATTGATCTTGTGGAATGAATTGTCGGGGATTTGGTCATCCTTTAGCTCTGTTACTTTACTATTGGGATTTTCTGTTCAATCCATGCTTTATTTCTCCTGATATAAAGTTCTCATTACAACCCTTTTGTTAAGGATAGTTGCTAGAGCTTAGCATTCTTTTGTTCCAAGTTGTAAATGCTATGTGCCTGAAGTTAACTGTTCTTGTTATTTCCTAACTGTGGTGCATGTGTTTTTCTTTCAAAATAATTGTTCCTAGTTAAAATTCTTACTAAGTTGCTATCGAAAATTTGTTCCTATCCTTTTGGCAAAAGTAACTTTCGGCAAGAGTATAATGTTCCCCAAGGAATTCCTCAATTTATTGAGGAGGATTATTTTGTATTCTTAGTCTGTCTTAAGTCATATCCTAAAGTAGATTCCTTGGATAAAATTTGTTGGAAATGGCTTTTGTTCCTTTCTCTTAGTGGTTTTTTTTTAATTGGGTACTCATGCTTAGAATCTTAGGAGACTAGCACACCAGTAGCTTTATTTCCATAGTCTCATCTTTGCTTTACATGTTGGTGTTGGCTTATAAGTTGTCTTTTCTATTTTGATCTGATTCTTTTAGGATATCTCCTTAGATTGTATTGATTTCTTGAGATTGGGTAATGGTTGGAAATGGTATGAGTTTTGGATGATTAGCAAGTGAGGCAGTGCATTTACTAAAGCATAGTGGTGAAGGTGTCTTTCTTTTGAATGTTTGTGTATGCATCCTTGCAATTTTGATAATAGTTCTACCTTATACACTTGAGGGGCGATGATATGGACACATGGAGCCCACCCATTTAGGTGACTATCTTAGTCTCATTAGCAAGTCACCCCTAGGAGACTGTCCTATTCTCATGAATAGAACATTCCCTCTAATTAGGGACAAACGCAGTCATTTAGATATCCCTTAGAATTGGTCCTCTCATTGTAAGGGCAATGAAAAAGATATATAGAGCCCGCCTCTTAGGAGACAAGCTATGTTTCATGAAAAAGAAAGTCAAACCCCTTGTAAGAGACAAGCTATGTCTCATGTAGAAAATAGTTATACCCTTTTGGAGACAGGCTTTGTCTAATTAGCAAGTCATATCCTTTGGAGACAGGCTTTGTCTCATTAATGAGTCACCCATAGGAGATTATTCAAGTCTCAAGTAGAACACTCCTCTCTAAGTAGAAGATCAATTTGGTTTATTAGTGGCCTAATCCTTTAATCATTGCAGGGGCAATGATAAGGACACTTGGAGCCCACCTATCTTTTAGGAGACTTGCCTAGTCTCATTAACATCTTTCCTTGTCTCCCATTTTTCTAAAAATATATATTCTTTGTCTAGATAGCCCCCCTCTTAGAGTCACTAGTCTAAGAGAGTCAGTCTTAGCATATGAGTCTGTCTTTAGCTAGAGATTCAGTCCTTCTTTCAGGAGTCTGTTCTATCATCATGGGAGTTAGGATTCTGTCCAACCTCTCATCAAGTCATGTGATTTTTTTATCCACTCTTGCAAGGTATAGGATGCTGTCTAACCCTTGCAGAGATGTGATTCCATCCAGTCCTCCCCGCAAAGCATAGGATGCTGTCTAACCTTTGCGGGATATCAGGAGTCTATACTACCCTTATGATGATAGGATTCTGTCCTCTTGAGTAAAAAACATCAAAAATATCTGAAAAATTAAAAATCTCAAAAGTCTTGAGTCATTTTGAGAGTAGTTAGGAAAGTCTGTTCCGAACTACGTTGGCTTGATCCCTTTCCACAGGGTACGTAGTGCAGCTTGGGATCTTTATCCCAGGTCCAGCCAAACCTTTCAAAATAAACATTTCAAACCTTAAAAAAATACAAAAATTCTTCAAAAATCTTTTCAAAAAGATCTTCCCCTAGAGTTAGGAGTCTGTCCTAGATGTTTGGGGTGTTTTAGAGTTAGGAGTCTGTCCTGATTATGTTAATATGGTGTGTCATGTCGTGCGAGTGTCCCTAGAGCTAGGAGGCCTTGAGTTGTGGTCGGTTAGACATTTAGTCGAACCGATGGCTAGACTAGGAAACATTTAGTTAGCCCATGGTCTTCCTTAGGATGCACAGCCTAGTTACACATAAGATGTAGGGCCCACCTGCATTAGTTTAAGGCTAACCAACTTGCATTATTTAGGGCATATAGAGAGTCCTAAAAATTACACTTCACTTGAACTTAAGCGATCGTACAAAAAGCTTTAAAAACTAGTTAGGTCTAGTTGATCAAGTCTAAGATAGTGGTCTTAGATGGTTAGGCATCGTAGTTTAGAATAGGTCATTGAACTACGTTGATTCTGATTCTTCCCGAGGCCGGGATACGTAGAGCAGCCAGGATGGATGGCCATCTTGGTCCGAGTCAAGTATTGCATTAGAGTCATATGATTTGTCGTGTCGAGTCGTGTGTGGAGTCAGGTTGTGACGTGTGTTTTGTTGTGTTTTCTTACTTTTATGTACAGACCTTATACCTTTAGCTGTAGCATGCATGTGTTTGCACACTAGAACTTAGACATCATTTAGACAATTCACTCAAAATCTAGCTATTCTTAGGTGACACTTATTTTATTTATTTTGTGTGTGTTTATTATTCATCTCTGAGACATGCATGATTAGGTAGACGTCTTCTCGGAGATATATGTTCCCATTTCACATAACTTTCGCCCAAAACTCTTCAAAATCAATAAGTAAATGGCATAAGAGACCAGGTGTTTGCACTTGGGCGGATGAGGTGCTCTTCGGACCTTCCAAATTCGTAACCAGGCACGAACCTTCTTTTATATCTCTGGTTATCCATTGCAACAGAGCATAGTATGGGATCCAGGGCCCACTCCCTTGGATGGTGACTCTTTTTTTGTTTTAGGTACGTCTCGAATCTGGGCTAGTCCCCGAATCGAGAGGTATCTCACCTTACATCGCCACTCATGCTGTGAGAGGCACTTCTTTCGAGAGTTCCTTGGAGAGCTCTCCTTCACGTGGATGATCCAGAGAGACTCTCGGGGGCTCGTCCCGCGCCTCTCTCGGATCGGGGTCCACACCGTTTTTTTTCAAGGTGCCACGATTTTTAAACATCATCTTCTAAGCTTTGCATAGTGTTCTGCCCGCTGCCCTAGTAGCCCTTTTCTAATTTTTAATTTTTCCAAAAGTTTCTACCCTTGGAGTTTTTAACCCCATTGTTATCTTAAAAGCCCATTTTAGTCGAGCACTCCTCACCCCAAATTTGATTTGCACACCCTCTTTTTAATGCCTATCTCTTTTTTTTTTGTCGATATATGCTTCATCGTTCTTGCCTCTAATTGCCGCCCATCTCTTTGTTTTTTTTTCCTCATCTTTGTTGCCCATTCCAGCATTGGTCCATTGTGACCGATCTCTTGCCCATTCCGACATTGATCCATAGTGACCCTTTTCTTGCCCATTTCGGCATTGGTCAATTGTGACTGATTTCTGGCCCATTGTGGCCCATTCTTGCCCACTTCGGCATTGGTCCATTGTGACCGATTTTTTGCCCATTCCGGCATTGGTCCATTGTGACCAATTTCTTCCCCATTCCGGTATTAGTCCTTAATGACCCATTACTACTCGCCTATCGAGGCTTGAGTCTTTTCTAGCCCATTGAGGCTATGATTTGTTCTGATCCGTCTCTTAGCGGCAGCGGCACATCAACATCAACAAGTGGCGTCTTCTTCGGCAATATACATTCTGCAACAATATCAGGGGATATTCATCATCAAATTTTGGCAGTGTGCTTTAAATCAAATGATTCTATTTTCTTATAGGGATTCTAATGGAGGATTTTATTTTTCATATTTGGGAATTCTATTGTAATCAAACGTATGTAGATTTTTCAATCCACATACATTTGAGGGGGCATGTTAGAATATGTGAGATCTCATAAGATCTCATTGGTGGATTGTGTGGAGATCTCACCGTTAGAGTAGGTTGAGATATCACCATCGGATCATTGTGGTGGTGGATTAGGCAATTAGATTAGAAGAGGCAAGCAAGAGATATTAGAAAGTAGATTTGATTTTATAGATTTGACTAGGATTATTTCCTTCCACAATTATCTTGATTTACCTTCTATGTTTATCATGTAAGTGTTCTATATAAGCACACCTTGAGATTATTGTAAAGCATCCAAGAAATCCAAGAATTAGTGAAATCTTCTTAGAATTTTACATCGAATTCGAGTAATATGCGCGGTCAAATGATTGTTGGTTTGAATTCCTTGTGAAGAAGGGCTTAATAATTTTAGTGTAAAGAGAGCAGAAGTTCACTCAAAGGCATGAGTAGAGAATACCTTCTGAGAGACAAGGTCTATTTATGTCTTGGTTGTGCCTTCACCTCACTCAAAGGCATGACTAGAGAATACCTTCTGAGAGACAAGGTATATTTATGTCCTGGTTGTGCCTTCACCGTACACAAATTGAATCACAGAGGGAAAATACAGATAGAAGAAGAGATCTATATTACAGACTACTCCTCGATAAAAAGAAAAGATAAAAGTTGTATGATAATGTGTGTGCACACATTTACAATCTTCTCTTCTTGTATTTACGCTCTCTGCGGGTTACTGAGCAACTATTCTGTAATCACTCTATCTTATGTTGTCTCTTCGGCACGTATGCAAACCAATCCAACTGTCGACAAACCACTGCCTGGGCACTCGAAATAATTAACATGCTGGACCCTCCATTGTTTCCCAGATTTCCTCTCATAATTTGAATTTAAACCCCAGATAGGCTACCAATTCAAACAGCAATCGTATTTCGATCTCCATCTTGACCGCCTTGCAAGAGTAAGACATTATGCCAATGTCTTATTTAATAATGTTATTGTAATTCTAATTTGAATTGTTGATGGCATAATGCGTCTGCTCTATATCAGTACGTGAACTAATCACATTTATTCACTCATTCGAGCCATTAACCTTGCTATTCACTTGAATTAACTCTTTAATAAAAGTTTTGACATTGCGTGCATTATGAACACTTCTTTCAAAATTTGAAATGAGGGTGTAAACAGAGTCAACCTATTCTCAATTAGGACTGAAATCTATATCAAATGACATTTCTGCCCACCCAATCCATGAATAAACATTATCTGAGCATCACCCAAATCATGACTTTTATGATGCCCAACTCTTTCAGTTCATGCATTGACAAACAGGTATCTGCATGCTCAAATAAGGAGAAACAAGATCCATTCTGTCTAATGGGGCTGTTTGGTATGTGGACAAGAATCTGGAAATGAAACTCACTCCCGGATTCCAACCTTTCTGTTGTTTGGTTGCCGAATGGGGATATGCGAATGTGATTTTGCGCACCCGTGCTTTCTCTCTTATCCATGATTTTAAAGAGCCAGTGCTCTCTAACTCGGGAAAATGAAACTCAGTCCCATTTTCAAGGGTGAGCAGGACTTGATGATAAGGGAGAGTGGAT
Organism: Tasmannia lanceolata; assembly: GCF_043159265.1. Taxonomy (NCBI): domain Eukaryota; kingdom Viridiplantae; phylum Streptophyta; class Magnoliopsida; order Canellales; family Winteraceae; genus Tasmannia; species Tasmannia lanceolata. The sequence goes on along the minus strand of NW_027518695.1, from coordinate 63,798,752 downwards.
TTCATTCTCAGATTCTTCTCCTCAGACCAAACAGCCCAACTAGTCCCTATAGAAGTTTGAATGTCTCTAAGCATTATTTGCACATATTTTATATGCAAATGGTTTTCAAGTTAAAAGTGACTGCTGTTCACATATGGAAGGTCCAGATCCTCTTGGGACTGGATCAGAGAAAAATGATACAGTAAGTCCCTGTTTGGATTGCAAGAAAAAACATTTCTGAAGAAAAAGTGTTTCTCTGGAAATTTTTTTCTTTCCATAAGTTAAATGGAAATAATATGATTATGGTTTAATTAGAGGAATATCATCATAAATTGAAGGTCCCTCTGAATAAAAATTGAATAGGGTTGCTTCAAATTGTCTTTTTTCTTGTGTAAAAGATGTAGGATATTTTAAAAATGTTTTTCCTTCCCAAACTTTTTCAAGAAATTCATGCAATCCAAACACGGCCTAAAAGAGAACAGAAGAAAAGAACAAAGTAAAAATGCTGAGAAAGATTATCTAATCCTTTAATAACAAGTTGGTTTTTCTCTACTTCTTTTCTTTTGGTTCTAGAGAGGCAGACATGTAAAACTTAAGTTTTTCTTACATAACTTAGAAAAATGAAACGGAATTGAGGAGTAGATGATGTTGCTTGCAACTCTAAAAGAGGAAGGAACAGCAGAGGAAATCAAGGCAGTTCTCTGAACAATCATACCAACAGGAACAGCTGCACCAAAATAAATAGAAAAAATCACAGCCCACAAAAAAAAGAGCAGAAAAACAAAAAGATTTAAAAAGGTAAAAATACTGACCATTCATCTGTTATCTTATCTTGTATATCATCTGTCTGGCAGTTGCTACTAGAAATTACTTGAGAAGAAGGTGGTTCCATCTCTCTCTCTCTCTCTCTCTCTCTCTCTCTAGCTTGCAGTTTCAAAGGAAAAAAGAGGGCTGTGGTGAGAGAATGTTAGTTGGTGTTGTAGAAGAGAAACCCATGTGACTGCATAGTGAGAAAGATATGGAAAATATCACCCCCTCTTTAAAAAAAAAAAATCACCCCCTCTTTACAAAAAAACAAAAAACCAAAAAAACAAAGAGAAATCATGGAAATGACCGATATACCCATAAATAAAGAAATTTGATATGAATTTATTTGCAATGAAACATATTCTAATACCATTTACATACAAATACAGATAGTGTATGAATTCTGGCAATGAGAAAAAAAAGGAAAAAGAAATACAAAAAAGCAATTAATATAGCAAGAAAATAGCAATGGACTTTGGTCAATCAGCTGCTGTTTTTGGTAATTTCTGGCAGTGCCTTTCATGAATGACCTGGATTACTATTCAATGCACGGGCTAATTTTGAAAAATAAAAATAAAATAAAATTCGAGAATAAGAGAATAATTAAAGTGGATTCCACTTCTACAGTTTATTATGAGTTTACTAATAAAATAGAAGCCCACTTTAGTCTGTAAGAGATAAATCCCATTCATTTATTTACAAAGGGACCACTTGCTAAAAGGAAAGTCTCTGTTTCACTCTTAAAGTGACTTTCCGCATAGCCAAAAAAGAGACTTGGCACTACATCTGCATCTCAAAATTTGCCTTTACCATTATCTTAAAGTGACTTTCTGCATAGCCATTCTCATAATGGTGAGTTTTTATTTTCCTCCTAACCCCACTAGCCATTCCCTTGTCTTCCTCTAGTGTTAGGGCAATCATAAAAAAATTATTCCATGGAATATTCATGGGCCCCACTGTGTAAGATGGGGACATGAGGGAAAGGGAGAGACTTGGGTTGGTGGGAGGGGAGGTAGCATCAGAAATCTCTGAAAAATAGTGAAAAAATAATAACTAGGCCAAACTGGTTTTAGGAGCTTTTCATGCTCCCCTCACTGCCACCCTCTCAAATTTCTATCTCTTTCGCCCATCTCTGTACTGGCACTACCAATATTCTATGAATATTTTTTCATGGTTGCCAAACATGGGCTTATAGTTGACATGGGCTTATAGTTGGGGAAGAGAACCTGGAAGATGAGTTTTCTAGTGTTTGGCTAACTCAATTTCAATGAGAACTTTTTTCCATGTGAAATTTTTTCTCCATTTTAGGATAATTTTGACTTGACCTTCGAATAGTCTTCCACAGAATACTTGTTCCATGAATTTTTTCTCCATAAAAGATCGAGTACTTTTTTCTTTAATTTTTTTTTTTTGTGGGGGGCAAGCCAAAACTTTAAAACAGTGAGAGTGTCGGCTTCGATCACCCGAAAAAACTGAGGATGCTGTCAATTGTATTGCTTGGTTGTTCAAATACATTTGAACCATCTAATTCAGAATTATGTCACCAACTGGATTGATAATTTTGAAACCTATAGAAATTTGTAACCTTAGGAGCTAGTTTGGGTGTCTAATCTAATTGAAGTGAAGGTGCAATTCTGATTAATGTTGTAATTCAAGTGGATTTTTGAAGCAATTAAAATGCAAGCTTACAGCAAGAGCATTCATAATTCAATTAGATTGCATGACTAAACTTGTCTTTTAAGGTCATGTTTGGTACCCATGAAAATTGTTTGCATGGAATATAAGTTTATCAAAGTTATGGAAGAGGGGGCAAGGAGTGTAGGGTGAGAGAGGGGCACAATATAGAGGGCATGATTGGGAAGAAGGTGAGAAATGCGGCTTAAAATGAAGAAAAAAAAAACTCTACTCAAAATAGAGGTTTTCCCATTTGGCACCATCTCCTCATCCACCATCTCTCAATTCTTTGCCTCTCCAACTCGTTCACCACTTGTTAATCTAATATTTCATGGCAAAAAATTTCAAGGTTGCCAAACATGGCTAAGTATCCATATAACTTTTTCTTAAACCACCCCATTAGATTCAAACTAGCAACTATATGATATTAGCCACTTACTTTGACAGAGAGTCTCACGCCCTGGCCCCACTGTTTTAATATTGTCCGGTTCTTCGTTTTCTACGCTACCCAGTTTTGTTTACCAGCATCACTAACGTGCCCGACTGATGCAGGTGTATCTCGAGATCAACGGCCCACATTGGTCTTCTTTATTTCATTAATTTGAATTTGAATTTGTAAGAGTTATTCGTAGGAGACATATTTTTAGAGTTTAATTTTGGTAGGATTTGAGATATGAGAAATTGTAGGAGAAGAAGTTCTAGACGAATTGTGAGATCTTTAGGATTTGTTTTAGAGATTTTCTAGGTGTAGAGTTTAGGAATAGTTTGGTTACAATTAGCTTTCCTTTTTCATTTCAAACTCAACAATGTTAAGGAGATTTTCTCCTATAAATATTCAAGTAATGGAATGAAAAAAAAAACTCAGTACTTTGTTTTGAAAATGTGTTTCCTTTTGTTGCCTCAGAATCGTCCTTCGTCCCGCAGCAGGAATTGTCGCCGGAAAACACGCCACCCGCCGCTTGTTCTTACCTGTTCCCACAAGCAACCTGCTGCTTGCCATTGTTGCCATAAAGTCCCTCGAGTTGCCGCAATACAAAGGCCAGTCCTCAAAACCATACCTTACAACCTAAGATATCTCGAGTTGTACGAAAAGCAGTCCCAATTCCCTTGTTAGGCCTACAAAACCCAACCCAAAGTCTTGCCAAATTAAGACTATTCATTCTCAGAAACATGACCTGTAAACCAGTTATCCAACATCCAATGAAAACTCCATACCAATAACCTGCTTCTTTACCCGTCCCCTTTTTTTTGCTCCTATGTAGGAGACCATAAACATCTCCCTGTATGGCCAAAAAGGTAAAGTCAAATTCATTTGGCTTATTCTCTCAATTCCAATAGAATGCAACTGGATCTAGTATGAACTGGCGATCAGAACGTATATGGATAGAACTTATAACGGGGTCTCGAAAAACAAGTACGACCGTTCCAGTATTCCAAACTGCGCGGGAAAAATGAGAGGGGGGGGGGGGGGAACATCTATATGTGGGATATATCCATCCATATTGAATTGCAGATACATCAATGATAGAATCATTTCTGATTGGACCAAATAATGGAATGGTCCTCCAAGGAACCCATGGTTATGGACCCGAATCCGTTAGTATGGGACATTTTCTTTTCCAAGCGAAATCCCCTAGTATATGAAAGAATGAAAAAGTGCTTTCGTTGGAGGGTCTCTTAACGCCTCTTTTTCTTCTCATCGGAGTTATTTCACAAAGACTTGCCATGGTAAGGAGTAAGGAAGAAGGGGGGAACAAGCACACTTGGAGAGCGCAGTACAATGGAGAGTTGTATGCTGCGTTCGGGAAGGATGAATCGCTCCCGAAAAAGAATCTATTGATTCTCTCCCATGTGGATATCATTTGAAAATGAGTAGTTCAGATAGAATCGAACTTTCGATTGATCCGGGCACTTGGGATCCTATGGATGAAGACATGGTCTCTATCGACCCCATTGAATTTCACTCGGAGGAGGAACCTTATAGAGATCGTATCGATTCTTATCAAAGAAAGACTTCTCATCGGAGTTATTTCACAAAGACTTGCCATGGTAAGGAGTAAGGAAGAAGGGGGGAACAAGCACACTTGGAGAGCGCAGTACAATGGAGAGTTGTATGCTGCGTTCGGGAAGGATGAATCGCTCCCATCAATATCTACTGGAGGAGCAGCAATGAATGCAATAATAAATACAGAAGTTGCGGTCAATAAGGTAGGGATCATCAAAACACCAAACCATCCAATATAAAGACGATTTTCAGTATCCTTTTGTTTTTAAATCAGCCCATTACCCTGTTACTCTTAATCGACCACCCAACCAGCATTCTTTCTCAAAGTCATACACACCATATTTTGAGTCTAACCAACCCACCTTGTTTACCTAATACCAAAACCTTGAGTCTTTAACATCTCTTGGTAATCAAATTAATTCCCTGACTCCCATTACCCAACCCAAGACACCATATTTCCACCATTGCCCAACAGCCTATTATTTCCTTTTCTTTCTCAAGTCGATCAAGACTGTCACTTTTATAAAACCACCAATTTACCTTCTTAACAGCCAGCCTTGCAAACACCTTTCTTGATTTCCTGTTATCAAACCCTTTAATTCTTGACTACCCATTAAACCTTAGAGCTTCCACTATTTCGCCCCTGCATTATTTGGTATCAAAGCTTAGGGAACATGAGATCTTATCTTGTAATCCTGGATGAGGAAAGATGACACGGAGAGCGAGATTTTATCATACCTCCGGATCCCACATACCCTTCTTTTACGGCGAAGATGAAGACGAGTGCCTTGATTGGATTGACGGCATCAATGAGTATATTGAAGAAGAAGATCTGAATCACGAAGAGATAATCGAGTGCATCGAAGATATTGTCAGAGGATGTGCCGAATGTTGGTGGGAACATATGAATTGGTGCCGAGAATTCTTTAACGAAGTGCCTTGGAAAAAAAAATTTGTTATCAATTTTTAAAAGCTTTTGCACCAAAAGCTTTCCAAAGGCTCCAGGCTAAACATTTATGTAAAGAGAACGTTCGCTAAACATCTATGTAAAGAGAACGCTCGCTAAACATCTATGTAAAGAGAATGCTCGCCAGACACATTCTCTTGTTCCACTACAACAAACTCCAAAGATGGATCAAAACGCTGTTGAATAATGTATTAGGTTAGTTTGGACATTACTTGTATTAGTTTGGGGTATTGTAGTCATTGTATGTTGTTGCCCTAGTTTGGGCCTATACATACATCATATTCATGAGGAGCTCCCAAGTGGAGACTCTCCATGCTTCACTCCTCTTCTTCTTCCTCTCTTCTAACCCTAATCTCATTTCTAACATGGTATCAGAGCCAATGGGCTGATCCTTCAAGAAGGAAAGAAGAAGAGTATCTCCTTCCATGCCATCATCCCTTTCTCTCGTATCTCGTTTTCTTCTCTTTATCTCTCTATAGTTTCTCCCTCAAATCTCAAATCCCTCAAATATCTCTCTCGTAGTGTCTCTCTTTCCTTGTCTTTAAAACCCATTTTTTTTACGAAATCTCTCTCTTGGTCTTGTCCTTTTCGCCAATACCACAAAATCTCAAAAAAAAAGAGTCACTTCTTCTCCTCGCTCGTGTCCTTCCCTTCTCCTCCTCCTTCCACTGCCCCTCTTCCCTTTCCCCTAACCCCTCCATTCCCTGCTACAGTAACCCACTACAGTAACTGCTACAGTACCGCTACAGTACCAATACAGTAACCCGCTACAGTACCCAAATAAAAAAAAAATCATTTCTATACCCTAGAAATCTCACTCTTTCTCTTTCATTTCGTCAAACGCATTTCGTTTTTAACCTATTTGCCTCTATCATATATCTCAAAACAAAACAAAAATCATATTTGTATTACTTCTGTAAACCCATTTTGGGTTCTCCTCCACTCCAAAGCTCTCTTTATTTTCTCTTCTCTATAGCTTTTTTGGCCTATGGCCTTTATCTTTCTCATCTCATCTTCAAGGTGCACCCCAAGTGTTTGATGAAATGTCTCAAAGGGGTTTTGTGCCTTGAAAGTGTTCTTTTTGTTTCAACTTGAGGGGGAGTGTTGTCTTGTATTGTTTCTTGTTGTTCTCTTGTGCTTGTCTTGTTGTCGTCTTCCTATCATCTCTTTCTTTCTATTACCTTCTATGTCTTTTATGTAGTTCTTCAAGGCGCGCACCAAGTATTTGATAAAATGTCTAAGAGAGGTGTGGTGCCTTGTTTGTCATCTTTCCTTTGTTTTCTTCTCTACGGTGCATACCAAGTGTTTGATCAAATGTCCGAAAGCGGTGTAGTGCCTTTTCGTAGGAGTGTTGTCTTTGTCTTCTTGAGGGAGTTTTGTCTTGTTTTCATGTCTCTTCATGTTGTTCGGTTTTATGCCTTATCATTTCATATTATCTTCTTCCTCCTTTTCCGGGCGATGGCTTCCATATCCATCGTTGGTCGGCTATCTTACAAGCGACTGTCTTTTCCTGTCGCCCTCTCCTTTCCGGGCGATGGTTTCCCCATCGTTAGTCGGCTCTTTTCAGGCGATGATGTTCATGCCGTCGACCTTGTCTCGAGGCGATGATGTCCCTATCGTTGGTTGGTTGTCTTCCTCTTCTTATCTTCAGATGACAATGGCTTCCATATCCATCGTTGGTCAGCTCTCTTACAGGCGACTGTCTTTTTCCGTCGACCTCTCCTTCCCGGGCGATGGTTTCTCCATCGTTGGTCGGCTCCTTTCAGGCGATGATGTTCATGCCGTCGACCTTGTCTCCAAGCGATGATGTCCCATCGTTGGTTGGTTATCTTACTCTTCTTATCTTCAGGTGACGATGTTCATGCCGTCGATGTTGTCACCAGACGATGATTTCCCCATCGCTGGTTTCCCCATCGCTGGTTGGTTATCCTCTTCCTATCTTCTTATTTTTTCAGGTGACGATGTTCATGCCGTCGACCTAGTCTCCAGATGATGGTTTCCCCATCGTTGGTTGGTTATCCTCTTTCTCTCTATCCCTTCTCTCCAGGCAACGGTTTCTCCGTCAACCTTGTCTTCGATCATTTCCCCATCAGTTGCTATCCTCTTCACTTGGCGTTGTGCTGCTTCGCCAATGTTCGTTGTGCGCACCTTTGGTGTGCCCCTTTTGCTTGCTGGATTGTAGCTGTTCTTGCCATGGCGCCTCCATTGCCCTCGATATGCGGATATGTTTGCCATGCTCTCATTCAGGGAGAGGCCCTATTTGATCGCTCTCGTTGTTATGCTACTTCAAGGGAGCTACTCTTTTGATAGACATTGAGCTCGATGCTGTTTATGGTGGCTTTTGTTTTTTTGTTTATGTTTTTCATTATGTATGTACCACACTAGCTTGAGGATGAGTGTTATACCAAGCTGGATGTGCATGAGCTTCTTGCACTCTTTTAGTTGTTGACGTAGTTCTTTGTAGCACGCTGGAACTTCATAGTATATACACTCCAGCTTGAGGGGGAGTATTGAATAATGTATTAGGTTAGTTTGGACATTACTTGTATTAGTTAGGGGTATTGTAGTCATTGTATGTTGTTGCCCTAGTTTGGGCTTATATATACATCATATTCATGAGGAGCTCCCAAGTGGAGACTCTCCATCCTTCACTCCTCTTCTTCTTCCTCTCTTCTAACCCTAATCTCATTTCTAACAAACGCCAAACCACAAAATCTCACGAAGTTGTTAAAACTCAAGAGCCAACAAGATACAGTTAAGGTAGAAGCTTCAGTTGTCATCATTGAAGATCCGCAGAGGCCAGAAGAAGATCTAACTGAGAATTCGCTCGAAGAAGAAAAGAAATTGATGAAGATGCCGATAACGTGTCAATTATAAGCGAGCTGGAACTAAGAGATCTTACCACAGAGATGAACGAAGATCTGCCCCGCCTCGCCGATTATAAAGCTCTTGATCTCGATCGAAGTGAAAGCTATTTTCTTCCTTTGCCACCAAAGTTCCAAGATTGTATTGAGGGAGCGCTTTCGACAAAATTAAATTCCACCGTCCATCGAAGCATGCTAAAGTACTTTCTAGATGGGGCGTGCCAAATTTTACTTCTAACGGTTTTATCTACCTTGATCTGAACTCGTGGACGAGTTCTTTCCAAGAAGGGGGGTATGATGTAGGTGCATCTTGAGATCAACGGCCCACATTGGTCTTCTTTATTTCATTTATTTGAATTTGAATTTTGTAAGAGTTATTCTAGGAGACATATTTTTAGAGTTTAATTTTGGTAAGATTTGAGATTTGAGAAATTGTAGGGAAAGAAATTTTAGACGAATTGTAAGATCTTTAGGATTTGTTTTAGAGGTTTTCTAGGCATAGAGTTTAGGAATAGTTTGGTTACGATTAGCTTTCCTTTTTGATTTCAAACTCAACAATGTATAAATATTCAAGTAATGGAATGAAGAAAAAAACTTACTTTGTTTTGAAAACGTGTTGCCTTTTGTTGCCTCGGAATCGTCCTTCGTCCCGTAGCCGGAATTGTCACCGGAAAACAAGCCACCCGCTGCTTGTTCTTACCTGTTCCCACAAGCCATCTTCTGCTTGCCATTGTTGCCGTGAAGTCCCTCGAAGTTGCCGCAATACAAAGGTCAGTCCTCTAAACCATACTTACAACCTAAGATATCTCGAGTTGTACGAAAACCAGTCCCAATTCCCTTGTTAGGCCTACAAAACCCAACACAAAGTCTTGCCAAATTAAGCCTTTTCAATCTCAGAAACATGACCTATAAACCAGTTATCCAACATCCAATGAAAACCCCATCCAAATAACCTGCTTGTTTACCCGTTGCCTTTTTTTGTTCCCATCGTAGGAAGACCATAAACCTGCCCCCTGTATGCCTTTATCCTTACGTTTTTTTATTAGCCATTACCCTGTTACTCTTTATCGACCACGCAACCAGCATCTTTTCTCAAAGTCACACCATATTTTGAGTCTGTAACCAACCCACCTTGTTTACCTAATACAAAAACCTTGAGTCTTTAACATCTCATGGAAATCAAATTAATTCCGACTCCCAACCCAAGACACCTTATTTCCACCATTGCCCAACAGCCTATTATTTCCTTTTCTTTCTCAAGTCGATCAAGATTCAAGACCATCACTTTTCTAAAACCACCAATTTACTTTCTTAACAGCCACCCTTGCAAACACCTTTCTTGATTTCCAGTTAACAACCCTTTAATTCTTGACTACCCGTTAAACCTTAGAGCTTCCGCTATTCCGCCCCTGCGTTACCGACCCACCCCCGTAGGACCAGCTCCTTGAAGATGTTGAAAACGCATCTACACAGGGAGAGGGAGAATCCACATATATATTCCACAAACTTTCTCTACCTTTCCGATGTGGGATCTCATAATCCACCCCGGAACCAGCGTCCTCGCATGCACACCCCCCGGGGCCCAACGCCTTTGCTGGCGCACCGTATTGCGGGGGGTCTAGCTCTGATACCTCTTTTCTGTCACACCCCGAGCCAAGTCCGTGGATAAGCATGAAACAGCGCCGCACACCGGCAAATAGTGATCACAAATATGCCAGGCTGTAATATCAAGCAATTTCTACAATTATCTAACTTTATTCGCAATTGAATAATTAAATAACCATGGTGGCAACATTTAATTCCCAAATAATAATCAATTCAACTATAAGTACATCCCACCCCGTCCCCAATAAACCAACAAGATCAATACATAGTTCAATTCAATCTACTCACTGAAATAAATTAAATAAAGTGAAGAAAAATCTGAAGGTTTCAACTAATCCGCACTAACACTCCTCCTGATCCCATGCGGAATTAGCTCTCATGATCTGTAAATTATAACCAATGGAGTGAGCTAACAGGTCAGTAGGTCATAAGGGGATCCTTAGCGGATCTAGGCATGCGAAAGAAAACATGAGGTCAATGCATGAATAGGAACATATGTAATCAAACAGGAATAACCGAAATCAGTGAATAATCATACAGCGACACAACGACTCGAGTTGGGTACCCAAGCTACAGACCTGGCAGCTTGGGGGTACCCTAACGGTATTTGCTTCCATAGTAAACATATATGTAGACATTAGTTAGAGGCATTCTTCCAACACTAAAATATTGCATAACTCTAGGGAAATTGGACACAAAAGAATCCATTCCATTTGCAAAGACAGAATAAGAAGAAGAAAAAGAAGAAGAATTAGTTCCAACTTGGAAGAGTAAGAAAAAGAAAAATCTCACCGGTAATACATCAATCTCTAGGCTTTCACTAAATCACAAACAATTGCCAAAAGAAAACCCACATCTTCTTTGATAACAACACCCTATTTCTCCTACTCCTCATCCACAGACACCTTCAAAATCTCCAACTCTCTCTTCATCTCCTCCATCTCCCACTCTCTCTTCTTAAAACCTCTCTCAATAGCTCTCAACTCTGCAGCAAAAGGTATAACAACCATCAACTCTTCATCCTCTTCAATCTCCTCCACTTCCTCCATCTCCACAAATTCAAAACCAAAACTCACCCCCTCATTTTCCCCTTCCCACCCCCTCACCATATCCGCAGTCTTCTTCATCATCATAAGAACCTTCTCTGAAATAACCCCAACAATCCTATTTTTCCTCTCTAACTCATCTTCTACTTCTTTCTGTGCTTCAAAAATACTCAAAAGTATTGAAGTAGAGTCATCCACCATTAAATCTATACCTTTTTCTCTCTTTTCTTTCCCTTCAACTAACCCATCAATTTCCTTCTTAAGTTGCCGAATCTCTACAAGATTCTCTTCATTACTCGATTGTAATTCTAAGATATCTGAAAACATAGACTTGGAATCTTCTCGTAGGGAATCTCTTTCAATGATCAGAGATTCTTTTTCTTCATGGAGCTTTTTGTTCTCTGTTAAAAGACGTGAAATTTCTGATTTAAGAATCTGTATTTCTTCTTCTCTGGTCTCAACCGCCATTATTAGTTGTGAGAAAGGAATGTCAAGAAAGGGATATTTATAACAATTCTAAAAGGGTATTGCTTTTACGAAAATAAAGATGGGATAAGTATGAAAATAAAGATGGGATAAGTATGACTGATTGATTTTGAAATCTTTGATTGGTGGTATACGGAAAAGTCGTGACGTGCGTGAGAAGAAAAGAAACTTTTCTTTATTTTGATTCTCTTATTTTGAGAGAAATAGCAGCGCATGTAATTCTAGTAATTCGCCCGAGTGTGTTTGGTTGGAAATTTAAACAAAATGGGTGTTTGACCGCCGTGGATTTCGGTCGCTTGTCGGTGACGTGGCAGCCTCAAAACTCGCCCCGAGAAATTTCACCAACTCGAAGAAATAAGGGGAGAAATTCTCGGCAAATTAATTTGGGAAATGTTATCAGCACTACTGTATTTTGATGAGGGCACTCTTACTTTATTAAAAGTACGGTATGGACCGCACCATAGGATGATCCAAACCGTCCATTAGATGGGCCACAACCCATGTAGGTTGTGCCCCAAAAATCATTTCCGTAAGTTGATCTTAACCCTCCGATCTGAATGTTAGAGGGTTGATCCTAACCCTCTATGGATTGGACGGTTAGGATCAACCTATGGAAATAATTTTTGGAGCACAACCTATTTAGGTTGTGACCCATCTAATGGACGGTTTGGATCATCCAATGGTGCGGGCCATACTATACTTTTAATAAAGTGAGAGTGCCCTCATCAAAATACAATAGTGCCAATAACATTTTCCAAAATAAATCTCCCAAACCAACCAAACACCTTACGGGAGATTTGCTCTCAATCTCCTCTTTGACTGATTCCCTCTTGATTTACTTTCAATCTCCCTTTGACTTCTGCTTCTCCAAATCCTCCCAACATCTACCGGCATCCAAACAGAGCATCATGGATGATCACGGGGGATTTCCAAGAAGCTGCCTGGCAATGATAAATTCGCATCACTTTTAGCGTTAATTGTGCAGGTGTGCAACTTGGGTTGGGCTCAACCCGAACCGGACGGGTTCAACCTGATTTTAGCTCGGGTTGGGTTGGGGTTGAGGCCTTGGCAGCCCAACCCGAATTCTACCTCCGTCCTCTAATTTTCTCAAGATTTTGTAGGATTATGCTATTTTTTTTTTATTTTTCTATTTGGCCCTAGATTAACCTGAACCCAATCAGACTCAACCCAAACCCAACCCTACTCAACCCTCAACCCTACCTGATTTGGAGGCGGGTTGGGTTAGGGTTGACCATCCTCAACCCAAGGCTCGAGTTTGGTTGGGTTAGGTTGGGTTGGGTTAGGGTTGAGAGAATGCTATCTTGAGTTGGGTTACGGTTGGCCTCAACCCGACCCAACCCGACCGGAGTTGTACCTCTATAATTGTGGCAGATTTAACGCGTAAAAGGTGCGTGGGGTGCGAATTTATCATCTCCCCTGCCATTTGAAAGGGCAAAGGTAGTAATGTTCTTGTTTCTTAGCTGAAAATGAGGAGATTTTAGTTTATTTGTGTCTATTCATGATGGATATTTTTGTAACTGACGACAACAAACATCATTTCTTTTGTTTTCTTGTTTTTTGTTTAGCTGACTATTCTCTCTTTCTTGAGATTCTTCCATTCTCCTTACTCTAACCCTAAGCCCTGTACAACATAAGTAGGACGTAGGGCACTTCTATGGACATTTCGATTCAAAGCTCCATTTCTTTCAACATAAAAATAGACGTAAAAGAGAAATTAGGCTCATATTTAAGTGTAAAAATGGGAGTAAATTTTTTTTTCATGCTCATTTTAGTCGAAAGAAACGGAGCCAAAATAAATCATAACTCAGACTCAAAAAGTAGGATCCGAAAAGGATTCAACCGACAAGAGATTTGAGGATCGTAATCAAGATACGGGCAAAAAAGGATCCATCCCTAGATACCCGTAATAATCAATCTTTTGTAGGGCTATGTATGTCAGAAAAATCTATATCAATATACCGAGGGATAAATGCCCATAACGTTTATAGTAGGGCTGCAACTTGGGTCGGGTTTTACCCGACCCGACCCGACCCGAAAATAGCTTGGGTTGGGTTCATGTTTCTCGGGTTTCGGGTCAGGCCGGGTCTACGATCCAAAAGCCCGCATGAATCTTGAGTCGAGCCGGGTTTGAAGGGGCCCGACCCGACCAGAGTTACTTAAGTTATAGTATGTATTTTTTTCTTCAAAAACTTTGTTACTTTAAAAGTGAAAACTTAAAAGTAAAACTCACCCGGTTAGGGTTGGGTTCTTCAAAACCCGACCCACCCAACCCAAGTTGCGGCCCTAGTTTATAGCTACACCCCCTTTAAGCTCTTACAAAGCTACTATATTTCATTAATATACACCCGTTCTACTTTACTTGTTCTAACTATTTTTCCTTATTATCCCTTCTTTTTCCTTTTTTTTCCTTCTTTTGTTAAGCCTCAAGTTAAGGCAGCATTTATGACTACTTTAGCCTTTCTTATCATTACCTTTTTTTTGGATGCCAAAAAGTTAGATTCTTGGTGTAGGAGAGGTTAACGGTGACCAAGAGAAAGCCTGCGAATGTTACGCCGCCTTGTTGAAAAAGAAAAAGGCCGCCAAAGAAACCTTCTTCATAGGCGGTACCGACCCTGGAGTTGAGGTAAAGCAGGGAGAACCAGTCGAGGAACATACGAAAATTCCTCTGTTCCCCGGTGCCGACGAGCAAACCGTCCAAATAGGTTCTCTCCTGTCAAGTAAGCTTAAAACCAACCTTGTCAATTTCTTAGAGACTAACTCGGATATCTTCGCCTGGTTCGCCTCCGATATGCAGGGAATCCCCTCTGATGTTGCGGTCCACAAACTGAACGTGGATCCAAACTCCAAGCTCGTCAAACAAAAGAAACGCAACTTCGCCGCTGAAAGACAAAAGCACATCAAGGAAGAAGTAGACAAGCTCCTCGATGCCAAATTCATCAGAGAGATTCACTACCCGGAGTGGCTCACCAACATTGTGATGGTCCAGAAATTCAATGGCAAGTGACGAATCTGCATCGATTTCATGGATCTCAACAAAGCATGCCCCAAGGATTGTTACATTATCGAGGATCGATCACCTCATTGACGCCACCGCTGGGCATGAGATGCTAAGCTTCATGGATGCCTTCTCCGGGTACAACCAAATTCAGATGTACGGTCCCGACATTCCAAAAACTTCCTTCGTCACCGACCAAGGATTGTTTTGTTGCGAAGTCATGCCTTTTGTCCTCAAAAACGCTGGTGCCACGTACCAATGCCTCGTCAATAAAATATTTGCCGAACAAATCGGGAAGAACATGGAAGTATATGTCGACGACATGCTCGTCAAAAGCCTCAAAGCACAAGACCACATCGCCGACCTTGAAGAAGCCTTCGCTATGCTTCGACGAAACCGAATGAAGCTGAACCCTGCCAAGTGTGCTTTCAGGGTTACCTCCGGGAAGTTCCTTGGCTTCATGATTAGTCAGCGAGGAATCGAGGCCAATCTAGAAAAAATAAAAGCACTTTTAGAAATGACGGCACCAAAGGAAGTCAGAGATGTACAAAGGCTCACCGGCAGAATCGCAGCCTTCAGCAGATTTATGTCCAAATCTGCCGAAAGATGCCTGCCCTTCTTTAGAACTCTCTGAAGCGTAAAAGACTTTCGATGGATAGAAGAATGTCAGACGGCCTTCGACCAACTAAAGGCGTATCTCCAAGCGCTTCCCCTACTCTCAAAGCCGGTACCGGGGGAAAATTTGTACCTTTACCTAGCAGTGGGGCCTGCCGCGGTAAGCTCCGTACTCTTTCGGCAGGAAGGGAAAGCGGAGCAACCTATTTACTATGTTAGTAGAGTGCTCCATGACGCCGAAACTCGATACCAGGATATTGAAAAATTCGCCTTCGCTGTCGTCATATCTGCGAGAAAACTCCGCCCATATTTTCAAGCTCATCCTGTTACCATACTCACCGACCAATCTCTCCGGAAGATATTGCAGAAGCCTGACACTTCAGGACGTCTGATTAATTGGGCGGTTGAATTGGGCAAATCCGACATCCAAATAAAGCCCCATCCAGCGATCAAGTCCCAGGTGCTGGCGGATTTTATTGTGGAACGTACGGTACTGAGTGAGTAATCCGAAGGTCCAAACCCCCTAGCCGAAGAACCGACTCTAAGCTAGCAGAGCCAAAATCCACTATGGATGTTATACGTGGATGGCCCCTCCAATGCTGGGGGTAGTGGGGTCGGCCTGGTCATAATAGGATCAGACAATTTCATTGTTGAGTACGCCCTACGCCTAGATTTCAAAGCATCTAATAACGAGGCGGAATACGAAGCTTTGATAGCAGGAATAGCTTTCACCACCGAATTACGAGTCAGTCGGATCAGAGTCCACAGTGACTCACAATTGGTGGTCAGCCAAGTAAATGGGTTCAGCGAAGCTAAAGAAGATCGGATGATCAAATATCTGGAAAAGGTGAGAAAGGAAATCTCCACCTTTGACGAATTCCAGATAGTGCAGGTTCCCCGAACCTTAAACACCCGCACCGATGCTCTCTCCAAGATGGCCTCATCCGGAATGTTTGAACCAAGAAACATCTATACCGAGATTCTCCCCCAGCCTAGTGTTGAAAGAGAAGAAATCCTACAACTCAACGAGGAACCTAGCTGGATGGATCCCATAGTACAATACTTGAAAGATGGTGTCGTACCCTCGGATAGAAAGAAAGCTCGACGCCTAGTTGCCAAGGCCGCCCATTACATCTTTGACGGATAGGAGCTGTACAAGCGGTCCTTTTCATGGCCTTTATTGAAATGTATCCGACCCTCCCCCGCGGAACTTGCCATGAGGGAAGTCCATGAAGGAATCTGTGGCGATCACTCGGGCGGAAAGGCATTGGCTCACAAAATCCTTCGCCGAGGTTTTTTCTGGCCGACTCTCCAGCAAGATACATCTGATTTCGTCATAAACTACAAACAATGCAAGAAGTTCGCTACCGTACCTCGTCTTCCTACGGTTCCCTATAAACCCATCTCCAATCCAGTTCAGTTTGCCATGTGGGGAATGGATTTGTTAGGGCCTTTTCCTAACTCGACTAACGGACATCGAATGATGTACATCGCTATTGACTACTTCACCAAATGGGTCGAGGCCAAGGCAGTAAAGAAGATTACTTCCAAAGAAATGAAAAACTTCTTCTATCATGATATCATTTGTAGGTCCGATATTCCGCGAGTCCTTGTGACCGACAACGGGACACAATTTGCGAGCCGAAGATTCAAAGATTTTTGCGGGAAACTCGGTATCGACCAACGATTCACCTCAGTCGGCCATCCACAAGCTAACAGACAAGTGGAAGTGACTAATCAAACTCTTACAGGGGTTAAAAAAACGAGTGGAAAATGCCCGAGGCTTATGGGCCGACGAATTACCAAATCTCCTCTGGGCCTATCGAACTACACCTAGAACTGCAACAGGAGAGTCGACATTCAGCCTCGCCTTTGGGGTAGAAGCAGTCATACCCGTTGAGATTGGAGCCCACTCTCCAAGACTTGAAGCATACAATGAAAGGGTCAATCCCAACCACCTAAGGAGCAGTCTCGACCTTGTCGAAGAAACAAGAGAGAAGGCACGAGTCAGAATGGCCGCGTATCAACACAGGGTCGCTCGATACTACAACTGCAAGATGAAGGAGAGAGCAGTAAGAATGGTGACTTGGCGCTACGACGATCCGAAGTCTCCGACCCTCACAACTCGGGAAAATTGGCCCCCACTTGGGAAGGACCCTACCGCGTATCCCGCACTCTCCAGCCTGGATCATACCAGCTGGAAGATTTAGAGGGCAACCCCATTCCCCGCACTTGCAATATTTCGAATCTGAAGAAATTCTATCAATAGGCAAGAATGTAATCCGTTTTTATTTCTATATTTTCAATAAATCTATTTGTTTGTTCTTTGTTTTGTGATGGTGCAGACATGTAATCATTCTCCCCAAGTAATAAAATCTCCTTCTCGATTCTCCATCCACAAGGGCGATTACTTCCCAACATCGAAAAAACTCCAAATTGAACAAGCTACGAACGAAGAATAAAAGATACGACCCATAAACGGATGTCCCAAGAGGCTCGGTAGAGCGTCTATCTACTTAAAAGATACGACCCATAAACTGATGCCCCAAGAGGCTCGGTAGAGTGTCTATCTACTTAAAAGATACGACCCATAAACCGATGCCCCATGAGGCTCGGTAGAGCGTCTATCTACTTAAAAGATACGACCCATAAACAGATGCCCCAAGAGGCTCGGTAGAGCGTCTATCTACTTAAAAGATACGACCCATAAACCGATGCCCCAAGAGGCTCGGTAGAGCGTCTATCTACATAATACTGCTTCAAAAAATAAATCAATATCTCACCAGAATCAAGAAAAAATTTACTATCACCAGCAAAAAAGTAAAAATGTTTGAAAGCATCACCATGAGTAGGGATCGCCCCGAAGGACAAACCCCTCCATCCACACCAAAATAAAGTTATGTTTTTATAGACCAGTTCATGAAAAAAAATATAAAAAGAGAATTGCAAGGGCCCCGCCCCTAAACATCCTTCTCCAAATCCTCTCCAGCAGAAGACACAATGATAGGTGGCGCAGAGGATTCCACTCCCGGAGAGGCAACCACAGGGTCCGCCACGTTCGTTTCAGTCGCCTCAGAATCCTCTCCCTCGGAAAGTTCGGTCCCTGGCGGTCCTTCCAACCTCTCAATTGGAAAATTGGAGTCTATGGCCTTAATCTGGTTTCGACAATCAATGAACCCCTTCACCTCGAATTCCAGAACATGGAACGCTATATCCGTCTGGTATTCTTGAGACTGCCGAAACTCAGAAATTATCCGGGGCCGAATCTCCTCCTCTCTCTGCGCGGCCTTATCCTGTACCTTCTCAAGGTTAGCACGAATGTCCTTTTCACGGTTAAGTTCATCCTTGACCCTCTGAAGTTCAGCCTCAGCATTTGCTTGGAGCTTTTGCGCATCTGCCAAGGACTCATCGAACAACCTCTTATCGTTCGCCCAAGAATCCTTGTGATTCTTCACCTCCTTGGTTGCGTTAGCATAAAGATATTGGTACTTATCCATGCGCCCCGAACAACTACCTGACAGCTGAAGGTAAAAAGAGAAAAGGTCAATATTTGCAGAGCCTAAAGAACATTCGGAAAATTAAAAATAAAAGCACGCACCTTCTTCGCCAAAGCGACCATGTCCCGGCCCAAGGTGTAGTGCGAACATTTCTCCATCTCCACCAGGTCTTTTGGCAAGACACTCGTCATCGTCATCTCTACAGCTACCCTTGGATTGCGGAGGCAAGAGTCAGCAGTACCCACCTTCCATTGAGGATCAAAATAAGGCCCCTGTTGAGTCGCCTGATCCTTTGGAAGAACTGCAGGAAGAAAAAGACCCTGGGTCCCTTCGCAACCCTCGACGGGTAGGGCCTCCTGAGCCACAACTGGCTCTTTTCCCTTAAAGCCCTCCTCCTCTGCCGACTTACCCTTTTTACTGGGGCTCCTCTCCAGCAATTCTGCCTGCCGCTTGCCATGCCCGCACTTCTCCGGAGATGCAACATCCTTGGGCCCGACGGCCGGAACCGATCATTTGCCTGTTTTATCTGCTTGGCGCTTCATGGCTCTCGCGTGTTTTTGCCGAGCTACTTCCTCGGCCTTCAATCTCCTTGCCTCCTCCATCGCCGAGGCAGAAATATTAGTGCCCGAACCTTGTGCCTCCATTTCTGCGATAAAATCAGGAAACAAATCACGACACAATAGAAGGGAAACAAACAAAAATACCGAAAAGAAGATCGGAAAAGAGAATCACCATATTGACTCTCGTCAGCACTTGTTTCGTATTCCTCCCCCCTTCCTCACCTTCACCCCAACCCTCATCTTCCGAGTCTAACACGACGTTGCTCAAACCGAATTTCACCAATACTCGTTCGGATTTAAAATCCCAAACGTTGAACCTCTCATTTTCCACGTCCACACCCCTACCCACGACATCATTGAAAACCAGCTGACTTAAGGTCCCTAAGGAAAACTTCAACCCCATTTTCTCCTTGCTGGGCTTTCTCCAATCGAAGGGGAATCACCACCCGGCTGTTTGAGGTGGTTTCACAAAGAAGAACTCATTCTTCCACCGTTTAATGGAAGAGGGAGCTCCACCCATGATCATCAGTGTCCGCCGTTGGGCCACGTCTACCCAGTCCCCCTTCATCTTTATAAGGAAACATTTTCGAATAACCTCCAATGATAGTGGGGCCCTCACCATTTTACTTTTCACTATGTACGTCGAAAGACCCCTCACCCATTTGGAAAAATCTGGGACGGTGCCAGACCAAAGAAATAAAAAAAGTCTATCAGAATCGGATGAAGAGGGAAGCGGACACCCGCCTCAATAACTACTTTGTAGAAGGCTGTCTCTCCCTCCACACTGCTGCTACACGCCTAATCGTTGGAGGTTGGGAGCCGAACTTCATATTCATCCGGAATATGATATTTCTCCCGCAACCTTCCAAGATCTGAAGGTTGAAGAATGCCTGTTGAGCTCATGGCGACTTCAGGATGCTATGCCCCACCAGGAGGCACGTGTAGCTTCCGAAGCTCCGCCGACTCTTTGGCAACACACCTAATCTGGACATCCATCGGTGCCGAACGTGAATCGCTCCTATCCTCAACGAACGCAATAATCACAGGAGCATCACTCGGCACTGACTCTGCCGCACCTAGGGGTTCAAAGGGAAGAATTGGATCTACCTCTTTTCTTGGCCGTGACACTATCCTCCTCATGAACCCTCAGCTCCTTGAGACCGTCATGCCACCGCCAACTTTCTTGGCCCTAATTTTAGGCCTTACCTCCGACGGCCGCCCCAAAGAGCTCTCCGCTTCCATCTCCGACAGTAGTTCCAGTACACTCTCCGCTTCCGTTTCCGGCGAGACTTGGGGAGAAGGGGATGATTCTTCCATCCCCAAGGGCTCAATCGACCGATTTTGTGAATCCGTATTCTCCGACATGACTACTTTAAAGAAATAAAATGAAAAGTTCGGGTTGAGAAACGCACTGGTGAAATTGGAGAAAAAAGACCGTGAAGCTCGCCGGAGAAGACAAACTGGCACCTTGAAAGAAAGGGGAAATCAATTCGAGAAAAAACTTGGAATCTTCCAAATCTCCGATTAACATAAAGGAACGAAGCAAAATGGGAGATTCTAGCAGAAAGAGGGAAATGATCCACCGAAAAACCCGTGAGTATCTCGCCGGAATGAGGGAAGAAAAGAAAGAAATAGAAAATGGAAGAAAAAAGAGAAATGAGCGGGCTTTTATAGGTCCACGCACGGGAAAACTCAAAAGTCACGTCACTCTGACGTTATAAGACATGTGGCGCCCCGTAACACGCGCACAGTTACCAAAGTCATTAATACACCGTTTCGCCATCATTGTTTAAAGCGCCAAACCGCCGTTTCCCAAGAGCAGCGACCGTTACACGTGTCTCCTCGAAGTACCCCTCAGGACGCGTCAACAAGCACTTCCGAAGCAAAGCGTCCCCCGGTGCCGAATATCGTTTGGTGAAATTAACCATGCAACACGTCCAAGCTGTGTTACATGCACGCCAAGGTCAGAGTACGCTCGGGAGCGAATGTGCTCACTTGTGCCATGAGCGTAACTCCAACTAAAACGATGGTCCCTCGCATGATGATCCACAAGTTGTAGTATCCGATTCCGGCTATTAACCATATATCTACGCGCTACTTGCGATATTGAATAAAAAAGTGCAACGAGAAAATATTGGAAATAACAAAGATCCTTTTATTCACAAGTAAAAGAACCTTTACAAAAGGTTGGCTTCTAGGCCGGATACGGAAAAAGGAAAAATACATTCGGTACCGTACTAAACTACGACTAACTACAAAAGATAGAAGGAAACGATGAAAATTCGACGCCCGGAGCTTCAGTATCATACGTCTGGTGAACCACCAAGTGCTACCGGACATTGGACCTCACCATCGCCACGACACCCACTTGGCACGATCTTCTTTGCCCCGGAAGGAGGCTTCAAAACCGACTGTGCCAAGATCGTGGCCGACGGTTCCATCATTCGTCCGAATCTTCCTCTGGATCTTCTTCAGGGTCCTCCTCCGGCGAATTCGCCTCGTACCACCTTCGGTCACTTCTTGTAGCATCACCTTCAGGGCCTCGTTCTCCATTTCCAGCTTCTCAACTTTGGCCCTCAGCCGGAGAACCTCCAAGCCTTGCTGGAGAAGTTGATCCGCCACCCCATATCCCCTCTCCATGGTATGCTTCAGGGACCGCTTATAATTGGCGACGAAGCTGGGAACGTCGCTAGGAGAAAGGCAGTCTTTGGGAGCGGGGGAGCCCAGATTTCCTTGGACTTCCACTTTCCGTTTCTTCTTACTCCGGGAGCCGTGATCCACCCCCTCAACTCTAGCCGAGGGAGAAATCACCGCCACCGGAGTCACCACTTCAAGTGAACCAAGTCCGATGGCCGACGGATTTCTTCCCCTCTATGATCTCCTGGTTCTCCGAGACACCGGCTCCCCGACGAAAATCCGGTGCTCCTCTTCTCTATCCGATGGCGAATTTACTTCCACCACCGGATTTATTGCTCCTGGTTGATCGTCGCCGGTGAGCTCTTGAGACATTTTCGACAAGAAAAAATTGAGAGAAAAGGGAGGGAAAAAGGAAGAAGATATGACGGATAACCCTTCCCCTCACCCCCCTTTTTATAAGGGTCACCGGGCAAAAAAATCAAGCAGGATTTAATGTCCCGCCGATTTTCAAAATTTCCCATAAAGCGGGAAATAATAGCCTGACTCTCTTTTCGAAAAAAAGCACGTGAAAAATAGGCAGGGTATAAATGTTTTTGCCGTTTCCCGAGAAAACCTAAGGATAGAATAACGCGTCTATCAAACGACGTGACATTGAATCTACCCGCCGATTCCCGAGAAAGACGCTTCGACTCCATCATCTCCAAAGGGTCAGCACCGGCTCACCGCTTGAAAAAATTTAACTACTTCCTTGACCCTTATAAAGGGACAAGAAAGTAAGGGGCAGTATGTTAGGGGTAAAATCGGTATATCTGGTACCGAATCTCAAACCCTTTCCATCAATCAAACCAGATCAATGTAACCCCTGCATCAACACTCAGTAACGAACATCGATCGGACCTCCCTGATACTTCTCCCTTGACCGGTACCGAGTTATTAGAGAAAGCAAACACAATCACGGGGATCTCGCCCCTGAACGGTTAATTCGGACAGCCGTTGCGTGTAAGGCGCGGCTTTTGAATTCAAAACATCCCCCTGTTAGGGATAAAATCGGTATATCCGGTACCGAATCTCAAACCCTTTCTCCATTACTCAAACCAGATCAATGCAACCCCCGCAGCAACACTCAGTAACGAACATCGATTGGACCTCCCTGATACTTCTCCCTTGACCGGTATCGAGTTATTAGAGAAAGCAAACACAATCGCAGGGATATCGCCCCTGAACGGTTAATCCGGACGGCCGTTGCGTGTAAGGCGCGGTTTTTGAATTCAAAACATCCCGCCTAAATCACCATCCACGATCTTCGCCCAGAATTATCGGAAATCGTATCTCAACGTGTTTATTCGCCAACTATCAAGCTCCACGTGGGTTAAATCTAGGGTATGATTGATGTCTCTACGATCTTATTCTCCCACCATCACGCTCCACGGGGGCGAAATCAAAGGCATGATTGATATCTCCAAGATCATGGATCTCCACCCCTATAAAAAGGGGACTACGCACTCAAGCAAGGGCATTCAACTCTCCCTCTCTTCTTCTTTGGTCTGGTAACTTGACTTAGCCCTCTCCCATTCCCCGTCCATTGTTTGTGATTGCCCGTCTCTGACTTGAGTGTCGAAGTGGCTGTCCGGAGCCATAACTCTGGGCCGGCTAGCGCTTTTTCTGTGAGCGCAGGATTATAGGTTATGTGAAGCTAGTTCGTGCAGTCGGATTCTGGGCGTCATCAGGTAGTTTCCATTTATAAGAGGATCTCTTGTTAGAATACATTAGACTTGTGTGATTGGATTTGGTGAGAGATCATTGTGATGCGAGATTAGGCAACTAAAGCAACGCCTTAGCAAAGTAATGCTCTACATCTCCCCCGGCGGGGGAGGAGCCAGGAATTTGCTACAGGGGGAGTGGGGGACAGAGAATGGTTGTTATAGAATGTTGGGGCCCACCATTTTACGCTTCTTACTTTGATAAATGGGCCCACCATCTCACCCTAACCCATGCATAAGGTGGAGCTCCCATCATAGATGTGCTCGTAAAATCCATTAATTTTCAACAAATACTATGGGGCTTACTTCGTAGGACTTTTTGGGGCCTACTTCATAGGATGATCGAAACTGCTCATCTGTTGACCCACAACATAAATAAGTTGCACTGCATAAGTGATCCCCATTGGATGATCCTAACCCTATGATCTATGGAGGTTTTTATAATGGACAAAATCAGTGTTCTAATCAGCTGGCTTGGGAAGAAGTGGAAAGCTGCCTGTGGGCACTAACAAACCGTCAGACAACCTACATGGAGATGGTTCTCTGGGAAGGCCCTCCGATGCTTAAGTCAGTGACCAGCAACAAATAAGGAAAAGACAATAGGGGATTCGTGTCCCTTACCTTGAGCCTTGGAATATTATTTATAGCTGGGGCCATCCTGGAGTTTTTAGTAATTTCCTCCTGATGGAATTACCCTACTGCCCTGCATGTGGCGGCCTCTAATTGGGTGCCATTCTCTCCATGGTTCCCAGCCTGAGGTCGAAATTACTCAAATGCCCTTGGCCACACGGCAGTCCGTGATTGGGTTGTTATTTTTACCCCCATCAGATGCCCCCCACTTCCTTAGGCTGATTAGGGGTATGGAAGCAGTGGCGTACTTTAGATTCCGCAAGTGGTCTTTGAGGCACCTAACCCATATGGCTATCTTTAAGTCGGCCAGGGTAGGTCGTTTGGCTTAGGTCGGTCGTGGCAGGTCGGCTAGTTGTGGTCGACTCAGGTAGGCCAGTTGAGGTCAGCTCAGGTCAGCCAATTGAGGTTGGCTCTTAATTGGACGAGCTACAACTTATCCTTTGATGGGATAAGTTTCGTACAATGCATTATGTCCAGGTTGTCTTCGAATTGGAAGAGCTGGACATTTGGATGAGCTACAAGCTATCATATGATGGTATAAGTTTTTGCATGTTGCGTTATATCCAGGTCGGCTTCGAATCGGATGGTCTGGACATTTGGACATGCTATAACTCATCCTCTAATGGGATAACTTATCCTTTGATGGGATAAGTTTTGTGGATAAGTTTTCCATGTTGCATTATATCCAGGTCGGCTTTGAATAAGATGGGTTGGACATTTGGACGAGCTACAACTTATCCTCTAACAGGATAAGTTTTGCATGGCGGGTTATATCAGAATTAGCTTCGAATCAGACTATCTATAACTTATCCTCTAATGGGATAAGTTTTTGCACGTTGTGTTATATCCAGGTTGGCTTCGAATTGAACGCGCTGGACATTTGGAATAGCTATAACTTATCCTTTGATGGTATACATTTCGCATGTTGCCTTATATCCAGGTTGGCTTCAAATCGGACAAGTTGGACATTTGGATGAGCAATAACTTACCCTCTGATGGGATAAGTTTTTGCACGTTGCGTTATATCCTAGTTGGCTTTGAATCGGGTGAGCTGGATGAGACAAAGTTCCCTCTCCCCAGAATCTGAACCATCGGGACCGGTTATTTTTCTAGAGGAGTTATTCCGGGAATTGGAACACTGTGATCCGTTTTGAGTTCGTCCCCCAATCTGGTGATGCCATGTGGCTCAATCTCGATGTTGAAATCAAACGATTGCGATTTGGACCATGTATTTCTCCTCAAGTGTCTGTACAAGGGCTTGATTTCCTTTCATTTTCACATTCTACTTTCATCTCCTCTTGAGTGAAAACATCCGGTTGCAGTTTGGGTTCCACTTTGAGTTCTGCTTCGAGATCCTCTCGCTTTCTTTAGGTCGGTAAATTTTCGCACAAGCTTTCTTATTTTTTATTCCCTCCATGTCCTTGAGTCCTAGGGTAGGTTTGCCCTCCAGCGGGGAGGGTTCCGGTGTGGGGAGACCTCAGAGGTTTTCTCCCTCTAGGTCAGTCTCCGATGTTGAGTCCGGCTCCTCAGTGAGGACAACTTCTGATCCCAGCTTCTGAGCTGATCTTCAGGTTCCTAGGACCGACCTACTAGAGTAGGCTGAGGTCCATGGCGAGGTGTCGATGGGGCTCGATCTTCAGAGGGTCGCCATGATCCCCTAGAACAAGTCGAGGTGGGAGGCGCCGAGTTAGATATCGCCCGGTTCCTACCCCTCCCGAACTGTGACCAGGGTAGCCTTTGGGACGTTCGAGCCGAGGCAATTATGAATGCCCCCGTTGTGCTCCGTTTTGTTTCTTTGGACGAGATCGGTCCTAAAGGCCAAGGACCTCGAGAGAATCAAGAAATATTATTTTATTCCGGACGAGTTCGAACTTCGGCTCTCGAGTCCAGGAGAGTGCGCTTGTACTTTTCTTCCTGATGTGTGTGTTTATGAATAGATGATGAATGGGGGCTTTAGGTTCCCTTCAACTCTTCATTGCAAAGGTTTTGACGTATTATGGTCTCACTCAAGCTCAAGTGGCAAACCAAACTCTTGGCGGGTGTGGATAGGCTTCATGTACATCGTTAAGCGGATGGGAAATACCTCGAATATCAATCTCTTTCGTCGATGTGCTTCGTTGAAGCGCCACCATGAGCACGACTGGATTTACCTCAGCCAAAAACCTTTCGTGGGCATGGTGGCTAGGAAATTGAGCTCAATACAAGGTTGGAAGAGCAAGTTCTTCTTCGTCCGGTCTAGTGCGAATTGGGCTCTTAGTACTAGGTGTAGGGACGCGGTTATTGAAGATGTTAACGTCACCCCTCAACTAACCGAGGAGGAGACAACAATTTTTCCAAGACATATGGTATGGGGAACCCATTTATCAGAAAGAGGTAATCGTCGAAAGGCAGGTGAACTGGTGTGAGGTTAGCTTAGCCACGAAAGTGCGCAAGTGTCTTAGGGAAGTCGTTCTGTAACTTATGATACTTTTCCCTTTTCGTTTTTTGTTCCTGATTTCAGTCTATCTTCCCTTTATGCAGAGATGGATGCTACAGACATAGCCAGAGTGAAGAGGGTGGCGGCCAAGAAGAGGAAGGCTCCGGTGGGGCCCCGACCTTCGCAGAACCCTGACCTACACCACACCTCAACCTACTCAACAGGGGAAATCACCTGCGGCATTGGCCACCCTCTGGAGCTCCGTGATCGAGATTGACCCGAGGAGGAATCCCCAGGTCGGTCAAAGCAGTAGGGTGGACACTAGGAAGAAAAATGAAACAAAATTGAGGAGTTGGTGTTGCTTGCAACTCTAAAAGAGGGAGAAACAACAAAGGAAATAATGGCAGTTCTCAGAACAGTCATACAAACAGGAACAACTGCACCAAAATATGTAGAAAAAATTACAGCCCACCAGAAAAACACAAAATTCAAAAAAGGTTGAAATACTGACCATTCATTGGTTCTCTTATCTTGTAGATCATCTGTTCTAGAAATCACTAGAGAAGAAGGTGGTTCCATCTCTTTCTCTCTAGTTTATAGTTTCAAAGGGAAAAAGAGGGCTGTGGTGAGCGAATGGTAGTTGGAGTTGTTGAAGAGAAACGCATGTGACTACACATAGTGAGAAAGAGATGGAATGTTAAAACTTTGTGGGAGAGGTAATAAATCATTATTTAAAAGATTTTTATATTATTCCATTAAAAAACACTTTTATATATTGAATATACCAATTCCCGTTTATATTGAGAGCCCTTATTTCCCTTAGTTTTTTATTTTATAAATGGCCACTATGATTTAAAAAAAAAGCAAATAGAAAATAATTAAAATGATTGGTATACAAATAACTAAAGAAATTTAATATGATTTTTTTTGCAAAAATAAAAAATATATTTTAGTACCATTTATACAAGATGCTTAAAGTAATACACACCCATATATACAGTAGCGTAGGAATTCTGCCATGAGAAAAAGGAAAAGGAAATACAAAAAGCAATTAATATGGCAATAGATTTTGGTCACTCAACTGCTGTTTCTAGTAATTTTTAACAGTGCCTTTCATGAATGACCTAGATTGCTATTCAATGCATAGGCTAATTTTGGAAAATAAAAATAAAATAAAATTCGAGGAAAGAGGATTCTAAAAGTTTCCAAGGGCATTTTGATCATTTTGTTGGACTAGCTTGCACACTTGTGAGTCACATATGTTTGCTCATCATTTCCCTTTCACTTCCCTCCTATTTCAAATTCAAACCCTTCCTTGAAACTCTAAATCTACCACCACTTACCTAAGCCATTAATGTTATTCTAAACATTAACTTGATGATCCCTTTGGATCTTGGGCATTCAAATCAAATAAAAACTCTATTATAACAGGATGAGTTAGAAATACCTTTCACCATGCCGAGTTTTCGAAGCTTTAAATCGGATGAAGGTGTTCGCTTTTCTGAGCACAGAATTGGCTAGAAACACCCCTTGTTCTTCTCTTCCTTCTTCTCAACACCCGGCATATGGGAAACCTTCTCCGTCACATGAATACCCTCTAAAGAGAGTTGGAGATACATGGTGAGAGGAAGATGGACCAAGAGACTTATTTATAAGAGAATAAAGAACTCATAGAACTTTCTAATCCCATCAATTTTCATTTGGCATCTTTGTGACAAAAATTAGCAAGCCTTTAGTGCTTATTTTGAGCCCCAAATCCTTTAGTGCTTATTTTGAGCCAAAGTTGAAAGTTTCCTTAACGCATGGTCACACACAAGGTTAGTATGTTTCAAAGATAGAAACTTCTAACAGTCTCCCACTTGGCCTCCATGAGCTTTAAACTCTTTTATGTCACACAATGTAGCCAGTAATCACAACAAATTTCTTTATATTCCGTTCAATAAGCATACTAACAAAGGATCATGTAATAATTGGACTATCAATTTATCCAATGACCTCCCCATGGTCACAACTCCAGTAAACTTACCAACATGAATGAACTATTGTCCACTTTATATTATAACCGACATTTTGCTTCTTTAAATCATCCATTCAATGTGCACAATACAAATAATGGAAAAGCAGATAATTTTATTTATCAGTATCAAAAACTCAAAAGTGATCACCTTACAATGGCTATAACCTTTATCCAGATTCCCACCAATCAACGTAAGTGGCCTTACCCACCAACCTTGTGCACACTTTATGGTCATTAACGACCTCAAGTGGTAAGCCTTTCGTTATTAGATATACTAACATAAGTGCGGTACTTATGTACTCAATAGACATTAATTGATCATGAATTATTTTCCTCACAACAACATGTCAATATATTGACTCCTTACTTTATTTGTCGTTCTTGGAAAAGTAAAATCGCAATGGAATTATCACAACATATTATCAGTAACTTGTTGATCATCAATAAGGTAACACCCTGAGACAAAATTCCGCAATTGTAATACACCATAAACTTATCTTACGTTCTTCTATGATTCAAGAATTTCTACCAAAATAACCTTAAGCAGAACTCTAGGTTTCTGATAATTACAAAGTCAGAATTAGATCAACCAACTTCTTTAGCGTCATCTGATCTACTGTATATGAGTCTTTAGTCCCTTACACACAACCTTCTTGGCAGCTTCCTAACAATCCATTCATAAGAACACATCGGTACCTTCTAAGCTGGCCCATCACATAGGTTACACCGGAATAGGTGCAAACTCAAGCATTTATGAGATTCCCAATTGCGGAGCTATAGGGGATTCTCTTTATATTCTCATGTTCAATCCTGGGACCTACAAACTTAACTGAATATATCATCACAGTGGGTCACTTATCCATGTTGATAATTCAAGGACCTTTGTTATTATAGGCTTTCTGAGATATTCTCAGTAATCCTTAACTCCCAACTAGGAGAATATAGATTTCTGTTATACAGAATGTTCCACCTAAATCTTTTATACTAAGATACCTTCCAAGACATAGTCAACATGGCACTTGAGTAATTTATCACCTTTGGGGAGAAGAATTACTCAGGCCAAGAGCTTGGGCTTGGTTGGTCTCAATACAATATGGAAAGATTAACATTACTAGAGATTAGTTCACCATCAACTCACAAATAATGATGGTATAACTCCCACTGTAACTGAAATACAGGTGTGACAACCCAAGAGGGGGGGTGAATTGGTCAATTAGAAATTTTAGGCTTAATTAAGGGAAGATTAAAACTTAATCCATTTAATTAAGCACTAATTAGTCTAACCCTTGTTCAAATAGGTATATCAATAAAAGCTAGGATTTAGACTTTCTAATCATGCACATTTAGCTAACCCTTGTTTAAATAAATATTATAATGCTTAGGGTTTAAACATTTCAATCAAGTGCATTTACTAACCCTTGTTCAATCAAAAGCACAAATATAAGTTAGGTTAGAGATTACCAATCACCACACGTGCAAAAGAAGAAAAGGAAGAGAGAAAGAGAGACAATGAACACAAGATTTATAGTGCTTCGGTCTATCACAAGACCTACTCCACTCTTCACGTCCGCGCGTGAGTTCCACTATCTCGATCCTCCTTCAAGGCCAGATCAATAAGCCATCACATGACCAAGCTTTTTCATTCTCAAGGGCCAAAGCGAAGCCCATCTGCACGAAGCCTTCGACGAGGGGACACACCCTCATATGCCGTCTTCACCTTTCTTAACGGGCCGAAGAGGAGACCCTAGTCTTCACGATTCTTAACGGGCCGAAGAGAAGACCCTCATTGAAGAACAAAGAAAAATAAAAACTCTCATACCTCTTATTAGGCGGATTACAAAGTTTAAGCTCACAATCACTCCAAAGAAATAAACAAATAAAAGCCTTATGGAGTTCCTCTTGACAAGATGTAGAAATGCAAGCTCAAAGAGGTTTTTGCTTTTGAATAGAAAGTTGAAGCTCAAAGAGAAATGGGATTTTTTATTTCTCAAATGTTCAAAAGCTTGTAGAGATAGGTTTCAATGATGTATATATAGTATATTCGAAAATATGACCGTTTGGGGTAAAATTGTAAGTAACTGGCTTGAAAAAGTCAAGCAGAAAACTCCCCAACGGCTAGTTTGCCAGACCGTCGCGGTCAACCAAGCCACCGCGGTCGCCCGCCCCTATCGGACGCCCTTTTATATTTTAAAATTTCTCACTGTCGCGGTCGACTGGCCCCATGGCAGTCGTCTGGCGAGGCTAACCTGTTAGCTTAAAAATTTGGCTCACAAACCTATCTGCGGTCGACCGACCCATTGCGCTCGACCGCCAAGCCCAACCTAGATGTTTTCTTGATTTCCAGAAAATCAATCCGCGGTCGACCGGATTGGCTCGGTTGACCGGCCTGATGAATTTTGAGATGTCTTGGACTTCCAGGTTCCATCTTGCGATCGCTCGGCAAAGCCCGATCGCTCGGCCTTGTGTGAAATTCTATTTTTAACTTTTAAAAATCAGGGGCTTTTGGGCCATGGTCTTGGGCTTAAGTCCTAGGTTTTCAAACACATTTTAGGGTGTGTGTATGCTTTTCAAAGATATAAAAAGTTAAGTATGAAAACCATTTGAAAACCTTTTGAAAGTGCATTTAAACATAAAATCAAGAGGACTCTAAATACATTCTAAAATGATACCGTTGAGTCTTCTTGGAATTTATTCACTCCTTTGCACTTTCTAGGACTTCTTTGGCTTGGGTGAACATCTTGATCTTCTCTTGGCTCTTATGACTTGTCCTTCAATCTTCAATGCATGTTAAGGTATATGAGGTGTCACCATGACATGTTCATCTCCAAGCTTCTTCTTGACACTTGTTAGGAACTTGTGGAATCTTCATGATGGGCTTCTTGATTTGAACATCTTCAAATGACGATGTCTTCACTGTAGGTGCAAGCTCTTGGTTCCTTTGCTCCTTGATCCACAAGCCATGTGTTGTGAAGAGTTGTGTAATGATGATTATGACATGAAATTCCTATATACAACACAACTGTTAGCCCAAGGGTTCAACAAGTACTCCTATTAAAATATTTTGATGATTAACAAACTCAATTTGTTATAAAATAAAGATTTTTTACACTAATGATTTCCATTGGCAAAGTTATAATGTTCACAGCATAGCATCCTCAAGAGTGCATGACAAATGGTAAATCATTCAAGCTCAAAGTGAAATCAAAGGCATGAAGAAGGCATCACCATCTCAAAGGTAGTCAAAGACAAGGTTGAACTCAAGCCTAACGAGAATGGTAATCATCTCAATAGTTCAAGCTTGGCTCAAGCATCAGTGGAGTTGAGTGAAGAGATGTCAAGGCCTCTACAAGTTGCCAACAAGATTGAAGACCAAGTTAATTTAGAATGTAAATGGTCCTTCATGTTTAATCTAGGTCTATGGCACAAAGGAGATTTAAAATCAAAACTAATTAGAACTTAATGGATTTGTGAATGATCATAGTGGAGTCCCAACATTGTTGGACCCTCATGACATTCCATTTCACTTGATAAATTAAAGTTCCAAAAGCCCAAACAAAAACAACATAAATATAAGAAAAAAGCTGCTGTCGTAGGCTTCTCGGAACTCCGAGAAAATTCTCGGAGCTCCGAGACTTGTTCCAGGTTAAAAAAAAAATAGACTCGGAGGTCCGAGCCCGGAGTCCGAGAAGACCGTTGGGGAGCGAAAAAATTGTGTATTTTTCTCCCCTCTATATATATGAACCTAGGGACTCTTGGAACTTTACCTAAGGAGTTTACATAGATTTCAAGAGCACTAAAAGGCATTCATTCTTCTTCTCTTGAAGATCTTCACTCTCCATCTCTCTCTTGTGCCATTTACCTTAGATTATTCTTGAGAGACTTTACGACCTTCATTTGTTCATCTTGTTCTTGTGAGAGTGAGTGAACTTTACTTTAAATTAGCCTATCTAGAGGCAAGCAAGCTTTTTCATTTCATCTTCTTTGTATTTGGCACAAAGGGCGCCGTAGAAGACCCTTGGAGCGTGAAGCTCGATTTGTACAAGGCTGAAGGAACGCCGTATTTAAGTTCCTTGGAGAAGATAGTGGAATCCTCAAGGAGAGTAACTTGAGAAGAGTGGAGTAGGTCTTGAGCTAAGACCGAACCACTATAAAAATCTTTATGTTAAAGCTTCCTTGTCTCTTCACCTCTTCTCTTGTGGTAAGCTTTTTACTATTGTTTTAAAATACTATTTTTGAAGTTTCTATTCAATCTAAAACTAGTGCAATCTAAGTTTTTAAAATCATTAAAATTTGAAAAGAAACCCAATTCACCCCCTCTTGGGTTGCTAAGTGGAATTTCACTTGGTATCAGAGCATAAGCTCTTACATAGGATTTCTCTTTGAGAACCTACAAGGGAAAGATCTAAATGGCAACCTTTTCTCATAGCAATGAGGGGCAATCCACTACTAGACCTCCCTTCTTCAATGGCTTAAACTATCCATATTGGAAAGCTAGAATGAGAGTGTTTTTAAAATCCTTACATTTTGATGTTTGGAGAAGTATCCAAAATGGATACAATGAACCTAGTATTGATATGGAACTATGGGATGAAAATGAAAGAAAAGAATCCACTATCAATGCAAAAGCAATGAATGCCTTGATTTGTGCTTTATCTCCTGAGGAGTTCAATCGAGTTTCTACTCTTGAAACCGCTAAGGAGATTTGGGATATGTTAGAGATAGCTCATGAAGGGACAAATCAAGTGAAAGAGTCCAAGATGAATCTTCTCTTTAGAGAGTATGAACTATTCATGATGGACCCTAATGAAACCATTGCCGAAATGCATACTAGGTTCACAAACATAACAAATGGGTTGAGATCATTAGGTAAACAATTGTCTAGCAAGGACTTAGTTACCAAAATACTTAGGTCATTACCTAAAGACTGGGATTCCAAGGTCACCGCCATTGAAGAAGCAAAAGACGTATAAAAAATGGGCTTAGAAGACTTAATAGGTTCCTTAATAACTTTTGAAACGGTTTTAAAAGGAAGAGAAACCTTAAACAAACAAAAGGAAGATACAAAAAGGAAAGGAATAGCTTTCAAAGCAAGAGTTGAGAGTGAAGAAGACGCACAAGATGATCTTGTTCTCTTCACCACGAGATTCAAGAAATTTCTCAAGTTCAAGAAAGGAGGCAACTCTAGCCAAGGAAGAAATAGGCCTTCAAGCAAAGAGGAGATGAGATGCTATAAGTGCAACAAGGTTGGTCATATACGACCAAATTGCCCACTTATCAACAACAATGACAAGGATAGGAAGAATAGAATAAATGGCAAAAAGGCTATGTGTGCGGCGGCTTGGGATGAAGGGAGTGCTTCATCTGGAAATGAATCCAACGGAAAGGATGAAGATGACCTTTGCTTCATGGGACTCGCCGATGTGACACAAGATATCTCCGTATCTGAGGTAAATGATGTTGATGATATGTCTCATGAATTCTCTAATGATGAACTAATATTTGCTTGTGAAAAACTTCATGAAAATTTGGATTTACAACTTGCCAAAAACAAAACAATGAAAAAATCCTTACAAGATATCACTAGGGAATTTGGGCTCTTGAAAAAGAAATTTGATTTGCAAACCAATACAAGTGAAAAATTAATCCTTGAAAACAAAAGCTTGAAAGAGGAAAATGAGACACTTGTTTTGAAATGCAAAGAACTTGATTTAACGTTTAGAAAATTCTCATGTGTCAAAAACAAACTAGATGAAATTCTTGAAAATAAGCTTGTCTCTTTAGAAAAAAATGGTCTTGGTTACCAACCCTTTTCTAAAGGAAAAGCTTCATTCAAAAATAAGTTTATAATAAATTCCTCCCACATCCATGCTAACACTAGTGCCCTTATTCCTACTTGTCACTATTGTAGTAGAATATGACACTTAAGGTTTGCATGCAATGTTAAGAAATCAAAAGCATCTAAATTTATGTGGGTTAAAAAGGATGAGCTTTATGACATTGCTAACCTTGAAGGACCCAAGAAAAAGTGGGTACCTAAAACTTCAACATGAGCTTTGATTCTTGTAGGTGTGCTTGAAAGGAAAACTGTAGACACCCCCATTTTGCTCTGCTGTAATCAACAAAGAAGTTAGTGTTCGTGTTATCAGTCTTTTTTTCAGTGTTTCCCCATTCCCGTGTCCGTCCCTTATGCTTTCTCAATCTTTCCGATCATTTCCGCAATGTTCCGTATTTTTCTTTTCGCTAAGTGTTGAGAATGGTTATGCAGAAGAATCAAAGCCAGGGGAGAATTTGGAACCATTCGGTGAGCCTGCATTGAACATTTATTGAAATTTGGAACCGTTTGGTGGGCCCACATTGAGCATTGGTTTAAATTTGGATCAACAGGAGGCCCGCATATGGTTTTAATGAAAAATGAGTGTTGAGCCTACTCCGATCTAATGCATAAAGATGTCCATCAAGGGAGCTGTCAAGATCTCAGAGATGTCGTTTTAGCAACCAATGTTTGTTGTGACCATCAAGTTGAACTATTCGGATAATCCTCAGAAATAATTTTTTAGGCACAGCTTTATAAATTAATGGTTTGGATCATCCCATGGGGGTGATATTTGGAGGATACAAGTTATCCATGCCATGGCCTCTCAAAGTGAACGGTTCAGATCAGTCTTTGGGAATAGTTCGAGGGGGTGCAGTCCTATTCTAGTCCGACAGTCAACGGTCAAGATTGTCAAGTGGCCCCATCAAATGGACAGTTTAGATCATCCTATAGAGAGAGTTCACGGGGCATGACCAATTCAAATTGTGGTTAATCAATTAAGCGGCTGAGATCATCCCGTGGAAGCAATTTAGGAGGCGCGGCCAATTTACATTGTGACCCTCCAAATGGACGGTACCCCATTGAAATGGATGGTTCGGATCATCCTATGAACGATCTATAAGAAATGATTTATTGAACATATCCCATTAATGACTTGTTAATCGGGTGGTTCAGGTTATCCTATGGAGTGGGGCCCCACCATTTTCTTAAAATGATAGTAATAACAAGGCAAGATGTAGGAATACAACATGGGACCCACTTGGGATAAGGCCGAATTGAACGGATCGGATCATCCTACAAAGACTGCGAGGCGCGCCTAATTTACACCATAGCCCAATTTATATTGTGGCTAACTATTTGGGCGGTTTGGATCAGTCCATGCGATAGATTTATGGGGGCGCAACCCAATTTGCCGTGGGGTATTAAATAGATGGCTAGGATCAATTTCTAAGAATCGGATGGAATCATATGGGCATTAGGCAATTGCTAAGTCAGTGTACGTGAGAATAAGAAATCTTTGCAAACAATTCTATTTTTAGATAAAAGAAAAAAACAGAAACAAAGGATGAAAAAGAATCTGTTTTTAAGGAAGTGAGGCAGAATTTCATAAGAGGACTCGGCAACTTTCCAACCAGGGAAGCCATAAGTAAAAAAAAAGAAAGGAAGAACAGGAGGATGGCTCTGTTTTTCTGATTCCGAACAACGGCATCATAGCCGATCGCTCCCACGACCTTCTTCGGACTCCGACGGTTTTGTTCATCTCCCACCCTCTCATCTCGGAGCACGGCATTCCCGCAAGCTCTCTCCCTCTCACCCTCTTCAGTTTCCATCGAAAAAGAGGGAGCTCTCTGCATCTTCTCTCGGAGGACAGCGGCTCTCTCAATGAGGAACGAACTTTGATCTCCTATGTTTTGATCCACCCCATCCTCTTCCCTTTTATCTCCACTCATCACCGCCCTCACTCGCTCCATCTCCGCTACTACTCCATAACCTTTCTCGATCTCTCCCTCTAACGGAACCGGGAGCAGCCCATCAAAAAAAAAAAAAAGAAAAAGGAGGAGGGAGGAAAAAGGGAAGAGCAGCGATCGTCTCCAAGGAGCAGCTATGATCTTCGATCCCAACAGCAGCTCCCCATCTGGTCCTCGGTTTTTCCTCTCCTCCTCTCATCCCCTCACCATTCCTCATACTCTCTTTCTCTCTACCTCACCCACTCTCTTTTTCTCTCCTCTCACCCAACTCCATATTTTATTTCTCTCTACCTCACCCACTCTCTTTTTCTCTCTTTCTCACGTTTTCTCTCTCTCTCTCTCTCTCTCTCTCTCTCTCCCTCTCACTCTCACTCTCCCTCTGTTTACCCTCTCCCTCACTCTCCACGCTCTATTCTTCTCCCCACTCCACCCTCTGTTTTTTTCAACTTCCCAACACCCTCTAGTTTTTCTCTTCCCACCTTCTCAACATCTCCCATCTCACCCTCAACAGCAGCCTCTCTCATCTCTCAAAGCTCTCTCTTCCCACCCTTTCAACATCTTCTATCTCTCCCTCGCTCAGCCGCTCGCCCCCTCTCCTCTCCTCGAAACAGCAGCGAAGGTCCCTCATAAAAACAG
Organism: Tasmannia lanceolata; assembly: GCF_043159265.1. Taxonomy (NCBI): domain Eukaryota; kingdom Viridiplantae; phylum Streptophyta; class Magnoliopsida; order Canellales; family Winteraceae; genus Tasmannia; species Tasmannia lanceolata. The sequence goes on along the minus strand of NW_027518695.1, from coordinate 63,761,753 downwards.
CAGCTCTTCATCTCTCTATCTCTCTCATCCCTCTCTCACACTCTCTGCCACTCTCACTCTCTCTCTATTTCTCTCTCAATCACTTTCACTCTCTCACTCTCCCTCCCTATCTCTCTCTCCCCATCCGCTGTGAGAAAACAGAAAAAAAAAAAAACAAAGGAAAAGAGAAGAAGGAAACGGAGCGGATCGAGCGGCGGCGCGATTTTTGAATTTGCGGCTCTCGGATTCAGCGAGGATCTCGACTACAGGTAGGTACACGATCCTCAGATTTTTCCAGGATTGTTTGGTATTTTTTATGAATTTTGCATGATTTTTAAGTATTTAATTGAATTTAATTCAATATTATATGTGCGAGCTAAAAATCATGATCTGCATGAGTGTTTCAAATCTGTTTTGTCCCGAAATTTAATACAATGTTCTACTTAAATAGACTAAAATAACTATCGGATCGGATCGGACATTGGATAAACGATTTTTTAGAATTTGAGTGAGGAGTAGAATTTTATTTAAAAAATTGGCTGAGAAATTACGAAATTCGAAAAATAGCCATCTCAGGATGATCTATTTTTTGGAATTTAAAATTTTTCTTGTGTTCATCACATCAGAACAAGGTGGGAGGACGTTTTCCGGAATCGTAATTTTCTCGAAAATCGTGTTTTAAAAATAGAAAACTCTTCAAAAATATATTTTCGACGAAGAAAAATAAAATATATACTAAACGAATTCCAAAATTAATGAAATTTCTTAGGAAAATAATATAATGCTGATACATTCTACCATGAATTTTTGAGAATTTTTGGAATTGGTTTGGTATATTATTTTATGCTTTCTTTGAAAATTATCAGATTTTGGGAGAATTTTTACTGATATCAGATCACAGATAAAATTCCCAAAATTCTGGATGTAGTCTTAATTCATAATCTGGTCTGAAAATTGAAAAATCCGAAACTGATAGTAAATAGTTTCTAAAATTCATGGAAATCTCACAGCATGCTATATTTACTCATATCTTATTTCTGTAGAAATTTCATTGAATTTAGATTTCTATTTTTAGTAGTCTCTGTATTATTTTTGCAATCTGGTCAATTAATTGTTAAATCAAAATTAAATATGAGCTTAATATAAAAATCTATAAAAATCTTCCAGTAAGCTACATTTCATCATATCTTGCTGCTGTAGAAGTTTCAACTCATTTCGAATTCGTTTTCAACAGTTTCACTTGTAAAATCACTCATATGTTTAAAATTGATAAAATTCATTGAAAATCCGAAATTAATTGAAAATCATCTGAAAATCTCTAAAGAACCTTAAATCTCTGTCACACATTAACTCCTTAATCCATTGAAACAGAAATCTTAGGATCATTAGAATTTTCTGGAAAAATGGCTAGTGCATCCATAATCGTATCCCAATTGCAACCGATCTTTGACAATTTGAATACTTAAGCTATAGCATGTTGTTGGCTCCGAGGTTACTGTCCACGGAAATCCTGAGATATGCCAGGCAATAAGATGTTATAACCTAAGTATTAAATTGCGGAAGGAAAGAGCGCACGATTCCCTCCCTTGGATGCCATTCGAGGCCGAAATTGGTGAACTCTAGAACCATTGGTATTCCTTAAATATCCAGAAACCGAAAATCCTTGAAATCTGAAATTAATTAACCTCAAGAACTTGGATCGATTTGCTTCGTGTCTTTCGGAACCGTTGGATTACGGTTTCCGTCATAAGAACCATTAGAGCCCAATTTAGGAACACTGGTGTCAGGTCGTGTCCTAGGTTTTAGGAAGTCTTAGGTTTTAGGGAGTCCTAGAGTTAGGAGTCCAGCCTCATCACGGACGTTTGCTATGTATAGCAACCGTGCCATAGGTCTAGTCACACTAGTCACCCCATCTTTCCCTATGACAAGCCTAGTAAACTAGGATGTAGGCTAACCTGCATTAGTCTAAGGAACAACTTGCATTTAGATAAGAATCATATAGAATCTTAGATGAAATCCTAGGATAATAAAATCCTCAACTTGAATTAAATAACTCCTCTTAAAACTGTTGAAACAGTCAAATCCGTCTAGGTCGGTGTCTTAGTTGAGTTAGGCATATGTAGCTTAGCTTAGGTGCACCGAACTACGTCGACTCTGATCCCAGTGAGGCTTGGGTACGTAGGCAGCTTGGATGTCTGATGGCATACCAACCGCGAGTCGGCACTACAACAAATTGTGGTGTTTTGTATATTAATTTTCTTGTAAATGCTTAATCAAATCACTTAGGATCCACATTGAAATTAGATCATAGGATGCATGTCACATAGTTCGCACATTAACATAGAGTTGAATGAGCCATTTAAAATAAATTTAAAAGAGTTAGCTTTTGGAATCGAAGACCGATTATCGGGCAGGAATGGTGCATGTGGTGGATAACTCCCCATACCTTCCATTCTTGTAACCAGGTAGCGAGTCTAGATTTCTGATTAATCATGGGTCCTAGATCCCACATCTAGGTGGCGACTCTGTCAGTCTCTTTTGTGTGGAATTCGGATTGCCTTAGTGATCCCAAGTTCACATAAAAGATGAATTAAAACCAATAATAAAATGCACACGCCAATCGCGTGGGTACGAGAGACCAAGAGAGAGCGTGGCGGCTCGCGCCCCACCCCTCTCGCCGGATCGGGTCCCACAAAAACCCTCAAAGGACAAGTTGTTCTTGGATAGCGGTTGCTCAAGGCACATGACGGGAGATGTAACCAAGTTCGCCTTTGTCACCATGAGTCATCAAGGAAATGTCACCTTTGGAGCTGATACAAGAAGCAAAATCATCGGTGAAGGTACCATTAAAATTAAGGACATTATGGTTGAACATGTTTTGCTCGTTGACGGTCTTTCATTTAATTTAATAAGCATTAGTCAACTATGTGATCTTGGTCACAAAGTTCTTTTTGAAAAAGATAGTTGTAAGATTTTGAATGCTAAGAATAATGAAATTGAATTTGTTGCATATAGAGATGGCAATATGTATTCATTAGCATTAGAAGACCTTGAAAATCAAAACATCCAATGTCTCTCTGCCATGGATGATAACCCTTGGTTATGGCATAGGAGACTTGGTCATGCTCATATGGATTTGATTTCAGGATTATCTTCTAAGAATCTTGTGAGAGAGTTACCTAAACTCAAATACATTAGAGATAAAGTTTGTAATGCTTGCATTCATGGAAAACATGCTAAAGACTTTTTTAAACCCATAAGTGTATTATCTACCTCTTGTCCACTACAACTCCTTCACATGGACCTATTTGGTCCCATGAAGACTAGTAGTAGAGGAGGCAGAAGATATGTATATGTGATTGTTGATGACTACTCAGGGTTCACTTGGGTATTATTTTTAACTAGTAAAGATGAAACCTTCAAGAAATTTGTCAACTTGTGCAAGCGAATTCAAAATGAACAAGGGGTTTTCATAAGTGAAATTAGAAGTGATCATGGAACCGAGTTTGAGAACATTGAGTTTGATACCTTTTGTAATGAAAATGGAATCAAGCACAATTTCTCGGCTCCAAGAACTCCCCAACAAAATGGGGTAGTTGAAAGAAAAAATAGATCACTTATTGAAATGGCTAGAACCATGTTAAATGAGCACTGAAAATCCGATATAGGGGGTCCCAAGTTATAATAGAAATGGCAACTATGAGGAGGGAGAATACGGTTGTTTAAGAAAACTAGAATTTACCAATTTGAAAAACTTAAACCGATTAAGAGATCAAAAACAATATTTTAAGCATACAAGTTAAATCTAATGGTGCAATGCAAATGAAAGAGCAAAGAGATAGAAAGAGTGCACCCGAGATTTAAAGTGGTTCGGTCCTCAAACCCGAGGCCTACTCCACTCCACCAACCAAACCCGTTGATGGCTTCACTATTTGATCTTCTTAACCTTGGCGAAGATCGGTGCCAATTACAATTGCTTTAACCTTGGTGGCAATCCTCACCACGGAGAAAAAAGGGCTCCGCTTCTCCGAATACTCGCCCGAATACAAATCTTGAAAGATGAAAGAAAGAACTAAAAAATCCCTTCAATAGGGTTACAAAAGATGTACAATTGAGAGCCTATGATCCAAATCCTAGAGTTGGTGATGAGAGGCACAATTGAAGCTTGATTCACTCTTGGGTATTCAAATGAAGTTTAAGGGTGTTAGGATTGATAGTTTGTATGTTTAGAACACCCATATTTATAGGAAAAACAAAATATGACCGTTCAGTGGCATTACGGTAATTCCAGCAAAATTCCAAACGGCTCTTTTTCAGACCGTTGGAGTGTTCTCGGAGTTCCGAGCAAAAATCTCGGAGTTCCGAGAAGCCACACAGAAGTTGGAAAAAGTCTACTGGACCATTTCTCGGAGTTCCGAGAATAATTCTCGGAGTTCCGAGAAAAATTCTCGGAGTTCCGAGAAAAACTCTCGGAGTTCCGAGAAGCCTACGCAGAGCAGATTTTCAATTCTGTTTTTGGGCTTCCAGTTCTCAACCAAGATGGGATTGCTATGAGGGTTCCAAGGTGTTGGAACTCCACAAATACAATCACTTGTTTATTTAGGGTGTGTGAGATTACTTTAATTATGCCTCTAAAAACCTAATCTAGGTTTGGATCAATTACATTAAAAAATGGTCTTCAATATTAATTTCTTCATGTCTTCAAGTCTTCATGACTTCTTGCTTGATGACTTTGGCCTTTCAATTAGTGGTCCAATGAGGGCTTCTTGGCCTTCAATCCAAGCATCCTTGATCTTACTTTATCAAGATCTACAACTTAGACAAACAACCACATTAGTGATAAATGATCACTTGTGTATTGGAATCATCAAAACAAGATGGGAATGCCAAGGTAAAAACCATTGGGCTTACAATCTCCCCCTTTTTGATGATGACAAGCACAAGAGATTTACAAATCAAAGCATATACTCTTTTCACATTTTTCTTACACTAGAGACTTTACTCTAGATTCTTCTCCCCCTTTGTCATCAACAAAAAGAAGGGGTAAGAAAAACAAGGGTTTAAAATTTACAATTTTAAAGCTCCCTCTTTTTCAAAGAAAAATTCAATTTTAACTCCCCCTAGTTAAAATAATTTTACAATACAAGAGGGGTTATCAAAAAAAAAACATACAAATGAAATATATTCAATTTTAAGTTAAAAAAAAACCCATAATCTACACAATATGAATATCATCATATGGGGGTTTTGGGAACCCAAGATTTCTTGGTCCCACATCTAGCCCTACTCTTGGATGCACATTGGAATTGGTAATGACCATTCATTCCACAAAAATGGCATCTAACAAGAGGGTTAGATACACTAGTCCTATCATGATAAGCATGTTGAGGTCTAAGACTAGTTTTACTTAGGATTATGTCAATAATTTTATTTCCATTTAGAAATCCATGTAAACATAATCTAAGTCTTTCATTTTCGTTATGAAGATGGGATGTTTGAACTAAAAGCTCATTTCTTTCATCTTTATAGGAATTGGAGGAGCTTGCCATATTTTGAAATTTTAAAAGTTGGCAAGTTTTCTCATCCAAACTACCCTTAAGGGTATTAATCTCAAGTTTATGATTTTCAAGTGTAACTTGTTCTTGAGATATGGAAGAAGATAAATCACTTTTCAAAAATTCAAGTTCTTTTTCTAACTTTAAAATGGATTTTTTAAGAACTTTGTTTTTAGAAATTTGGGTATGCAAGGTTTCACATAATTCATCATAAGGTATGCTATCACTTTTACTACTAGATGAAGAATATGAGGGGTTAGAGTTTACCTCAACTTCATGGGTGAATGTCATGAAGCAAAGATCATCTTTTTTATTTTCTTCCCCTTCACTTGAGCTTTTGCCTGATGTGCTTAACGCATCCCAACCGGCGGCAAGAGCCTTATGCTTCTTCCAATCCTTCTTACCCTTGTACTTAGAGGAAGTTGATTTTAGAAGTGGACAATCCGGTCTTTTGTGTCCTATCTTCTTGCAATTGAAGCATCTTAAGGCTCCATCAACATCACTTTCTTCTTTCTTTTTCTTATCTTTCTTATGCTTCTTTCTCCACAAGCTCTTGAATCTTCGTAAAGCTTCTTCTTCGTCACTATCCGCTTCACTTGATGAGTCTTCCTTGGAAGCCTTGAGTGCTAGGGATCTAAATTCCCTCTCCTTCTCCTTTGGCTTCTTTTCCTCTTGTCGGCTAGTAAGGAGCATCTCATGGGTGATGAGAGATCCTACGAGCTCCTCTATGGTTAGCGTCTTGAGATTTTTTGACTCTTGAATCGCGGTCACCTTTGGATCCCAATGGGGAGGAAGAGACCTAAGTAACTTACTCACAAGCTCATCGTTAGGATAATATTTACCAAGATTAGCTAGTTCGTTAGAAATAATAGAAAAACGAGTATACATTTCCGAAATACTCTCGTTTGGACTCATTCTAAACATTTCATACTTGCTCTTTAACAAGTTTATTTTGGAATCCTTGACTTGTGATGTTCCCTCATGGGTAGTTGCAAGGGTATCCCAAATAGTCTTGGCGGAATTAAAAAGAGCAACTCTATTAAACTCCTCGGTAGCTAAGGCACAAAACAAGGAATTTATTGCTTTGTAGTTCAAATTAGCTTGCCTTTTCTCTACCACATTCCATTCTTCAAAAGGATTGGAAGGTACATTGTATCCATTTTCAACAATGTACCAAAGTTCCACATCTATCGAAAGAAGATAGATGCGCATCCTTGTTTTCCAATGTCCATAGTTTGACCCATTGAAGAAAGGAGGTCTAGTTGTGGAATGGCCTTCCGGAAGTCCGGTTCCAATTTGGTGTGCCATTTCACAATTAGAAGTTGCCAAATAAAATCTTTCCCTAGTTAGATTTTGAAATAACTTTCACAAAAATTTTAAAATCTTTTAAGAGCCAAGGCTCTGATACCAAGTGAAAATCCGATATAGGGGGTCCCAAGTTATAATAGAAATGGCAACTATGAGGAGGGAGAATACGGTTGTTTAAGAAAACTAGAATTTACCAATTTGAAAAACTTAAACCGATTAAGAGATCAAAAACAATATTTTAAGCATACAAGTTAAATCTAATGGTGTAATGCAAATGAAAGAGCAAAGAGATAGAAAGAGTGCACCCGAGATTTAAAGTGGTTCGGTCCTCAAACCCGAGGCCTACTCCACTCCACCAACCAAACCCGTTGATGGCTTCACTATTTGATCTTCTTAACCTTGGCGAAGATCGGTGCCAATTACAATTGCTTTAACCTTGGTGGCAATCCTCACCACGGAGAAAAAAGGGCTCCGCTTCTCCGAATACTCGCCCGAATACAAATCTTGAAAGATGAAAGAAAGAACTAAAAAATCCCTTCAATAGGGTTACAAAAGATGTACAATTGAGAGCATATGATCCAAATCCTAGAGTTGGTGATGAGAGGCACAATTGAAGCTTGATTCACTCTTGGGTATTCAAATGAAGTTTAAGAGTGTTAGGATTGATAGTTTGTATGTTTAGAACACCCATATTTATAGGAAAAACAAAATATGACCGTTCAGTGGCATTACGGTAATTCCAGCAAAATTCCAAACGGCTCTTTTTCAGACCGTTGGAGTGTTCTCGGAGTTCCGAGAAAAAATCTCGGAGTTCCGAGAAGCCACACAGAAGTTGAAAAAAGTCTACTGGACCATTTCTCGGAGTTCCGAGAATAATTCTCGGAGTTCCGAGAATTCTCGGAGTTCCGAGAAGCCTAAGCAGAGCAGATTTTCAATTCTGTTTTTGGGCTTCCAGTTCTCAACTAAGATGGGATTGCTATGAGGGTTCCAAGGTGTTGGAACTCCACAAATACAATCACTTGTTTATTTAGGGTGTGTGAGATTACTTTAATTATGCCTCTAAAAACCTAATCTAGGTTTGGATCAATTACATTAAAAAATGGTCTTCAATATTAATTTCTTCATGTCTTCAAGTCTTCATGACTTCTTGCTTGATGACTTTGGCCTTTCAATTAGTGGTCCAATGAGGGCTTCTTGGCCTTCAATCCAAGCATCCTTGATCTTACTTTATCAAGATCTACAACTTAGACAAACAACCACATTAGTGATAAATGATCACTTGTGTATTGGAATCATCAAAACAAGATGGGAATGCCAAGGTAAAAACCATTGGGCTTACAAGCACAATGTTCCAAGAAACTTTTGGGCGGATGCCGTTCACACGGCTTGCTATCTTTTAAATAGAGTGCTCATTAGACCTCACCTTAACAAAACACCTTATGAATTATGGAGTGGAACACCCCTCAAAGTTAACTACTTCAAAGTTTTCAGTTGTAAATGTTTTATATTAAACATGAAAGACACCTTGCACAAGTTTGATTCAAAATCCGATGAAGGTATCTTCTTAAGTTATTCAACCCATAGTAAAGCTTATAGAGTCTACAACAAAAGAACTCAAGTTGTGGAAGAATCCGTGCATGTCAAATTTGATGAGTCATTTGAACCTCCTAAAGTCATTAGTGAAGATGATGACGGTGTCAATCCTCTAGAGCCTCATAGCCAAGTAGAGTCTATTGTTCAAACCTTAGAAAATCTTGACTTAGAAGGTCAACCTATAGAAGAACTTCAAGTTGAAGGTCTTCCCAAACATAGTAGAATCATGTCTAGTCACCCTTCTACTCAAATCATAGGTGAAACCTCACAAGGAGTTAAGACAAGATCTCACTATAGGAATTTTTGTGCCAACACGGCCTTTATCTCCCAAATAGAACCCAAGTCCATAAAAGAAGCTGAAAATGATGAATTTTGGATGATTGCTATGCAAGATGAACTAAACCAATTGCCTAGTGATCTGTAACGACCCGATTTCCAGAACCAAGCCGTTACACCTATTTGACAAATTCACCTGATGTTCTTTATGAGCAGCGGAAGTATTCTCAATAATGAAATCCATTTAAACTCATTCTACTCCAAATTAAGGATCTAGTATTCCAAATAAAATGTATTACAGCCCGGAATTAATTACTTAAACTGCGTTTACTAATACGACAATCGTCCATCTGTCACTCCACCCTCTCTAATTATTTCCCATTCCCGCTTTATTTATATGTCTTCGTTTGCGAAGGCTCCCTCTTCTACTAATTCTGTGGAGGAAATGTAGCAACGTAAGAGCAAGGAAAAAGGCTCACGACATAAAAGAAACAGTACAATAACCATAAAATTTTCAATGATCAACATTAGAATCCATTTTAAACTATACAGTTTTTCTCAAATAAATCAAATTTGGAAATAAATCAACTTTAGAAATAAATCAAGTAATATGAACTCTCATCCTTACTGTGATTCCCAATATGTTCTCTCCCCCAATAGTCATACGGTCATTATGGCCATTATGGCAATTCCCCAATTACCCTGACTCTGGCCGTCAACTATTGACCATCAAGGAACCTCCGCCCCCTAATGAGACGTGCTCCTTTCTAGGATTTCCTTTGGGTCACCTTCCACCCGAGGATTTTCTTTGGGTCACCTTCCACCCAAAAATCTTCCCAATAGTCATACGGTCATTATGGTCATTATGGCAATTCTCAATTACCCTGACTCTGGCCGTCAACTATTCTCTCACCCTTCATTTCAACCTAGAATGGCATGCAGAATTTATGCAAATTTTGCTTTCTGAATGAATATGAAACTTTGCTTTCTGAAATGAATTCTAAAGAAATATGGTATTGAAGATACTTTTACCTTCTAACATAGTCACATATCAAATAATCATAGGAATTACACTGAATTACCGTTATGAAGCGAGTCCATATTCACTTGCCTGAATGTACGTGGAAAGGATCGTGCAGATGAGAATTTCACGAAAGCAACGTGAGAAGTACCCTTTTCAAATTCTGATGTTCCCTGTGTTCAGTGTTCTTTCTATCAAATTCCTTTCTGATAATATTCCCTGTGTTCTTTCTATCAAATTTAAGATCATGTGGGCCCCGCATGTTACTATTCATGTGGGCCCCGCATGCTACTATTCATGTGGGCCCCGCATGTCACTATTCATGTGAGCCCCATCATGTCACTATTTATGTGGGCCCCGTATGTCACTATTCATTTCACCATAAGTTGATAAAGTTTACTTTACGGTTACTATGCTAGCATTTCACCGTTAAGTATATAGGTGGTAGAACCAACCATTACTTTATCCATATAGGTGGTAAAACCAACCATTACTTCAAATAAAATATAGGTAGGTGGTAGAACCAACCATGAAAGAGATCATTAAATAATTTAGGTGGTAGAACCAACCATTGAAAGAGATCATTGCTTTCAAATAATTTTAGGTGGTAGAACCAACCATGAAAGAGAGACTATTATAAAAGACTTACTTGGTAGTGGATTTCCCTTTTCCTTCTTTTCTCTCTCTCTTCCCTCTCTTTCTCTTCCTCTTCCTCTCTCTCTCTCTTTTCCTCTTCCTCTCTCTCTCTCTTTCCTTTTCTTCTTATTTTCTTCTTCTTCTTCTTCTCTTCCTCTATTTATAGACATTTTTTTGCATAGTACTTTTGCATAGTACTTTTGCATAGTAAAGACTATTTATTATTTTTATTATTAATTTCGTCGGTCAATAGTATTTTTGCTACTATTTACGATTTGTTTATTATTATTTTCGTCGGTCAATAGTATTTTTGCTACTATTTACGATTTGTTTATTATTATTTTCGTCGGTGCGATGATATTTCCGTTTTCCACTAGATGTGGGACCCGTTGATGTGGGACCTACTTGTGTGGGACCCGCTTGTGTGGGTCCTACTTGTGTGGGACCCGCTTGTGTGGGACCCGCTGATGTGGGACCTACTTGTGAATAGTACTTGGTGGGTCCTACTGTGAATAGTAATTATGAATAGTCTTATTCTGAATAGTACTTATGAATAGTAATTTGCATAGTAATTCTGCATAGTATTTTTAATATATATTTTTACCGGTTATTACATTCTACCCCCCTTAATGAAAATTTCGTCCCCGAAATTTACTATTCTAGAAGAACAAGGAAATGGTGCGTCGCATAGGCTATCAATTATCATAGCTCGCAAACAGCTGAATATGGGATGTTCTTGGTCTCTGTGGTTTCACTCTCGGAGTCACTATCTGACCTAAAGTTCCTGCCTTTTAGTTCCTGCCTTTTTACCCTGAGTGACTCCTGAACAGATGTCCCAAATATTTGCCTCCTATCACTTAACTAGCTTCTTTCCCCCCTTACAAATCCTACCATCTCATATCTAACTTTTCGCAGGCTTACTTTCAATCATGCTCTATGAATTTTCATCCTAAGTCACGAGGCCGTAAGTCTTATGATTCCCCATTCCAAAATGGAGGCCGTTCAGTACTATTTCAATACGAAGCATACCTTGAGTTTTATAATAAAATTGTAAGGAGAATAGTAATTAAAATCCTGACCTTTAGTTATCGCAGTAGATGCCTTAGCACTGTCGTTAACGAGTGCAAAGAAACGATTTCCTGACCCTCCTTGCGCTTTCTCATCTTGACTCAGAGGGCGATATTGGTTTCTCTTCTCTTGATTTTGCGACTGGTTCTGATTACCCCTCCACTGGTTCTGCTGAGGAGCAGACTGTCTTAGAGTTTGAGGCTGATGTTGGGATGGGGTCCCATTTTGCTGTCTGCCCAACCTAGGGCAGTTGTACTGTTTGTGGTTAGGGTCCCCACAGTAATAGCATACATCCCTGCCCCTCAAGCATTGACCCGTATGTCTCTTTCCGCAAGTTGGGCATACTGGAACAGTATAACTCACATTCTCATTCTCATTCTCCGACTTCTGCTTCTTTAGAGGTGGTGGTTGATTTCGGTTCGCAGAGGATTGTGCCCTTGCAGCCGAAACAATTCTTTCGCTTCTCTCTGCGACTTCCGCCTTCGCACAGGCCTCTGCTAAGGTCTGAGGATTAAGGATGATAATGCTGGCCATAAGGGTGGGGCGGAGCCCGTCCACAAACTTTCTTACCCTATCCTCCTCAGTAGCGGCATATCCTGGGGCATAGCGGAATAGAGTCCTGAATCTTGCCCCATACTGGGCCACCGACAACCTTTCTTGCTTCAGTGCTGCGAATTCTTCAGCCAGTGAGTCCTTTACATGTGCAGGAAAGAACTGGGCATTAAATCTCGTCTTAAATTGGCTCCAAGTCTCGGTGGTCGCCGTCGGGTAATTCTGTACAGTGGTTCTCCACCAGACTCCTGCCTCGCCAGTGAAAAGAAATGAGGCCAACCTAATTTTCTGTTCATCATCGCACGCCATGACATCAAAGATGCGTTCCACGCTCAAGATCCAGCTGTCGGCTACCATAGGATCTCCCACCCCAGTGAATTCAGGAGGGTGATAATCCCTGAACTGACGATGGAGTTTGGTAGGATCTTCCCTTGGCTGGTGCACGGCCAAATTTGCCGCAATACTTCGGAGAGCCTCTTGACTCGCTGCTTGGGACTGCACTTGACTCCTAAGTATCTCCGTAAGCATGTGCAGAGGGTCTTGCTCCTCTTCCTGCCCATCCCTCCTAGCTCCTTTTCTTTGGTAAGTATTCATCTTCTGCCAAGACAAGCCTACAATTAATTTACATTTTCAGGGTATGTTGGAAGATTTTAAACCCCTTCGTCCTAGCGACGATTTGTCGGTAATAGGAAGGTACCATAACTTTTAATTATTTAGATCTTCGTATCCCATCTTAAGACGTACCCAAGACTCGTTCACCAGGTTCCTCACAGCCTAAACCTGGCACAGCTCTGATACCACAACTGTAACGACCCGATTTCCAGAACCAAGCCGTTACACCTATTTGACAAATTCACCTGATGTTCTTTATGAGCAGCGGAAGTATTCTCAATAATGAAATCCATTTAAACTCATTCTACTCCAAATTAAGGATCTAGTATTCCAAATAAAATGTATTACAGCCCGGAATTAATTACTTAAACTGCGTTTACTAATACGACAATCGTCCATCTGTCACTCCACCCTCTCTAATTATTTCCCATTCCCGCTTTATTTATATGTCTTCGTTTGCGAAGGCTCCCTCTTCTACTAATTCTGTGGAGGAAATGTAGCAACGTAAGAGCAAGGAAAAAGGCTCACGACATAAAAGAAACAGTACAATAACCATAAAATTTTCAATGATCAACATTAGAATCCATTTTAAACTATACAGTTTTTCTCAAATAAATCAAATTTGGAAATAAATCAACTTTAGAAATAAATCAAGTAATATGAACTCTCATCCTTACTGTGATTCCCAATATGTTCTCTCCCCCAATAGTCATACGGTCATTATGGCCATTATGGCAATTCCCCAATTACCCTGACTCTGGCCGTCAACTATTCTCTCACCCTTCATTTCAACCTAGAATGGCATGCAGAATTTATGCAAATTTTGCTTTCTGAATGAATATGAAACTTTGCTTTCTGAAATGAATTCTAAAGAAATATGGTATTGAAGATACTTTTACCTTCTAACATAGTCACATATCAAATAATCATAGGAATTACACTGAATTACCGTTATGAAGCGAGTCCATATTCACTTGCCTGAATGTACGTGGAAAGGATCGTGCAGATGAGAATTTCACGAAAGCAACGTGAGAAGTACCCTTTTCAAATTCTGATGTTCCCTGTGTTCAGTGTTCTTTCTATCAAATTCCTTTCTGATAATATTCCCTGTGTTCTTTCTATCAAATTTAAGATCATGTGGGCCCCGCATGTTACTATTCATGTGGGCCCCGCATGCTACTATTCATGTGGGCCCCGCATGTCACTATTCATGTGAGCCCCATCATGTCACTATTTATGTGGGCCCCGTATGTCACTATTCATTTCACCATAAGTTGATAAAGTTTACTTTACGGTTACTATGCTAGCATTTCACCGTTAAGTATATAGGTGGTAGAACCAACCATTACTTTATCCATATAGGTGGTAAAACCAACCATTACTTCAAATAAAATATAGGTAGGTGGTAGAACCAACCATGAAAGAGATCATTAAATAATTTAGGTGGTAGAACCAACCATTGAAAGAGATCATTGCTTTCAAATAATTTTAGGTGGTAGAACCAACCATGAAAGAGAGACTATTATAAAAGACTTACTTGGTAGTGGATTTCCCTTTTCCTTCTTTTCTCTCTCTCTTCCCTCTCTTTCTCTTCCTCTTCCTCTCTCTCTCTCTTTTCCTCTTCCTCTCTCTCTCTCTTTCCTTTTCTTCTTATTTTCTTCTTCTTCTTCTTCTCTTCCTCTATTTATAGACATTTTTTTGCATAGTACTTTTGCATAGTACTTTTGCATAGTAAAGACTATTTATTATTTTTATTATTAATTTCGTCGGTCAATAGTATTTTTGCTACTATTTACGATTTGTTTATTATTATTTTCGTCGGTCAATAGTATTTTTGCTACTATTTACGATTTGTTTATTATTATTTTCGTCGGTGCGATGATATTTCCGTTTTCCACTAGATGTGGGACCCGTTGATGTGGGACCTACTTGTGTGGGACCCGCTTGTGTGGGTCCTACTTGTGTGGGACCCGCTTGTGTGGGACCCGCTGATGTGGGACCTACTTGTGAATAGTACTTGGTGGGTCCTACTGTGAATAGTAATTATGAATAGTCTTATTCTGAATAGTACTTATGAATAGTAATTTGCATAGTAATTCTGCATAGTATTTTTAATATATATTTTTACCGGTTATTACATGATCACCCGGTTATTGGGACTAAATGGGTGTTTAGAAACAAACTCGATGAGCATGGAGATATTCAAAGGAATAAAGCTAGATTGGTAGCCCAAGGTTACAACCAAGAGGAAGGTATCGATTATGATGAGACCTTTGCTCCGGTTGCTAGATTGGAAGCCATAAGGATGCTACTTGCATTTGCATCCTATAAAAACTTTAAGTTGTATCAAATGGATGTAAAGAGTGCATTCCTAAATGGGTATATTATGGAGGAAGTTTATGTTGAACAACCTCCTAGTTTTGAGGATTTCAAATACCCTAATCACGTATATAGGTTGGACAAAGCCTTGTATGGTTTAAAGCAAGCTCCTAGAGCTTGGTATGAGAGGCTTAGCTCCTTCCTATTAGAGAGTGGCTTTCAAATGGGCACGGTTGACAAAACCTTGTTCATTAAACGAAAAGGAAAAGATATGCTTATTGTTCAAGTCTATGTAGATGATACAATATTTGGTGCTACCAATGAAAAGATGTGTGAAGAATTCGCACAATCCATGCAAAAAGAGTTTGAGATGAGTATGATGGGAGAGCTTACCTATTTCCTAGGACTTCAAATCAAACAATGTAAAAATGAAATTTTCATCAACCAAGAGAAGTATACTAAGGAACTCCTTAAGAAATTTGGCATGGATAGCTCACAAATCAAACCAACTCCTATGACTACTTCCACCAAATTAGAAAAGGATGAAATTGGCAAACTGGTTGATGAGAAAAAGTTTAGAGGAATGATAGGTAGTCTATTATATTTGACCGCTAGTTGGCCGGATATAATGTTTAGCGTATGTATTTGTGCTAGGTTTCAATTGGCTCCTAAAGAGTCTTATTTGAGTGCCGTTAAG
Source organism: Tasmannia lanceolata (assembly GCF_043159265.1). NCBI lineage: Eukaryota > Viridiplantae > Streptophyta > Magnoliopsida > Canellales > Winteraceae > Tasmannia > Tasmannia lanceolata. The sequence goes on along the minus strand of NW_027518695.1, from coordinate 63,746,137 downwards.
AGGATATTCAAATATCTCAAAGGAACTCATTCTTTAGGTTTATAGTATGAATGATCGAATGAATTCAAACTAGTAGGATTTTCGGATGCCGACTTTGCCGGTTGTAGAATTGATAGAAAAAGCACAATTGGCATTTGTCAATTTCTAGGAAGGTCTCTAGTGTCTTGGTTTAGCAAAAAATAAAACTAGGTAGCCTTGTCTACAACTGAAGCAGAATACATTGCGGCCGGTGCTTGTTGTGCACAAATCCTATGGATGAAGAACACTCTCATGGATTGCAATCTTGCATTTTGTAATGTTCCAATCCATTGTGATAATACAAGTGCCATCAACTTGACAAAAAATCCAATTCAACATTCTAGAACTAAGCACATAGAGGTAAGGCATCATTTCTTAAGAGATCATTCTCAAAAAGGGGATATTGAAATTAAGTACATCCACACCAATGAACAATTGGCGGATATCTTCACAAAACCCCTTAATGAGGATCGATTTTGTGACCTTAGGAGTGGACTTAACATTTGGAGCTTGAATCAAGTCAAAGAGTTTGCACATGAAGCATGAATAGAAGACACAATTCTCCATGTATTTATCTATATATATATATATATCTTTTTTTTATAGTGACTACATTGTTTTAGATGATCCAACCCTAACTCTAAAACTCACTCAATTGGTACCCATAGCCCACTTCATGTCAAGGGGGAGTCGGTACCATCACCCTTAATTAAGATACCTAACACTTTGGCCATGTGCCATCATCTAAACCATCGATAAGTCATATGTGTAACTTACATGCATTGGATCATGTAATCATGTCATCCATCCATTAAAAAAAATAAAAATAAATTCTCGGAACTCCGAGAAAAGGGACAGAGGGCACCTGAAAAGGTTCTTGGAACTCCGAGAAAATTTCTTGGAACTCCGAGAGTTCATCCAGGTGGTCCTCGGAGCTCCGAGAAATTTTCTCGGAACTCCGAGATTAGGTCCAGTAGAAAAAAAATGCCTGTGTTCTCGAAACTCCGAGATTTTTCTCGGAGCTCCGAGAATCGGGCCAGGTGCGTTAAAACCCTGGACCCGGTTCTGTTTGTCTCATTTTTTCTTCTCATCTTTCCCTCTTTCTTCCATTTCTCCTCAAACCCTACCTCCATTTTCGTTATTTTCTCCCTACATCTTCCTCCCAAACCTTCTTCTCCCTTCCAAATTCCTCTCTTCTTCCTCAAAACCCTAGTTTTTCCATTCAAACCCTAGGATTTCACCCCTTTTTTTCATTTGTTTCCTTCTTCCTTTCTCCATTTCTCCTATTTTCTTCCATTCTCGGGCTATTCTTTTTTTTTCACCATTATCCTTCTCTATTTCTCCTATTTTCCTTCATTTTACGGCTATTTCTCCTTTTTATTTTTCTCTCTCCTCACATTTCCTCTCACAATGCCTCATTAAATAAAAAATCTCAACATTGGAGGCTCCTCCCAAGCTGCAAACCCCGAATACGTTCCTGAAGAAGTTCCCTCGGAAGAAGGCGAAGGCGAAGGCTGTGGCGGCTGAGGTTGTGCCCAACTCATTTTTTACTGGGGATAAAGCCAAGAAACTCTGGGCCGACGTAGGCACAAGGGGCATCCTCACCGGCAGGTACATTGATCCCCTATCCTTCAACATTTTGATTTACAGGCCAAATTTGACGCCCTTCATTGGACACCCATCCTTCACCCCAATGAACCAATTTACCCTCGATTGGTGCGTCTCTTCTATGCCAATCTCACCATTTCCCCTTCCTTCTTCAAAATCGAATCCAAAATCAAGAAAACAGTCATCAAACTCAACTATCACACTTTTGCCACACTTCTTGGGATTAGCTCTGATGGCCTCTCACACTATTTCTGGCCGGAAGATGGGACACATTCACTTGATGATATTGATCATGACACTGTCTATGGTCGGATTACACGGCGCTACCGCTCTAATATGCCTGTACACTCTGCAGACCTCATTCCGGTTGTGCGCATGCTCCACAACTTCATGTACCACATCTTCATACCTCGTGCTGTGATGCGTGAAGTCCTAAGACCCTTAGAGGCATACATTATATACAGCATCCTAGAGGGCCGCCAGCTTTGTCTGCCTTATATCATGTTTCGCTACATGTTTCAGACCCCTGGCCGCTACCGCTCTTCGTTGCCCTATGGCATGATTCTCACCCGTGTCTTCCGCCACTTTGGCATCACCTTGGATGGAGAAATGACCATGACTCCGACTGCCCCGTTTGATGATCAGACATTTAACCGCATGGCTCTGAATCAAGCAGTGATTGACGTTGATTTTGACGATGGAGGTGGCTACAAAGCCAAGGCCCAGGCTGCACCGGCACCCCAGCCGTCACAGGATACATCTCAGTTCTGCACTCGCCAGGATTTGGCTCACATGCAAGAGGCTATTGAGCGATCCATGGCCTCACAGTTCGCGCAGCTGTCTACCCATGTCGACTCAGAGATTTCTGCTCGCTTCCAGACCCTGACTACCCATGTTGATGACCAGTGGGCCGCCTATTATCGCTACCTCTCCGGTGACCAGTGGGGCCACGCGCCGGGCAGTTCTTCTCATCAGCCACTGCCTCCTCCACAGCAGTAGCTGGCTCTCGTTCTCTAATGATGGATCCTATTTTGCTCTGATTATCTGTTGGTTGTATGGATCCTATTAGCTAGATGCTTCTCTAGTTAGTTGGATCTTTTTTTTTGGATGTATTCAATTTATCTACTTCTGTCGCTGTTATGCTATGTCATGAATGCTATGTCCCTTGATTGGTTATATGCACCTTTTTTTTATATGCCATTTCACATCATCTATATATATTTATCTCTTTGGTTTACTGTGCGGTGTGCTTCTCTGTTTTATTTCTTTGCTTGCATATCTTATCTTATGCCTGCTTTCTCTATTGCACTGCACTTCACTTGTCTCATTGGCTCTCACCTACACTCTTTCCTTTTGTTCCACCTTTTTGGTGATGACAAAAGGGGGAGAATATTTGAGCTCCCAATGCATATATTAAGGGGGAGCAAAGCTCTATGCTTAAAATTTTGCAATCAAATTTTCATCATTAAAAGTAATGCCTTAAATGTTCAATTAAATCAAACTCTTAGGGGGAGCCCAAATTATTTTATTCATCCCTAAAGGGGGAGCTCCTACCCTAAAACAAATTATGTTTGTCATCATAAAAAATGGGGAGATTGTTAGCCCAAGGGTTCAACAAGTACTCCTATTAAAATGTTTTGATGATTAACAAACTCAATTTGTTATAAAATAAAGGTTTTTTACACTAATAATTTCCATTGGCAAAGTTATAATGTTCACAGCATAGCATCCTCAAGAGTGCATGACAAATGGTAAATCATTCAAGCTCAAAGTGAAATCAAAGGCATGAAGAAGGTTGAACTCAAGCCTAATAAGAATGGTAATCATCTCAAAAGTTCAAGCTTGGCTCAAGCACCAGTGGAGTTGAGTGAAGAGATGTCAAGGCCTCTACAAGGTGCCAACAAGATTGAAGACTAAGTCAATTTAGAATGTAAATGGTCATTCATGTTTAATCTAGGTCTATGGCACAAAGGAGATTTATAATCAAAACTAATTAGAACTTAATGGGTTTGTGAATGATCATAGTGGTGTCCCAACATTGTTGGACCCTCATGACATTCTATTTTACTTGATAAATTAAAGTTCCAAAAGCCCAAACAAAAGACAGCAAAAATATAAGAAAATCTGTTGTTCGTAGGCTTCTCGGAACTCCGAGAATTGTTCCAGGTTAAAAAAAAAATAGCGCTCGGAGGTGAATGATCCCATGAGAACCCTTGGGCTTACAGTAACTTAGATATATTCATTTATCCATGATATCTTTATTGAACCCAAATTCTATTATTAATATATTAAATTTTGAATACCACTACAAAGAGACATCTGGTGCAACTCCAGAACAAAAGGAGCCACCAAAGACATAACTATTAAAGACTCTTTCTTTCGAACTGGAGAGAAAATCTTTTTATAGTGTATCCTTTCTTTTCTAGTATAGCCCTTTTCTTATAATCAATCTTACTTTACGCATCTCAATACTATACTTGGAGTCAGACATTGGTCTTAAAGACCCACCTATAGTCAACAGGCTTGACTCCATTTGGAACTCGCTGAGTTTTCAAATTTGGTTACTTTCTATTGTTAGCAGCTCTTCCTTGATGGTGTCAAGTGATTGAGCCAACTGATAACCCATTATGACTAGATGGGAAAAGATGAGATCATGTCGCTCCCACTAAGGTCATCAATATTCCAAAGCTCGGTGTATCTAGTTTGTAAGATACATGCACTATCTATAAGATACGAAAACAAAAAAAAAACCTTAAATATTTTACGATAACAACTTAAATAGCAACTACTTTTCTTAGGGTCCAGCTTTCCTTGTTTGGGGATTGTAAAGTTTTAGCCTCGGCCAATAAATCTCCATATGTGCAAATATTCTAATATCAGCTTCCTAATGACCAATAATTCACAAGGTGTCTCAAGTGTAATCATACTAGGAATCCGAGTTCGGATTTGCACCACCATCTTTAAGGCATCTCCTCATAGGAACTCAAGAAAAGATGATTTTAGCAACATGCTCATCATCATGTCCATAAGAGTAATACTGTTGTTTTGCAGATATAAGGCCAAAAGTCCTCAGATCACAACCTATGAGTGTTACTACAATACTCATTGCCTTTATATGCCTTAAGGTTTTAATCTTTAAGTCAAATGAGTTCTCAACTTTTACTTTATAGACATAACAATATTTACAGCTTCCCGCCTTCATTTAAAGAGATAAACAAACAATTGTTGAAAAATTAAACCATAAGGGTTAAACGCTAATGATTTCTCTCACTAACCATTAGAGTTAGAAAAGGTCTACCGATCTTAGCATAAATGATCTTTAGTAGACCGATACTTTAAGTGATACCCCATAGACCCTTTACCTTTATATATTTTCCTTTAATGTACGCCATACAAACACTGAAATCAGTAAGATCAAATGAATTTAGAACTTTCTTTCAATCAATCCATCAAACAGAAATGTCACCTATTGTATGAGCCATTGATTGGGTAAGCTTTTATTAATTTAATTTATTTATTTCCAATATTACTGACTATAGTGTTCTCATGTAAGGTAATCCGAGTCTGATCATGAAAAGAAACCAATCCGAATCTGTATGGATTGTCTTGAAAGAACAACGTACATACTGAATGGGAATTAAAAAATTAGAAAGAACTCATATTGCTTTCTGAATTATGATTCAAAGATGAAAGAACCAAGTTTTCTGAAATACGGTTTCTAAACTAATGAAACACATATTCAAAAATTAACATAAGATAATAAAGGCCTCAAATCTGTACTTTATTTTCATTCCCTAGTGTACTGATTCAATTTTCTTCTACGTAGAATCTACTTACAAGAATCCTCACATGAAACTCAAACATGGATAATAAGAACTAAATCTATCCATCAATTTATTTCTAGGAGCACCTACATAGAAGGACTTACAATATATAATGACAGGATCCTATCTTACTTTTTCAGCCATCACAGACTTACGAGATTGATAAATAATGTGTCATCCATTTGCAACAAGGGCCTACACTAAATAACAAGTCTTAGTCTCTTACTAATTGACCCTACCGGGTCACTATATCTACATACTGTATGTATCATCTTGTAATAACCCTCCAACTCTCTATACAAAGTTGTTATAACAGACCTAAAGAGGATAATTCGAGCATTACCAAGGGATTAAACCCTAAGACTTCAAAATATGCTCACAAAGACTGCTTTGGTCAACTCACTTTAGGATTATCCAATCTTATCTTAAGGGTACTCACGAGTGTCTTGATCGACCATCTGAAAAGTTCATCAGCTACACCCACAACCTCCTTTGCATTCCGAGTCAGAACAAGTAACTCGGATTGCGGTCAAGATGGAGTTTTTAGACTAATATGATTAGTACACTCCAACTATTCACAAACAACCTTCATATGTGAACTTAGTGGGCTTGTCTTTCACTTATGTATAGTCTAATGGTGTAGCCTAGAATTGCATCGATTCGTTCTATCACTCACTAAGGTTTTGTCCCACTAATGTACTTTAATACAATCATGTATCCAAAGTAGACACCTTTTAGGGTTCAATGGCATGGACCTGCAATTTTCAAACAAGCTCACAACTTTTAACACTTTATTCAAAATTTATATTTATCATGTTAACTCATGATTTGTTAGATCACTCAAAATATCCTTAGGTGATCTTGCCGAGATACCTGGCATGTCATCGTGGCTCTTCCATTAGGTCAAACCACGACACACAGTGGGCTCTCGCCACGAGACAAGTGAAAATGAACAACCCAGCACTAGGAATTCCATCACTGTTGGGCATAATATAATTCCAAGCCCGGTTATTCATTTCCAACTTTCTTACACTACCTAAACAACCCTGACAAGCATTCTTTGTTGGGTTAAACCTTTTCATGTTTGGATGACAACCAGTGATCTCACACAACAAACTGTAACATACACTCACAAAATAATATGAGGAGATTACATCATTAAAGCTAGTAATAGAAGAGAAGATCAAACAAAGTATTTATCTTAGAAAATACACCACAATCACATGCATAGAGGCTTCAATTATGAAATTTTGCAATCATAAACACAAAATTACATAGGCGCAATATCCTTTCGTTGGGCTGATCAAAGCTGAAATACAGGTGTGACAATCCAAGAGGGGGGGAGGTGAATTGGATAATTAGAATTTTTAGGCTTAATTAAGGGAGATTAAAAATTAATCTATTTAATTAAGCACTAATTAGTTTAACTCTTGTTCAAATAGGTATATCAATAAAATTTAGGGATTAAACTTTCTAATCATGCACATTTAGCTAACCCTTGTTCAAATAGATATTATAATGTAATTTAGGGTTTAGACATTTAACTTAAGTGCATTCACTAACTCTTGTTCAATTAAAGCATAAACATAAGTAAGGTTAGAGATTACCAATCACCACACGTGCAAAGAAGAAAATGAAGAGAGAGAGAGAGACAATGCACACCATAATGAGGACACTGAGATTTTATAGTGGTTCGGTCACAACTTGACCTACTCCACTATGGTGAGATTTCAAGCCTAATTTTGAAGCTCTTATACTAAGCTTTTCCATTCTCAAGGGCCAAAGCGAAGCCCGTCGCACGAAGCCTTGGCAAGTGAATCAAACCCTCACACATGATTCACCTTTCTTCACGGGTCGAATCAGAGACCCTTTTCTTCACCTTTCTTTACGGGCCGAAGAGAAGACCCTCTCATGAAGAACAAATAAAATGAAAGACACTCAATGCCTCTTAATAGGTAGATTATAACTTTGTAAGCTCACATTCACTTTGAGAAATAAACAAATGAAAGCCCTATGGAGTGCCTCTTGATAACATGTAGAAATGGAAGATCAAAGAGATTTTTAGCTTTTGAAATAAAATGTTGAAGCTCAAAGAGAAATGAGATTTGATCTTTCTCTAATGTTCAAAAAGCTTGTAGAGATATGTTTTAATAATGTATATATAGAGTATTTGAAAATATGACTGTTTGGGGTAAAACTGTAAATTATTGGCTTGAAAAAGTGAAGCAGAAAATGCCCCAACGACTAGTTTGCTCGATCGCGGCGATCGACCGGGCTACGCCGATCGACCGGGCTACGCCGATCGACCGGGCTACGCCGATCGACCGGGCTACGACGGTCGTCCGTCCCTATCGGGTGCCCTATTCTATTTTTAAATTTCTTACCGTCGCAGTCGACCAGCCACATGGCGGTTGCCCGGCGAGGGCTAACTGTTTGCTCAAAAATTTGGTTCATAAAACCTATCCCGGTCGACCGACCCACAACGGTCGCCTGCCCAAACCATGTAGGATTATTCTGTTTTGAAATAGACACATATTCGCGGTCGCCCGACTTAACCCGGTTGAGCGGCCCGATAAAATTCGAGTTGGCCTGGATTTCCAGGTTCCATCCTGCGGTCGCCCGGCCTAGCCCGGTCGACCGGCCCTGAGTGAAATTTCATTTCAACTTTAAAATCCAGGGGCTTTTGGGCTATGGTCTTTGGGCTTAAGTCCAAGATTTTCAAACACATTTTTGGGTGTGTGTATGGTTTTCAAAGATGTAAAAAATTAAGTATGAAAACCATTTGAAAACCTTTTGAAAGTGCATTTAAACATAAAATTAAGAGGACTCCAAATACATTGTAAAAATGAATACCATGAGTCTTCTTGGAATGTCTCTTCTCCTTTGCACTTTCTTGGACTTCTTCGGCTTGGGTGAAAATCTTGAAGTTTGTCTTGGCTCTTGTGACATGTCCTTCAATCTTCAATGCTTGTTGAGGTACATGAGGTGTCACCATGGCATGTTCAACTCTAGGCTCATTCTTGACACTTGCTTAGGAACTTGTGGGATCTTCATGTTGAGCTACTTTACTTGAGCATTTTCAAATGAGGATGACTTCAATGTAGGTGCAAGCTCTTGGTTCCTTTGATCCTTGATCCACAAGTCATGTGTTGTGAAGAGTTGTGCAATGTCGATTATGACATGAAATTCCTATATAGAACACAACACCTCAAAGCAACACATCAGTCCATAAATGCTAATCAATTTGGTTTGCTAGCATCAAAACAAGAAGGTAAGGTGAATTATTAACCCATAGGAACCCTTGGGCTTACATTCTCCCCCTTTTTTATGATGGCAAACAAATTGATTAGGGAGGCGGAAGATATTAAACAAATATATGAATGAGCATTAAATATAATAAATAATTTAAGCAATGCCCCCTCACTATATGCACAAGTGTAATATATGAATGTAAAGCATATGGTGCATATACAATTGGACTACCTAATCAATTCCCAAAATTCCCCCCTTTTAGCAACAGCAAAAAAGTAGGGATATGCAAGTGTGAGTGCAAGTGGGTTGTCAAGATGAAGAACAACACATAAGAGTTATTCAAAGTGTATATGATGTGTCAATGAAGCTCATATGATGCTTATAAAAAATGAAAACAAAGTGAAATACATGATAAGCAGAGTTTTTTTATTTTATTAAAAGATATGTAAGTTAAGCACAATTATGGGGGCAATAGACTATGTGAGCATATCACAATGGTCTATATAAACATGAAAAAGCAACCATTTGGCTCTCCCCTATTTATTTGTCATTGGCCTTAGGTGAAACGTATATGATAGGGCATGACCAGGCATAATGGTTTAAAAGGTGAGTGATTTAAACACTTGGGCTTCATTTGCAACTTGCAGGAAGACGAGTCTCTACCTGAGCAAGAATATGCTCAGATTGATGACATAACCATTTAGGTTCACAAGTTGCTTCGAATGTGAGTTTTCTTGTCATAGGGCAAACAAGTCTCTTCCTGAGCATGAACATGCTCAGAATTATAAAATAACTTTTAAGTTCCAGTTGCTTGCCCTTAGAGTATTGTATATATGCAAGTAAAAGCTCCCCCTGACTAGGTGCATCTAATTTAAATGGAAACACATGGATAAGAGAATGAAATCAATGAGGTACATATCCATGGCAACCAAAAGATAATGTATACATAAATGAGAACCATAAAGCTCAATATACATGACCAAGATGGAAGATTAATACCACATTTCTTTTATCACTTCTAGAAATGATAAAAGTGGTATTTGAAAATCTCTCGAAAGAAGTAAAATTGAACTTCTGTTCTTCTATCTGGGACTCTTCTACTGCTGAATGTTTAGAAGAGCTTAGATCAATGCTTGACCATTTCTTCCATGTAAGGGAGCATCTTTTGACAAATCATTCCTGATTGAGAGATTGGGTACTTGCTTTAAGTCTTCTCCTTCAATAAAGGGTTATCCTTGAGAGAATGAGTATGAAGTGCACATGCCAGTCTTTAGACAAAGTCTTCAATTTTTATAGTCTCTGTTTATCCTTCACTGTGGAAGAATGTAGAGATGGACAGAGAAAAATTGAGTACATATACCATCTTATTACATCTAGCACGATGGAAGGAGACAAGTACCACAGACAAGCTGTGAAGGACAAGATCTGAGTGGGGTCCTCCGAAGCTAAAATCTTGGAAGAGGTGATGGGATATGACAAACTCAAAAATATTTTTAAATCATCCCTCTTCCAAGAGATTGTCATTGGCCTTTGATAATTCTTATAATGCAAGGCCTGACAATACACAATGGCTATAGATAAGAATGTAAAAGCACATCCATTGGATCATATCATGATTAAAGATGTTCTTATCTTTAAGAGCACATGATAAGAGATTACTTCATAGGAGATAGGATGATCATCTCGATCACTATTTTATGAAGAAGAGATCTAGAGATTTTTCGAACTCTAGAAAAAGATACTAATCATTGGCAGAGATAGAAACATATAAGTCTATCCAAGATAAGTATAAGGCCTGAGAAGATATGAATCTGAGGCACAAGCAAAGGGATCTTGTCAAAAGATGAGAGATGATCTCAAATTTAAAGAATAGGACAAGACCCAACTACAACACACATGGAGCAATGTGGCTCCATATGAGTGTACTTATCATATGTGATGCACATCACACATCATATGATAAGGTGTATGGACAGACATTGAGCATGTATAGCTCTCCCTTTGTAAGTGACTCATACAATGTATAAATCTAAAGGGCTGTCCAACCACATAGACACCAAGGGATTTAAAGGTGAATGATTTTCAAACCACCCTTGGGCTACTAAAGCATGATTGCTATAGGTAGTCATATGATACCAAAAGAGGTGACAACCTAGCAAACATGTTCCCCCTAAATATGTGCAAATAATATATATGTAGATATAACACACAAGGCACATATGGCTTATTATGGTTAAGATGCTGGCTAAAAGCCAAAGAAATTAGTGTTTTAATTAAAAGTGAGTGTACACTCTCCATCTTACTAAGAGTACCAATTGAGTAATTTTTAAATTTAAGTTTACCATCTTTACCATGTACCAGTAGCATACAAGGGAAAAACTATAATATATATATATATATATTATCAATTAAGCACAATTCTATAGGACTTAGACATTACAGGAGGGATCAATAGAATTCCATGTCTAAGAGAGACATCCATGGTTCATTCAATGAGAGCATTCATGGATAGTCTACCATGTTTGGGCATACGAATCGTGGTCCAAACATTTTTGCCTATATCCACAAACCACCATATAAAATAGGGCATTTAAGCACAAAGTGCAGAAGACCCATGGAAAACCAAGATGTGTGGGAAACAAGTTTTTCCAACACAATGTGTTACATGATAACCATAACAATGAGAAACTGCCCAACAATGGTACTAGATTCCTATGACATTTTTAATTTTACTCAATTGAGTTTCATACAATGAATCTAGACATACTTTCAATTCTCTACACAAACAAAAATATTCATGCAAGACTGTAGAGAATAATCCAAGGACTTCTAGAGAATGTCAAGTGATGCACACCTTGGAGACATGCATTCCAAAAAAAACTACTATTACTAGATAGTTTTATCTTAGTCATGAGAGGATATTCATTTTAAGCTTTTTGGAATACATCAATTTAACCCATCAAGATTTCTTATGCATTTAATGATAATCATTAAGCACATAAGAATGGATTTAAAGGACAACTAGGTGCATAGTAATAAACATACTTACTCACCTAGGGCAAATGAGATGTCTAAGAAAGGATCAGAGTGGATTTCCATAGATATGACTTTTAACACTCAATTTTGCTAAAAATGATATTCTTCATAAGTTGAATATACAGAGATCTAGCAAATGCCAAAATTGTCTTAGATAGAGTTCAAGAATGAAGAGAATGAACTTGAAAGATCAATTTGAACTTAAGGGAAAAAAGGATGGTTAATTTTCATGGAAGCACACATATGGTTCTCGCATTTGAATTTTCTCTTGTGGATTTGCTATGTGGATGCTAAATGCACAAGTGATGTGATTTGCACTTAGAGAGGCTTTTCTAAAAGATATTCAACAAGCACAAAACTATAATCTAGGATAAATTATATCATTGAATTATACTTAGATTATAGAAATAAAAAGTTGTGATCATTTAAGCACAATGAGCAAAGATACAAGCTATTAAGAAAATAAATAATGATGAGTATCTAATGCTCAAAATTAAAATGAAATATCATTAAGCACATGAAAACTAGATAAAAAAATATTCAATGAATTAAAGTATCTAGCAAGGATGTGAATGATAAAACAATTTAGCATAGCCCCTAAACTAACTCATTCACTAATTAGATTAGATGAACTCTTTTGAAACCCAAATCCCTTTAGGTCCATCCAAGTTTGTTTGTGGGAGTGTACATTTTCTTATCCAAACAAACTTGTTAGATTTCACAATTTCAAGTTTACGCTCAGAATTGTGGTGCACAACTCTACCACAATAATTATGATTGGTAGAAGATGAGCAATTAGAATCATAAGACTTTGAAGTATGTTTATCTTTTTCTTCATGAAGTCTTTGATTCTTAATAGAGAGTTCTTCATTCATTTATTTATCATTTTCACAAACATGTTTATATTTTTCAATAAGTTTAATGTTTGAGATTTCAAGGCTTTTAATTTCTTTCTATAAGGCATTGCATCTTTGAAATAAGTAAACATTTTTATTTATAAAAAATATGCTCAATTGACTTAATTTTTCATTTCTTTTCAAACATTCATTTATTTTCAATTTTAAATTTTCAATTTGAATTTCCAAATCAGAAATTAAATGTTTGAAAGAAACTTCATTTGCAAAAGATTTGAAAGAAACGTCATTTGCAAAAGATTTTTCTGAAATCTTTTTTTGTCTAGAAATTGTATCATTTGAAAAGAGACAAACATTTTTCTCAAAAGTGTTTTCTAATGAAGTCCAAATATCTTTTGCATTGATTCAATTTGAAATATTGTTAAAAATATTTGGAGTTAAACCACATCACAATAAAATCATAGCCTTTGAGTTCAAGGAAAACAATTTTATATCACCTTCAGTGCATTACCTTGAAAAAGAAATTCCCTATTTAATGACATCTAAAATCTCTTTATCTATGGATTTGCGATAGGCTTGCATTTGTGCTTTCCAAGCTCCATAATTCGTTCCATCAAAGAATGGAGGAATTAGGGTGGATCGGCCTTTCTCAAAATCTCTATGGATTATCACAGATCTTTTCTCTTATAGATTTTTAAAATTAAAAATATCTTTAAGAGCCTATGCTCTGATACCAAATGAAATATAGGTGTGACAATCCAAGAGGGTGGTGAATTGGATAATTAGAATTTTTAGGCTTAATTAAGGGAGATTAAAAATTAATCAATTTAATTAAGCACTAATTAGTTTAACCCTTGTTCAAATAGGTATATCAGTAAAATTTAGGGATTAAACTTTCTAATCATGCACATTTAGCTAACCCTTGTTCAAATAGATATTATAATGCAATTTAGGGTTTAGACATTTAACTTAAGTGCATTCACTAACCCTTGTTCAATTAAAGCATCAACATAAGTAAGGTTAGAGATTACCAATCACCACACGTGCAAGAGAAGGAAAGGAAGAGAGAGAGAGAGAGAGAGAGAGAGAGAGAGAGAGAGAGAGAGAGAGAGACGATGCACACCACAATGAGGACACCAAGATTTTATAATGGTTCGGTCACAACTTGACCTACTCCACTCTTCCAAGTTTGGCTCCTTGGATACTCCACTATGGTGAGATTTCAAGCCTAATCTCGAAGCTCTTACAATAAGCTTTTCCATTCTCAAGAGCCAAAGCAAAGCCTGTCGCACGAAGCCATGGCAAGGGAATCAAACCTCACACATGATTCACTTTCTTCACGGGCCGAATCAGAGACCCTTTTCTTCACCTTTCTTTACGGGCCGAAGAGAAGACCCTCTCATGAAGAACAAATAAAATGAAAAACAATAAATGTCTCTTAATAGGCGGATTACAACTTATCTCGGTCGACCGACCCATGGTTGTCGCCCGCCCAAACCATCTTGGATTGTTCTGTTTTGAAACAGACATATCCGCGGTCGCCCGGCATAACTCGGTTGACCGGCCCTGAGTGAAATTCCATTTTAACTTTAAAATCCAGGGGCTTTTGGGCTATGGTCTTTGGGCTTAAGTCCAAGGTTTTCAAACACATTTTTGGGCGTATGTATGGTTTTCAAAGATATAAAAAGTTAAGTATGAAAATCATTTGAAAACCTTTTAAAAGTGCATTTAAACATAAAATCAAGAGGACTCCAAATACATTGTAAAAATGAATACCATGAGTCTTCTTGGAATGTCTCGGCTCCTTTGCACTTTCTTGAACTTCTTCGGCTTGGGTGAAAATCTTGAACTTTGTCTTGGCTCTTGTGACATGTCCTCCAATCTTCAATGCTTGTTGAGGTACATGAGGTGTCACCATGGCATGTTCAACTCCAGGCTCCTTCTTGACACTTGCTTAGGAACTTGTGGGATCTTCATGTTGAGCTACTTTACTTGAGCATCTTCAAATGAGGATGACTTTATTGTAGATGCAAGCTCTTGGTTCCTTTGATCCTTGATCCACAAGTCATGAGTTGTGAAGAGTTGTGTAATGACGATTATGACATGAAATTCTTGTATAGAACACAACACCTCAAAGCAACACATCAGTCCATAAATGCTAATTAATTGGTTTGCTAGCATCAAAACAAGAAGGTAAGGTGAATGATTAACCCATGAGAATCTTTGTGCTTACAAAAGCCCTTACGCAATTTCAAGATTGCAAACTCTCAGTGTGTACATACACATGGAAGCCTCTCAATTTGTGTCTCACAACCAATAGGGACTTTAAAAACTTTATTAGATGAATCCAAAGAATCCATTACATATAGGCCTTTTATCTGAACAATAAAACCTTCTACATGAGCATGTAAAAACCGTAGTTGGGTACACAAGGAAAGCTAAATAGATACAAGTGCAACAACGGTGTTTATCCACGGCCAACCAATAATGCAACTCACAAGATTTCAATCCCTTAGTGTGTGTTTACATATATTAGGCTCTTAATTTGTGCTTTAAAATCAATAAGAAACCTTAAAAACTTTGTTGCATGAATCCAAAGGTCCTTCACCAAACATGCACAAATATTTCTTAAGTATTCCAACTAAATCCAAACACAAAAGTACACATAAAATATAGTTGGATATTTAAAAAGAGCCTACAAGCACATCTTTATATTAGATTCATGTCCAATGATAAAATTAATACATACCCAACTAATTGTATGCCACAAAAACTCAAGAATGAGGACTCAAAACAGCCAAAGAAACAATCAAGGGCATACAACATCCACAATATGTGTTTGGGTGCTTAAAAATAAACCAAACATGCATATCACGAAAGGATATTTTGTGCAATTAATGCATCTAAGTAAGACCAAATAAGTATCAATTGTGAGAAACTGAAAACTAGAACTTTAAAGGGTCCAAAAACCACTCACAAAGGGATGCCTACTGTCACTTTTACACATGAGCTATAAGATCTGATCCTCACGTGGCTTCAAAACCTATGCTAATAGATCCGGAACGCCGAAAAACCTTAGGAAATAGTCTTATCTTGTAAAAATTTTCCCAAAAGATGAGTCGTAAAAACTTGTTTTGGGAAAATTCAAATATGCCCTAAAGTCCAGATTTCATAAAAAAAAATGGAAGGTGGGATATCTGAAACTTTTACACAAGTTAGAGGGTGCCTAGAGGGTCTCAAACCAATTTTGGGTGGCCAAAAATCGGTCAGAAAATGAGTGAACCGGCCCCCAAATGGCGACGCAGGTTTTAAACCAGTTAGTGGCAGTTTCATTGAAAATTTCCATTGGATGGCGGTTTCAAAAGTTTGAAAACTACTAGTCGAGAATACTTCTTTAGAAAACTACCAATGTATGTTGATTTCAAAATATTTAGAAGTTTTAGAAAACTACCGATTAAGAACAATTTCTTAAAAACCACGACCTTAATATGGTAGGAGTGCAACTTGGGTCGGGTCGGGTCGAGCTTTTGCTAAAAAATGAATTGGAATAAACTGAACCCGAGCCGATTTTATGATAAAAGCTCAACCCAAATTCCGAAAAATTGGCCCCAGTTGCACCTCTATAATATGATGGTCATCTTCTCCGCACGACTACTTTTGAACCAATAACTTTTCACTAAAATTACAGATTAAGCCATTGAGGACATGACCATCGGTCAAAGGGGAACACAACCGTACCAGCCACTCACTAGAAAAACTCGCCGGTGGGCCGGCTGAAATGACTTTTCCGA
Organism: Tasmannia lanceolata; assembly: GCF_043159265.1. Taxonomy (NCBI): domain Eukaryota; kingdom Viridiplantae; phylum Streptophyta; class Magnoliopsida; order Canellales; family Winteraceae; genus Tasmannia; species Tasmannia lanceolata. The sequence continues at coordinate 63,729,754 of NW_027518695.1, read as the reverse complement.
CGAGGTGTAATAAGTATATTTCATCTAAAATTTCAAGTTTTCTTTGGATTCGAATTCCGGCAACCTAGGCTCTGATACCAAATGTTATTCTAAACATTAACTTGATGATCCCTTTGAATCATGGGCAGTCAAATCAAATAAAAAGTACTCGAGATGAGTTAGAAATAGCTTTCACCATGGCCAAGTCTTCAAAGCTTTAAATCAGATAATGTTCGCTATTCTGAGCACATAATTGGCCCTAGAAACGCCCCTTGTTCTTCTCTTCCTTCTCCTCACCACCCGGCTAATTGAAAACCTTCTCCGTCACATGAATACCCTCTAGAGGAAGTTGGAGATACATAGTGAGAGGAAGAGGGACCAAGAGACTTATTTATAAGAGAAGAAAGAACCCATAGAACTTTCTAATCCCATCAATTTTTGTTTGGCATATTTGGGACAAAAATTAGCACGCCGTTAGAGTGCTTATTTTGAGCCCCAAATCCTTTCCAAACTTAAGGTGATTTTGCCAAAGTTGAAAGTTGCCTTAATGCAAGGCCACACACAAGGTTAGTATGTTTCTAATTAGATAGAAACTTCTAACAATTAGTTCTCCACTTCTGTAGAGATTCACGACAAGAGTTACCTCCATTGGAACTCTTGTGTGTGCAAGCTTGTGTTTGAAGTGAAGTGTCAACTTGCCCCATTTTCTCAATGTTTTGAAGGCTTCTTCTTATCGTTTTTTTCTTGTATTCTTGTTCTTCTATCATATCTATTGAAGTACATCTTGTTGGTGATTTCTCTTCTTCTATTTCGGTTATGGATCTTGGGATATTATAATTTGGCTTCATTATTTCAGAAGCAGATATCCTCGGGTTGAGAAGTCCGTCATTCTTTACAAAAATAACTGATATATGGTGGAAGGCAGTGAATTTGATCTGACTCTGAAATCTGAATTTAAGCATCCATACATGGAATCATAGAAAAATCCTTATGGAATCATAGAATCAAACTGAAAAGCTCTATATTGTTATATTTATGTCAACATTTTCAAGTTATTGAACATTCATAGAAGGTGGTCAAAGAGAATAAAAGAATCAAAATAAAGAAACCAAAATCTTTGCCTTGAACATCTACTAGGCATAGTATACATGCAGAATTATTGATAACCAATGACCCAATAGAAAACTATAACCAGCCCTCCTAATGATACTGATTAAAGAACTGATTTCAAGCATATTTTGACTCAGGGGAACATACAATCAAAATCAATCAACAAACTGTTAACTGTGATTCCAAAACACTTAAATCAGTCCAGAGGTGAAACAACTAAAACTGTCGGCATTGGCATTCCGCGACCCATGGTGAACCCACGTGTTCCATCTGGCATTCTTGGCCCACGAGGTGTTGGCTTGCTCAATGCTTCACACTGGATGAGGCTGCTCGGCTGAGGGGCGGCAGCAAGGAGTCCGCGCCCATTGTGACTTTGAGCACGCCCGCGAGCCTTCCCACGGCCTCGGTTCCATCCTTTCTTTGCAGCACTTGAATTATTATCTTCAGCCTAACAAGAACACATCCAATAAGATCATGACACATGTTATTCAAGTTGTAATGATTACTATGTGGGCATCGGATTCTACTGAATGGGCAACGTACCTGTGTTGGACACGTATTTAATTCTAATATTTTTGGATTCACTGCGACACTTCTAAATATTACTATAACATATTTACAATTATCACATGGTTTTAGATTTTATCTATTTTAATAGTAAATGTTTTATATGAAAAATAAAATATTATATTTAATTAACCTACAAAAATTCCCAATATATTACCTTTTAAGACCATATTATCATGTAAAGGAAATAAAATTAGAATTGATTAAAATATATTGGTGAATCCATGAATCCTTTTTTTCAGGTTAGCTGAATCTGACACTCAGTACGTATGTCGGATTCTGACACTCGTACCTGTACTCATGCAACATAACTTACATTGTTCTCAACAGGTTGTTGTTCTGTGGATTGAGATGATTCCTCCAATGATTCAGAGGGATGTACTTCCTCGTCCTCGGAATTCCCCTCAAAATGGTCATACTCTGACTTTCTGCTCCTCACAACAGACCTTGGCTGCACATTTCAAAGAACAAAAACTAAAAAAATGAATGATGGGTAGAATAAAATGGTGGGAATATTGATCAAGTAACTGTTTAAGTAAAGGAGTATCAAATTGAAAGTACTGAAGAATTTGTTAAAAAGGATCATGGGTTTGGGTTTTAAGTAAAGTACCGAACGTCTAAGCAGCAGTCGCACACGGAGGCCTTCTCGCCAGTTTTTTTCATCATTTAGCTTTTCAACCTGTGAATTTTGACAACAAATCAGAGTTTTTTTTTCTTAAATGATGAAGAGCTTAATTGATAAAGAAGAATGGGGTAGAACCCATAACCAATATGGTCGATACAAGCGTGAAGAAAAGCAAACCAGCACCTCAATAGTAACAAGAAACAAAAAGAGAGATTAAGGGGGAAGAAAATGAAAAAACCTCTAACTAATCCCTATTCAGAGCTGTTCACTTACGTAGAAAATAATAAAGGAAGAAATTGATTGTTTCAACTTACTGCTTTCTCTGCTTTCTCGACAGTTTCGTACTCCACAAGCGCGTGCAACTTAACATGTAACAATGGAGGATAATTGAAAAAAAAAAGGAGTCAGAAAATTTCTTAGAGAACCACAGTAAAGATGTCAAAACAAAGGAAATAATACAATCTTTTCAATGCAAATCCCTACCTGGACTCAATTAGGAACTATATTCTGAATTATGAAACTTTAATTTTTAAAATATATATATTCTAATGCATATACCTTGTTACTGATAAGCACATCAGCTTTAGAAGATCTAGAAGCATTGGATTCCTGTGGATGACAGATTCTCACATTCTTCACACTGTTCATAACAATATACAGTCTATTAAACATTCATTCAAGTTCTTCATCTAAATATAAAACCACAGTAGTAAGTAAAGTTCAAACCTTCCAACCACACTGAACATTTTCTCAATATTTTGGTGAGAATGGTCCTCTGGTAAATTTTCAACGACAACAATGCGAGACTGCAATGCACATAATCAGAACAATATCAATAAGATAAGAAGTCTTTGCAAATGGGAGTTTTTGGATTTTTCATTTGAAAGGTTTTCTTCATGGAAACAACCTGTAATTCCTCTTTGTCTCTATCAGTAAAAACATGTTTAGATTTAACTTTCTTTCCATCATCACTCACAACCTTCAAAACAGAATAACAAGGAAAATTGAAATGCTTTGATTGCTTTCAAAGTTAAAATACACATAATTTACGAGTAAATTTAAGCAAAGCTTACAAGCTTCGAAGATCCGCGAAGTGCTGTGGCTAGCATATGGTGGTTACTGACAAGGGACTTTATTTTTTTCGAAGATGCAATAAATGATATTGGAACTGTTACAGGCAAAAACATAAATGAGTTTTGCTTTAATTACAGATTCAGATTAAAAGAGTTCTCTAATCAACCTTTCTAGTGCCCTACTTCGTCCTTACCATAACCTTCAGGATCTTTATTGATAAGTTTCATTAATGTATCACTTGCAGTCAAACTTGTGGTACTGAATTGATATTCCACCTGTGATAGAGGCCACCATTAGAATGAAAAAGAGCAAATGCAATTGAAACCATGGAGTCCACTAGAAAAAAAGTAAATACGCTCTGTGATTAAAATGAAAAAGTCATCTGTGTTCTTGTTTCTAAAACTGAACTTCAGACCTACGAAAAAGAAAAAAACTAAGATGATAAAAAAATACAAACACTGTTCTTGTTTCAAACAATGAACTTCAGACATAGTAAAAAAAATAAAAATCAGAGATGATAAAATATATACAATTATACAAACATTGCAAAAAAAAAAAAAAAAATGGAAATTGTGGAAATCATTGTAAACAACAAAGAATTCAAATGGAAATGACAAAATTAAGCATTTCCATTAAATAGCGCCATTAGGTCTCATGTAATGAACCTTTAATTGCCTGCCAATGTTACAAGGTCCCAAACAATGGCCTAGTAGTTTTGCAGTTTGCACTTTATTTCAAAACTGGAATGCATATACATATTGAGAGGACAACAAAATGAGAAGATATTTTACATTGAATATGGGCTATTCCACTACATAAATTATTACTTGGCATGTTCTGTTAAAACAAAATTTCTGAATATGAACAAAAAATGTTGAAATATTGAACTTAATTTATTTCTGAAAGCCCAAAGTAACAGAGGAAAGCTATTGTAATTAGATGTGATAGAATCCACACAGTTCGACTCCGGCCAGAGATTGGTCTGATAATCTGAATTCTTCTAAGGCTCTGTTTGTTTAAGATTATGACAATCCATTGAGTCTGAAACCAATTATTGGACTTGCATTTGAACGGGACTCAAAATTACGTTCAATTTTGAGTCCCATATTTGGTTTCGGACTTGCTATCAGCTGTCATACTCTTAAATGAACATGGCCTAATTGTTCATTTTGTGATAGAATCTGAACAATTTGACTTCAGACAGATTTGTCTATTAATCTGAATTCTACTAATTGTACATTTTGATGCAAATTTGATCAAAATTATGAGAGGAAACTCCGAGAAGAAAAAAAAGAATACAAAAAAATAAAAATAAAATCAAGGGATGATACATGTATGTTACTCACAAACCCACAAGTTTAAACAAAGACCCAAGAAAATCCTAATCCTTGCAAGTTGTGAGATCAAATTTCTCTCTATACGGGATGGAATTCAACCCAAAGCTATTTACCAATTTACTGTTATGATTATCTGAATATCTACAACTATTTATCAACCATCCATCTCAAACAAAACATAAAGCAGAACTTATCAAGAACCATAATCAAAATCATATATTCCAAAGAACATAAAGACAAGCTAGCAGTTACAAAGAACGGGAAGAATTCATCCTAAGACTCGTCCAAAAAAGATAAGAATCGCACAAGTGAAGAATCACAAAATCATACATCAATTACGATAATCTGAATATCTACAACCACCCCTTTTTTTTAATGGTATCTACAACCCATTTATCAACCCTCCAATGATGATGATTTGTTAAAATCTCAAAGAAAAAACAAAGCAGAACTTGTCAAGAACCATAATCCAAAATCATATATTCTGAAGAAAATTAAGATAAGCCAGCAGTTACAGAAAAAACTTCGAAGATAAAAGCCAATTCATATAAATCACAGAATTAGAAATCAACCCAAATCATCATTACAGAGAAAGATCAATAAAACCCAAAATCCTTAGACTAGTCCTTAAACGATAAGAATCACACACACGAAGAATACTAAAAAGAAACATTTGAATACCTGCTTAATGATCTTGTGCCGGAGATCATCGGTGAGAAAATTCTTCGAAGAATTGGGATTTTGAACACTTGAATTGGCAATCAATTGGACTGGTTCTTGATCCCCAACGTAAAGCCAATCGGACGATCCGCTGCCACCGATGAAATGGAAACACGGATAAAAATAACCCGAAACGGGCATCTGGGTCTGTGATCTTGGGACGAATTCTGGTGCCTGAGCATTGAATTTGAAAGAAACTGTGGATTTCATCTCTGTTTCTGTATGTTCTTGAGGCTTTTCTCCTGGGTATGCTTGTGCCATTTTTTTCCTTTACTTGTTTCTGTGTCTTTCTTTGTTTTTGTGTATTTATTTATCTTTTGGTTTCTTTTTATTGTGGTGGAGAGTTTGAGGATTTTTTCTCTTGATGTTTTGTAACTGCTTTTTGAAGTTGGATCCACATTTGCCGCCCACATTTGGGCATTTTTGTTCGATTTGAAGGAGAGACTATTTTTCATGACACTTGACCGTTGGAGGTGGGTTTGACCCAATTTTAAGGTGGGATTTTGACATGGGTGGCTGGATCATTTTAAGGGGGTGTTTATTAATTAATGAGGAGGTCAAGAAATGGTCTTCCTCTGCCCCTTCCTATTGGAGCATGATGGTGGGACCTATGAGAAAGGAGGGGTTGGCCCCACATCATGTTAAGCTTCTCACTTGGTTGGCCACGTGGATTTGAGTTTGAGTATTGATCTTGTGTGAGTTATGGTGGACATGGGGATGGTGGGACCCTCTCTATTTGGAGTTTTCTTTAGGTGGGCCCATGTACCCCGACCATTGATTGCTTTGAAGGATACACAATGGACGGTTAAGATTGTTTGGTCGGTGTGATTTTTTGTATGTGTTTAACCAAAGTGGGGCCAAAATGATGGATATTCCTGATTAAGGGCATCACGTAGCCAACGAAAAATTTAAGACTGATCTTAACCATCATTTTTGGGGTCAAACAAGGGACATGTATATGTGATCGAGACCGTCGATCTTTGTTGGCCATTAACGGTGCGGCTTCTCTAGGCATGACTTATAGAAAAAAAGCTTGATGGATCATGGGGCTCAAATTATTACATTGAGGGGGTGACAATTAGTGTTTTCAATGGACAAACAAAATCTTAGATCCGATCCGATTAAAATGGATTCATATTTCAAGATCCAATTAGGATCCAAAAAATTAAATCTCCATATTCGGAAACCACACATCCTTTAAAATTAGATTAGAGTAGACCTGGCAAACGGGTGGGCCGGGCCGGGTCAACCCACGGGTGATGTGGGTGCGGGTCGGGTCAGGAAATGACCCGCATTTTTGTGGGTCAGAATTTGGGTGACCCGCGGGTGGGCCGGGTCAACCCGCGGGTCACCCGCAAATTCAAGCAGTCGTTTATTTTGGGAAATGTTATCACTGGATTTTCATGAGGGCGGTATGGCCGGCACCGTGGGATGATCCAAACCGTCCAAAAAATGGCCCACAGCCTAAATAGGTTGTGCCCCAAAAATCATTTCAATAGGTTGATCCTAACCCTCCGATCTATAGAGGGTTAGGATCAAGTGATCAACCCTCTAACATTCAGATCGGAGGGTTGGGATCAACCTATGGTGCTAGCCACAACCTATTTATATTCTTTTGTCTCCATTCACGAGGTGGCTGGTCTTATATGCAACAGACCAGCCGCGAAAAGCCTTTTGCGATGGAGCTTAGCAAATCCCTTATAAAAATACAAACATCGTTTGGCTATTTTAATAATAGGATATGCCAAGGACCATCGCAAAAGGAATTTTGCAAACGGGCTGTTGCATGAGAGCAACCACTTAAATGAAAATATGAGCCGATATATTAAATGATTAAGACAATATATGAGCCTATATGGCTGCTCTCTCATGCAACGGCCCGTCCACAAAATGCTATCTGCAGTGGTCCCTAGCAAATAGCATAGTTTAGTATAAAAATCTGATGTTGTTTTAGTAATTTTGGCACAAAAATATTTTAATAATGGCACTATTCAGTTTGTTTTATACTCTATTAACCCTACCTGAAAATACCCTAGGTGCAGTTTAGAAATCATTGGTTTTGGGTTAGGTCAGTTTTCAAGTTAAAAAAAACTTGCCTAACAATGAGTCAGCTTGGGTTAAAAGAAAAAAAAACTCAGAACCAAATCCCAAATCCGGACCTGAGCTTCATAAAATAAAAAATTTTCCCAACTTTGGTAAGACTTATTATCGCTTACTCCGTGACCAACCTACCTCAACTTCTCCCTTCTTCAATCTCCTTTATTCTTCCAAACTCTAAAAGTGTATCAAAGATCTCTTCCTAGCATAAATATTAGTTAAATCCTCACTTGCACTATCGTCTAACGGCACATCATTAAATATCACATTCTCAAGGTAAAATAAGAAGATACTAGAAAAAATGAAAAATAAAAAAATAAAACACCGACCCGACCCGAGAAACTATCTTCGGTAGGATTGGCGGCTTTATGAATCTCAAGCGACCTGATATAGATTTTCACGTAGGGTGGGGTCCTGTCAAACCCGATCCGAGTTGGAGACCTAGTTACAATACTCAAGATGATATCAAGATCCAATAAAAAAAAATGTAAAACAAAGTGAGTAGTCCCATTATCAAAATTCAGTAGTGCGGATATTAGAAATATGTAAAACGAAGCGAGTAATATGGATATCCGAAAAGGCCAGTGAAACAAAGTGAGAAGTTCCATTATCAAAAAAATTAATAAACAATTAGTAAACCTACGGGTATTATACTAGTTTTTTGAGTGCTACTGGAAAATCCCGTTTATTATTTTTTTTTTATATAAGTCCATTAATTTTCTACCTCCGTCAAAGGCTAGCAAGAGTTTCTTGGGGATTATAATAACCTTTGACAGCTGGTTAAAGCACATAAAACAAAGAGTTCGTCTCATTATCAAAACATGGACGTGCAAATATCAGTCCCCAATGATAAGGGAAGTGATAAATTCACCCTATTGTCTTCCCCGTGCCACCCCTTTAGTGTATTGACTACTCTTTACACTAGAGTGGGTGGCCCAGGGAAGAAAAGGGAACGAATATATATATTATACCCTTATTCATATACACATAGCAATATTTGAAGGCCTATTTAGGATAAAATGATAAACATATACCCCTACTCAAATACAGATGGCAATGTTAAGATGCATGTTTTGGGACAATCCTCACAAAAGCATGTCTTCATGTCATTTCCCTAAAAAGTATTTTCAGGCAATCCAAAAGCAAGATTTTTGTCCCTCAAAAATTAGTTTTTGTACTCTTACGACAACTTCAATAGTTGGTAATATGAAAAAAAAAAACTAATATTAAAAATACTTAGGCAAACACATCATAATTTGAGTTGATTGAAGGGCATTCGGTGCAGAATTTAAGTACCTTTTGAAAGTATTTTCTATGAAATTAAAATTTGTGGCCCTATCATAATTTCAATAACTAATCAGAAAATACATTACAAACCAGTGATTTATAGACAAAAATCCCATATTGAAAAGAGTAGGCCCAAAAGGCCACTTATATCATCATATCTAATTCTGACTTCCTTCTATTTGGTATTGTGAGGATAACAAACTAGGAATAAAAAATACCAACAGATCCACTACTACCTGTTACAGAAAGGCAAAGCTAGTTCAGAATTAAAAATACCAAATGCAAAAAAGAAATAATGAAGAATGGGTTGCTAATGAAGTAACTATAGGATTCATTTCATAGAAGAGTGGCAAGGTTTTTCAGCCGGCTACCAACATGACGCCAACCCTCCTCCTTTATCCTGGCTTGGGACAGGCTGTGAAAAACACAGGCGGAAATGTAATCTAAAGGTTTAGATATGATGATATAACTGGACTATGGAGAACTACTTTAGAATCTAAAGATTTTAGATTGAGTAGGACTAAGACAGAATATATGGAATGCAACTTTAGTAATGTAAGGAGGCAGGACGAGGATGTAGTAAATATGACTGGACAGAAGGTACCTAAGAGGGATATCGTTCGCTATCTTGGTTGAATTCTACATAAGGAAGGAGAGATTGAAGAGGATGTTAACTATAGAATAAGAGCATGTTGGTTGAAGTGGAAGCTTGCCTTAGGAGTTCTGTGCGATCGTAAAATCCCTACCAAGTTGAAGGGAAAGTTTTATAAGATAGCTGTGAGGCCAGCCATGCTGTACGGCTCAAAATGTTGGGCCACCATGAAGCAGCATGTGCATAAGATGAGTGTAGCGGAGATGCGAATGCTTAGATGGATGTGCGGCCACACAAAGGCTAGATAGAATTAAAAATGAAGACATTCGTAAAGAGGTGGGGGTAGCTCCAATTGAAGAGAAGATGAGAGAGCACCGCTTAAGATGGTTTGGACATATCCAATGTAGGCCTTTGAATGTTCTGGTGAGAAGAGGCGACTCGTGCCAAATTGATGGAGTAAAAAGAGGTAGGGCCAGACCGAAAACAACTTGGGTAGAAACATTGAGGAAAGACTTGATAGTTAGGAACATAATAAAGAACATGACCTTGGATATGATAGAATGGAAGAAAATGATCCACGTAGAAGAACACAACTAAAATTAGGATTAGAGCCGGGTAGATTCCTTTTACCTTCTTCATGAATTTTTTCTAAAGGATTCATTTAGCTTACCCCAACTAGCTTGGGACAAAGGCTTTGTTGAGTTGGGTTGAGCTGAGTTGAGTATAAAAATAAAGTAACTGAGTTGTTGTAAGGTCTCCTCCTAGCTCAATCTGACATTTAAAGACTTATAGGCATAACAATGAAGCAACTGAGTTGTTGAAGGTCTCCTAGCTCAATCTGGCATTCAGAGCCTTATTTAATAGAGAGTGACTCATTGACCACACTTAAAATTTATCTCAAGAGTAAATGTGCAGCTGAAAAACCAGTCCTATAATCCATGACAGATGGAGACGACTTCAATTGTTACACGGTTGACCGGTCCAATTTGTGTACAGGGAAGGAAAAATGACCACTAATTGGTGGCCAAGCAAGGTGTAATTATGAAACATAGGATTTGAGTGATAAGGTTTTGAAAGCAAATTGGTTGATGATGCTTTAGAGCATCCCCATAAGCAGGTTCGCTGCAGTTAGCATGTAATTATCTGTAATCACCAAAAGAAGGGGAAATGATGGAAGATCTCTAAACAGAAACACACCATGATGTAGATGGGGTTAGACGGGGAGACAGGTTTTTCTCTAAATGCGGTTACCATAACTTTAGAGGGAGAAGAAATTGTCGGTACTGCAAGTATGGGAGAGCAAAAGGTACACCAAGGCGGTTCCCGTCGTCAGAAGATCATACTTTCAAACCAATAGATGAGGGGATTGAGGGTGTTTGGCCTGGTTCTGGGGACATCCTAGACGGCTTGCATGAAGGAATTCCAACGTTCACCATATATGGAAAATAGGTGGAAGCTTGTAGTCATTTTTTAAAATCTTGCCTGGTTGGTAGATTAAAATGGAAAAATTGGAACCTTGTTGATATATGGAATCGGGCTAGTATTTATGGAAAATTCTGTCCCTAACTATGCCAGGCATTCTTGGCCCTAATGAGATTGTATTCATGTTTGAAAGCAAGATATGACATCCACGGTTTTGAAGCAGGAAGGAAAGGCATGCGGTAACTTCCTCCATTCCCTATTTGCGTGGAGTCCGGAATACAAACAAGAGGAAAGGGCAATCTGGGTCAATTTTATCGGGATCCCCCTACGCGTTCTTTGGAAAAGTCCTGGATGTAAGAATGGAAGGAAGCCATAGTCAATGTATGACCTATGCATCGGCGCATATTCTTACTTCGGATTGGCATTTGATCAAACCTTTTGTCCATATTCGGATACAAAATATTTGCTTCAAAATAGGTGTAGAAATTCAGGCCTCCCTGCCTCCAAATCGAAGAATGATACATGAACCTATATATAGTGGTGAGGAATCACCCATCATGGCTCCTCTATCCTGGTGGATCATCCAATGGAGCCGCGCCCAAGACTTTTGAATCGACCACCGACCGTCCCTAATGAATTTCGGGCCATCCCCCCTGGACAGTGGAGGAGGTCCCCATTCCTAGGTGATCAGAAAATTGAGAAGTCGATCAGAGGCGGGAGTTCCGACTAGAGTAGTACCTTTGCGTTGTCCATAATTCACCCAGTCCGCTCTGGTACGGTAGCCTTGTGTGGCTCACACGAGATGTCTTCAAAATTCAATTTCAAATTCACCAGTCTAATCGGAACGGGTCTTTCAAGGTTACTCTAATAGAAAAGGCAAAATTTCGGTTGATGTTGACCCCTCATCTTCAAAACTGCTGATAGCTTCTTGTCTGATGGAAAATGGCTCTATACCAGCGGAACCTGTAGACACCCCATTTTGACCTACCCCAATTTCCCAAATCGAATAAATTTCCGAGATCGAATAAAATTCCGATTCCCAAATATCCCGAAACTCGAGTCTTAAAGTCAACATCAGAATCCCCCGGAAGCCAAGTTTCAAATTCCGAAATCCGCAAAGGACTAAACCCAAATGCGAAGAAACCCCAAAGTTTTGCTGACTCACAATGTTCCCTAATTGGTACAAATTTTCCCAGGGTGGTTGACAACTCCGAGAGTATTCCTGCAATTTTTCAGAGAAATCAGAAAAGAGATGGAAGAAAAGGTGGACTGGGATGGTGCGATTATCAAAACATAATTGTGCCAATATCGTTCCAAAAGATGAGAAGGATGGTACACTTTCCCCCCATTTTCTACCCAGGCCACCCCAAGAGTTAAAAAAAAAAGTAGTCATAATATGCTAGAGGTGGCTGTCCAGGGAATGAATGGGGGCATGAATATATCATTTCCCTATATCCCACGGAACTAGGGCATCGAGGAAGATGGGTGGGGGGGGGGGGGGGGGGGGCTTCATCATTTTTGGGGGTTTTCTTCCTCTCTAGAGAGGGCAGCCGCAAGGGAGGAGAAGGAGAGGGAGGAGTCTCTTCCGCCATCAAATCCGGCCACCGGAATCCGGTACCATCTCCACCGCACCACCATCACCATCACCTTACCCTAACCCATCTCAAATCCTCATCTAGATCCAAACCCATCTTCTTCTTCACAAAACCATTTCATCACCCTTACCACCACTAATTCCGACCGGCCACCACCTCTTGCTCCCATCCTCCACCATCACCATCACTCCCTTCACCTCCACCTCCACCAACAGCAGCCACCAAAAAAAGAAAAAACAGAGTGAGAGAGAGAGAGAGAGAGAGAGAGAGAGAGAGAGAGAGAGAGAGAGAGAGAGAGAGTACCGAACCCATTTTTCTATTTTTTACAAACCCTCTTCCACCTAAACCTCCATTGAAACCCCCTCCACCACCTCTGCATCTCCATCGCCACCTCCACCTTCGCCCCATCCTCTCATCCAAACGGCCATCATCATCCAACCTCATCTCCTTAAACCCCAAAATCTGATCCTACCCTTTGCCGGAATCCGGCCTCAAACCCGAAACCCAAAACCCATCTTCTCCAAACCACCACCACCACCACCCTTCACAAAACCCTCCTCCACCTCCACCTTCCTCAACCCCCAAAACCTAAACCCATTTTCTGCACTTCCATTACCGCAACCAACCTCCACCGAACCACCACCACCACCACCCTTCACAAAACCCTCTTCCACCCTCGTTTTCTCCAACCACCACCAAACCGAAACCCATCTCCACACTTCAAAAACCCTCTTCCTCTTCTACCCTTCTCCAACCACCACCCCCCAAAACCGAAACCCATTTCCCCCATTCCCTCTTCTTCACAGCCACAACCCATAGCCGCCGGTCACCTCCACCATCTCCGACCCCCCCAAAAATCCGAAACCCCATCTTCCACCTCCATCTCCACCACTCCCGTCTTCTCCGACCACCAGCCACCACCGACTACGACAATCCCACTTCGAAAACCCTCCTCCACCTCCACCTCCCTCAAACCCTCTTTTTCTTTCTTTAAAAAAAAAGAGAAAAAGAAAAAGAAAACAGAGCAATATATATATAGAGAGAGAGAGGGGTTTTGGCAGGTTCTCTTCTCCGGCAAGCTCGCCGGTGCCGGCTCCCCACCTCCGCCCTGGCCGCCCACCTTCAATCATTTTCCTTCTTCCCTCCTACCTTTGCTACCTACTCAAACCCATTCCATCGAACCCTCTACCCTCATCTTTTTAAGCCCTCCTTATGATCACCATCATCTTGAGAAGTCTCGGATCCGGCCCCTTTTCTGGCAAACCTCTCGCGACGATTTTCTTCCGCTAACATCGGAACCCGGCTTAGCTAATCCAATCTCTGGTAATTCCGCAGATTCCGTCGACATCAGTTGAAGTTCAGTTGAAGTTCAACCATTCTACAGGTAATTTTCCTTTTCTTCTTATTTCATCTGTAGATTTCAATGAGTTCATTGCGTGAATTAGGCCCATGTCATTAGCCTGTTCTTTGGATTTCTAGTGGGAATGATAGTAGGCACAAAAGAAAATTTGCTATTGGATTATCTATATTCCTCATTTGGGTGTCTTGACAATATGAGAGTAATCGGTTTTGCTGATTGGAAGTTGACTCTCCCCATGATTTTGCTTTCCCATATTGTTTCACTCACCCTCTGCCGTTTCTTTTTTTTTGGGAAGTGATGTTCACTGCAGAATGTTTCCTGAGCCATCCCTTCGCCCTTCATGTCTCTTTGCTTATCCCATCATTTCTCATAGGCTTAGGGATTTTCCCTTCTTGGAGGCCGTCATTTCTTACAGGACTCAAGGGTTCCGTCCTCTCCGAGATGATCATTTTCTATAGAGTTAGGGATTAATTTCTTTCCTTCTTCGAGTTCACCTTTTCACACGGTCCTTGGGATTCTCCTCGCATTTCGGGATGCCCATCGATTTTGGGAATACTCGTCAGGTTTAGGCGATGACGGGCGGCAACCTCTTGAGGCAAAACCCCCTTTCAATCAAAAGGGATAAAAATACATAAAAATCAAATAACAAAAAAATCCAAAAAACATCAAAAAGCTCTCAAAGCGTTTTTCGAAAAGCTGTTTCGAACTACGTTGGCTTGATCCCTTTCCATAGGGTACGTAGGCAGCTTGGAATTTTTGTCCCAAGTTCAGTCAAACTTTTCAATAAAATCATTCAAACCCTCAACAAAAAAATCATTTCAGCATCCAAAAATATATTTCAAGCTTTTCTCAAAAATACAAAAAACCAAAATGGGCAAGGATGATGATTGCCAGGTCACTCGGAGCCTTCTTTTCATTTCATTTCCGATTTTGATTGTGGTTTACCGGTTTTATTGGTTTTCCGACGTTTTATTGGGTTTTGGGACGGGCGATGACGTAGCGTGGCCCCTTCACAGGGATTATCCTCGCTGAGCCCAACGATAGGCCATGATGATCGTGAGACTTATCCGATCTTTAGCGGATCAGGATCGCTGAGCTTGTGAGCCTATCGTACGCTCCTTTTTTCTTTTCCCTGGCATTCTCGGTCCTCATGTACCGTTGATTTTCCGATTCATTTCTTCTCTTGTATCTTTTAGCTCATTGTGTGTTTATCTTTGACTTCTTATGTGCTACCGTTAGCTTACTTACTTTCCTACCATGAGATTGATTATTATTTTCTTAGCATTATCTCTTACATAGGCTCGCATGCTAATGTGTTTATTCTATTGTTTTGGTAGTTTACTGCTGTGCTTATCTGTCCTCTCACATGCTTAGTTGTAGCATTTATTAATCTTATCTTGATTATCTGCTTAGCTGTAGCTCTGCGTGTGGATGTTACTGCTTTTCTAGATGTGATGAGTTAGGATTAGATGCGGTGAGTTAGGATTTGGATGTTTATTTTCTTTTGCCCATCCCCGGGTCATGCATGCTTAGATAGACGTTTTCTCGGGGATGCTCGTTCCCATTTCACATGATTTCAGCCCAAAACTCTTCAAAAATTAATTAAAAATGGCATAAGAGACCAGGTGCTTGCACTTGGGCGAATTGGGGGCGCTTAACACCTTCCCCATTCGTCATCAGGCACGGACTTTTGTATCTCTGGTTATCCGTTGCAACAGAGTATTTCATGGGATCCAGGGCCTACTTCCCTGGATGGCGACTCTTCTTTGTTATAGGTACATCTTGGTTCCGGGCTAGCCCTTGAATCGAGAGGTATCTCATTTATATTGCCACCCATGCTGTGAGTGGCATCATTTCGAGAGTTCCTTTTTAGAGCTCTCCTTCACATTGTGGAGATCTTAGAGGATTGACGTGGGATCTCGTGTCCCTCGCTCACCGTCCTCGGGATCTGGGTCCACAGGCTGGCGATTCTGCTACGGAATTCTTGGAACATTGCCTAACTCTGTAAAAGTGCCATTTTTACTAATTTTGAAGGAATTTGGACTAAAATCATTTTAAATGGGAACATTTTTCCTTAGAATGGCAGGGGCACCAGATAGGTGCGTAAATAAAACAAGGGTTCACACACTCACTTTCATCCTTTGCATATATTATCTGTTTCGTGGTTACTTTCTACTGTGGATGTGCTATCAGACTACTTACCTCGGAGAGATACTATGAGTAGGAGCCGTGAGGGCTATACCCGCCTTCTAGCGCCACCGCACCAGTAGTATACTCAGCACCAGGACACTTCGTGTGTAAAACGGACATAGTTCGTACACTGGACTCTATGTCACAGTGTACAAGTAACTATGCACCCGGCCAGGTGGACCTCGCAACGGTACCCCTTCTATATATTGCATGGTCCTTTTGTTTGCATTTATGGACGAACATATGTGTTGCTTACACATGTGGAGCCTAGAGTTAGGGACCTTATCCTATTTTTTAGACTAGGGTAGCTCACTTTATGTGGCTACAGACGCGGTCCTAGTACACTCACATGTCTGTCTTGAGTCAAGTTTCATGACTCTGCGGGATTATATTTAGGGCTAAAGCCCCTGGTTATGTTTTCTTTCCTAATCTAATCCATTTTTGCCATCCATCCGTCTTTTGGATTATGATCAGATCATTGGTTTCACATCATTATCTTTATAGCCATGATCTATCTTCCCTGAGCTTGATCCTTTGATCGATCTTGATCAGATCGCTCCGCATGCCTATCATGAGCCTACTTTGCCATTATCACTACCAGAGTGTGTGTTCTTGCTGAGAGCCCTATTTCATCTTGACCTTGTCGGCACATTCTTTATGCTTGGTTGCTGAGACCCTTCTTGTACAATCGTTATGCTGCCAGATTTTCTCCAAAAACCTTAAGCGTAACCATTATCCTTTAGGGTTATTGATAAACCATGTACTTACCTTACCATATCTCCTAGTACTGCTGTTATGCTGCCGGATTTTGGCCAAGAGAAAGATGTGCTTGTGTTACCTTTTGTTTCAATTTGCACATTACATTGCCATGTGATTACTTCTCACTAAGCCTAATGTTTGTGTTGTCCATGACAAGGGACTTGCCCAGTTGCCTATCATATCTCTCAAAAGAACCTCTCCATCTCTAAACTTTTCTGGTTTAGCCAGTCTGCTGCACCTATCTCCTCTCACCTTGCCCAGATGGTTGAGTCTACTGAGAGTCTCGTCCTGGCCAAAATGAGGGAAATGATGTTGAAATCCAAGACCTGATAGATGGGGATCCCCTCACTCTTCTCGAACTCAAATGCTTCTGAGAACTCTGCACCTAACCATGTTTCACCTCTTCCACCCACCATGGGAACCATTCAACTCATTCAACCCTTCACAGATCTTACCACCTTTACCTATACCACCCTGGGGCTGGGAAGTAGATTGACTGCAAAGGGAAAATTATAAAAAAAAATGTCAGAGCTTGAGCTCCTTGAAAACATCATGCCAGAGAAAGCCTTGCCATTATCAGGCATTTAAAATCAGTTTGAGCCAGGTCTACAGAAACCAAAGAGGCCGCCCCTTCCGAGATTCCTATTTCAGGGTCGAACTCCATAGTCATCACCATTATGGAGGAAGGCATGATGTCCATGAACTTCCAGCGCTAGTCTATTGCCTCAAAAAACCAAGTCTCACATCTTTGAAATTCGTTCTTTGTCGGCTGCATACCAACTCTCTTGTCAAAGTGGGTATGTCTAAATAATTGTGTCAATGTCAAGCCTGAGTATGTTGTGTCCGTTGATCTTTCTTATTGTGAGTCAGTGTCCAGTCCTCTGTTGAGTTTAGTGTAGAGCCCATGGTGGCGTGTCAAATATCACTGATGTACCTGAAATCTTCTATGAATTGAACATATGATTCCAGTGTTGTCAATATTCTTGTGTATTCGCTCTTGGATCTAATGTTAATAAACAAACTAAGACACCCTCCTCAGATGAGGATGCCGACGAAATTCTCCTCGAGATCTGAAAGATGGTCAAACGAGAGGAAGGGCGTCGAGCAAAGCCACTTGAAGACGAAATCGAAACTGTGGATAGTGATATTGAAATCCAAGACTCGGGAAATACGGATTGGCAAAAATTTATCTCCCAAAGAGCGCGAAGAATCGATAAACCTACTAAGAGGGTTCCAAGTAGTTCTGCTTGGCCTTACGAGGATAAACCGGGAGCATGCCCTTAGTGCTAGTCAATGAAAGACTCCCTCAGCTTTAGACATCAGGTCAAAAAAGCAAAATTTTCAAGGACGAATACAAGACATCAAGTGAAGATGATCAAAAGAATGAGAGAAGACTTTCGGACAACAAAGTCATAATCATAAGAGCATGAGTCCCAAAAGAATACTTTGGCCGTGCATTCCGATGGAATTTCAAGTTAGAGCATTCAAGGAGTAGGGGCCTCCCCGACGTCCAATAAAATAAAAAGAAAACCTTTGAGTTAAAAGTTAAATCATTCTTTTCCAAGCGAACTACACGGACCTGATCCTCCATTTTTGGGGTATGTAGCAATCTGGTTAGACCAAATTCGGTCGAAATCGTTTGAACCAAAGAAATATCCAACCCTTTTGAACCCACGCTCACCTAGAAAGTCCTTCTGGTGAACAAGGAAAGGTTCGAGGCAAAAGCAGAAAGAAAAGAGAAAGCGATGGAGTCTGAAGACCCGCTAGGCTGAAAACCCAAAAGGGCGGCCTAGGCAAAAGTTAGGGTCATTCACCCGCTAAGTTGACAACCAAAAGGTCGGCTTAGGCAAAAGTCAGGGTACTCAAGCCCGCTGGACCGAAAACCCGAAAGGGCGATCCAGGCAAAAGATAGGGCAAGCAGTCCGTCGGATTGAAAACCTGAAAAGGCAATCTGGTCAATGGCAGTGACTTCTCACAAGGAGCGAATCAATGAAGTGAAGAAAGAACCTTCAACCGGAGCAAAATCTCAAAGTCCAAGGAGTGCCGGCAAGCTTATTTTGACGCTCCTCTAAATTAGGGCATTGAAACCGAGCAATCTGAAAGGGATAATAACCATGAAGGAAATACCGAAGGAAGAGAGTAGTGTCTCTTGACACGGTATTCGAAATACTCTTAGAGTGGCTAGGCCATACCCTAAAACATATAACACATAAGATCCAAGAGTGAGTAAAAAAAAAAAAATGAGTCGAGTCGCTAGAGCAATAGGAGTTTTCTTTGGTTGAGTCCTTTGAAGTATGTTCTTCCTTTAGCTCATTTTCCCTTTTCTTCGAAGTCAAAGTCATTGGCGTTGGAAGAATGGCAACATGCCGTCAAAAAAAAAAAATTGGAGTAAATCCTGGCTAGGTATTAGAAGGGGCAAGAGTCATCCTATTCAAACCTACCAAAGACTTTAAGTCTCCAGAAGTGAGCAATGCAAAGATGAGATTCTCAGACTCAGCCATCATGGTGATTCTGCTACTCTCTCCTTACCAAAAAAAAAAAAAAAAAAAACCTGCAACTTCAAGCCTTCACAGAAAGAAGCATCTTTTCTTCAACCGCCATTGTTTTACCTCCCTAAGACTCTTGTCATGGAGGCGCAATACACTAGGGGCATCTTTTATGACTTGCGTCATAAAAGATGTCAAGCACAAAGGCAATCAGTGCCAATGTCTCCAGCAAGTTGAGATGAGAGAAGCTCGAGCACATCTCGAGTCGAACCTCCAAATTCCCCAGCTAAGCCTACTCCATAGTCAGCTCATCAGCAAAGCTAATCCCTAATGGAGTCTAACATCTACCTCCCAGAGAGTCCGCTGTCAGCTGCTCAAAGCACTCAATTCCCAACAGAATCCAATTCTTTCAAAAAGGGGTCAATATCCAAAGTCTCAGCAAATCATGTGAGTTCGGTCCTCAGCAAAGAACTCGCACTCCCATTTTCTCGGCAGGAGACAAAATAATCTCCAAAGAAATCAACCCAAATCAATCAATTTAAATCAATCAATCGATCAAAAGCGTGAGAGTATCAATCTTTTCACAAGAATTTTACTCCGCGAGCAAATTTCCATCGCTTGTTACTGCGTGAGGGTTCCGCATAACAGCGCTTTCTATTTCGATTAGTGCGTGAGGGTTCCGCCTAATTAAATTCCACCTTTTGCTACTATGAGAGCATCTAAGCCCGTCTCCTACGGCATCTAAGCCCGTCTCCTACAGCATCTAAGCCCGTCTCATACGGCATCTAAGCTTGTCTCATACGGCATCCAAGCCCGTCTCATACGGCATCCAAGCCCGTCTCCTACGGCATCTAAGCCCGTCTCATACGACATCTAAGCCCATCTCCTACGGCATCTAAGCCCGTCTCATACGGCATCTAAGCCTGTCTCCTACGGCATCTAAGCCAGTCTCATACGGCATCCAAGCCCGTCTCATACGGCATCTAAGCCCGTCTCCTACGGCATCTAAGCCCGTCTCATACGGCATCTAAACCCGTCTCATACGGCATCCAAGCCCGTCTCATACGGCATCTAAGCCCGTCTCATACGGCATCTAAGCCCGTCTCCTACAGCATTTAAGCCCGTCTCATACGGCATCTAAGCCAGTCTCATACGGCATCTAAGCCCGTCTCATACGGCATCTAAGCCCGTCTCCTACGGCATCTAAGCCCGTCTCATACGGCACCTAAGCCCGTCTCATACGGCATCCAAGCCCGTCTCATACGGAATCTAAGCCCGTCTCATACGGTATCCAAGCCCGTCTCATACGGCATCCAAGCCCGTCTCATACGGCATCTAAGCCCGTTCTCGTACAGCATCCAAGCCCGTTTCATACGGCATCCAAGCCCGTCTCGTACGGCATCCAAGCCCCTTCTCATACGGCATCCAAGCCCGTTCTCGCACGACATCCACCATCCTGAGGCATCCTTTCCAAAGTCCCCTGTGGCATCCTCTTCAAAGTCCCCTGCGGCATTCTTCCTAAAGACCCCCGAGGCATCCCTTCCTTCTAAAGACCCCCGAGGCATCCATCCTTTCCAAAGTCCCCCGAGGCATCCCATTTGTGTAAGACCCCATAGGCATCTGATCCTTCCCAGAGTTCAATCGTCGTAAAATCATTTTCTTTATGTTTTCCTCCCTTAACCAAATTTTCGGGGCAGGTCAAAATGCGTCGTCCTTTTGGCTTTGGCATTCGTGCGACAAGCACCCTCTGCCAAAGAGGGGCATCTGTAGACACCCCATTTTGACCTACCCCAATTTCCCAAATCGAATAAATTTCCGAGATCGAATAAAATTCTGATTCCCAAATATCCCGAAACTCGAGTCTTAAAGTCAACATCAGAATCCCCCGGAAGCCAAGTTTCAAATTCCGAAATCCGCAAAGGACCAAACCCAAATGCGAAGAAACCCCAAAGTTTTGCTGACTCACAATGTTCCCTAATTGGTACAAATTTTCCCAGGGTGGTTGACAACTCCGAGAGTATTCCTGCAATTTTTCAGAGAAATCGGAAAAGAGATGGAAGAAAAGGTGGACTGGGTTGGTGCGATTATCAAAACATAATTGTGCCAATATCGTTCCAAAAGATGAGAAGGATGGTACACTTTCCCCCCATTTTCTACCCAGGCCACCCCAAGAGTTAAAAAAAAAAGTAGTCATAATATGCTAGAGGTGGCTGTCCAGGGAATGAATGGGGGCATGAATATATCATTTCCCTATATCCCACGGAACTAGGGCATCGAGGAAGATGGGGGGGGGGGGGGGGGCTTCATCATTTTTGGGGGTTTCTTCCTCTCTAGAGAGGGCAGCCGCAAGGGAGGAGAAGGAGAGGGAGGAGTCTCTTCCGCCATCAAATCCGGCCACCGGAATCCGGTACCATCTCCACCGCACCACCATCACCATCACCTTACCCTAACCCATCTCAAATCCTCATCTAGATCCAAACCCATCTTCTTCTTCACAAAACCATTTCATCACCCTTACCACCACTAATTCTGACCGGCCACCACCTCTTGCCCCCATCCTCCACCATCACATTCACTCCCTTCACCTCCACCTCCACCAACAGTAGCACCAAAAAAAGACAAAACAGAGAGAGAGAGAGAGAGAGAGAGAGAGAGAGAGAGAGGGAAGGAGAGACCACCACCTCCATGGATTCCGGCAAGCTTGCCGGAATCCAATCGAACCAAGCCCATACCCATCTCCGATCCACCTTCAAACCCCTTCATTGCCGCCACCACCGAACCCATTTTTCTATTTTTTACAAACCCTCTTCCACCCAAACCTCCATTGAAACCCCCTCCACCACCTTTGCATCTCCATCGCCACCTCCACCTTCGCCCCATCCTCTCATCCAAACGGCCATCATCATCCAACCTCATCTCCATAAACCCCAAAATCTGATCCTACCCTTTGCCGGAATCCGGCCTCAAACCCGAAACCCAAAACCCATCTTCTCCAAACCACCACCACCACCACCCTTCACAAAACCCTCCTCCACCTCCACCTTCCTCAACTCCCAAAACCTAAACCCATTTTCTGCACTTCCATTACCGCAACCAACCTCCACCGAACCACCACGACCACCACCCTTCACAAAACCCTCTTCCACCCTCGTTTTCTCCAACCACCACCAAACCGAAACCCATCTCCACACTTCGAAAACCCTCTTCCTCTTCTACCCTTCTCCAACCACCACCCCCCAAAACCGAAACCCATTTCCCCCATTCCCTCTTCTTCACAGCCACAACCCATAGCCGCCGGTCACCTCCACCATCTCCGACCCCCCCAAAAATCCGAAACCCCATCTTCCACCTCCATCTCCACCACTCCCGTCTTCTCCGACCACCAGCCACCACCGACTACGACAATCCCACTTCGAAAACCCTCCTCCACCTCCACCTCCCTCAAACCCTCTTTTTCTTTCTTTAAAAAAAAAAGAGAAAAAGAAAAAGAAAATAGAGCAATATATATATATATATATAGAGAGAGAGAGAGGGGTTTTGGCAGGTTCTCTTCTCCGGCAAGCTCGCCGGTGCCGGCTCCCCACCTCCGCCCTGGCCGCCCACCTTCAATCAGTTTCCTTCTTCCCTCCTACCTTTGCTACCTACTCAAACCCATTCCACCGAACCCTCTACCCTCATCTTTTTAAGCCCTCCTTATGATCACCATCATCTTGAGAAGTCTCGGATCCGGCCCCTTTTCTGGCAAACCTCTCGCGACGATTTTCTTCCGCTAACATCGGAACCCGGCTTAGCTAATCCAATCTCTGGTAATTCCGCAGATTCCGTCGACATCAGTTGAAGTTCAGTTGAAGTTCAACCATTCTACAGGTAATTTTCCTTTTCTTCTTATTTCATCTGTAGATTTCAATGAGTTCATTGCGTGAATTAGGCCCATGTCATTAGCCTGTTCTTTGGATTTCTAGTGGGAATGATAGTAGGCACAAAAGAAAATTTGCTATTGGATTATCTATATTCCTCATTTGGGTGTCTTGACAATATGAGAGTAATCGGTTTTGCTGATTGGAAGTTGACTCTCCCCATGATTTTGCTTTCCCATATTGTTTCACTCACCCTCTGCCGTTTCTTTTTTTTGGGAAGTGATGTTCACTGCAGAATGTTTCCTGAGCCATCCCTTCGCCCTTCATGTCTCTTTGCTTATCCCATCATTTCTCATAGGCTTAGGGATTTTCCCTTCTTGGAGGCCGTCATTTCTTACAGGACTCAAGGGTTCCGTTCTCTCCGAGATGATCATTTTCTATAGAGTTAGGGATTAATTTCTTTCCTTCTTCGGGTTCACCTTTTCACACGTTCCTTGGGATTCTCCTCGCATTTTGGGATGCCCATCGATTTTGGGAATACTCGTCGGGTTTAGGCGATGACGGGCGGCAACCTCTTGAGCCAAAACCCCCTATCAATCAAAAGGGATAAAAATACATAAAAATCAAATAACAAAAAATCCAAAAAACATCAAAAAGCTCTCAAAGCGTTTTTCGAAAAGCTGTTTCGAACTACGTTGGCTTGATCCCTTTCCACAGGGTACGTAAGCAGCTTGGAATTTTCGTCCCAAGTTCAGTCAAACTTTTCAATAAAATCATTCAAACCCTAAAAAAAAAATCATTTCAGCATCGAAAAATATCTTTCAAGCTTTTCTCAAAAATACAAAAACCAAAATGGGCAAGGATGATGATTGCCAGGTCACTCGGAGCCTTCTTTTCATTTCATTTCCGATTTTGATTGTGGTTTGCCGGTTTTATTGGTTTTCCGACGTTTTATCGGGTTTTGGGACGGGCGATGACGTAGCGTGGCCCCTTCACAGGGATTGTCCTCGCTGAGCCGAACGATAGGCCATGACGATCGTGAGACTTATCCGATCTTTAGTGGATCATGATCGCTGAGCTTGATTCATTAGAATCGCTCCCTGAGCCTATCATACGCTCCTTTTTTCTTTTCCCTGGCATTCTCGGTCCTCATGTACCATTGATTTTCCGATTCATTTCTTCTCCTGTATCTTTTAGCTCATTGTGTGTTTATCTTTGACTTCTTATGTGCTACCGTTAGCTTACTTACTTTCCTAGCATGAGATTGATTATTATTTTCTTAGCATTATCTCTTACATAGGCTTGCATGCTAATGTGTTTATTCTATTGCTTTGGTAGTTTACTGCTGTGCTTATCTGTCCTCTCACCTGCTTAGTTGTAGCATTTATTCATCTTATCTTGATTATCTGCTTAGCTGTAGCTGTGCGTGTGGATGTTACTGCTTTTCTAGATGTGATGAGTTAGGATTAGATGCGGTGAGTTAGGATTTGGATGTTTATTTTCTTTTGCCCATCCCCGGGTCATGCATGCTTAGATAGACGTTTTCTCGGGGATGCTCGTTCCCATTTTACATGATTTCAGCCCAAAACTCTTCAAAAATTAATTAAAAATGGCATAAGAGACTAGGTGCTTGCACTTGGGCGAATTGGGGGCGCTTAACACCTTCCCCATTCGTCATCAGGCACGGACTTTTGTATCTCTGGTTATCCGTTGCAACAGAGTATTTCATGGGATCCAGGGCCTACTTCCCTGGATGGCGACTCTTCTTTGTTATAGGCACATCTTGGTTCCGGGCTAGCCCTTGAATCGAGAGGTATCTCATTTATATCGCCACCCATGCTGTGAGTGGCATCATTTCGAGAGTTCCTTGGTAGAGCTCTCCTTCACATTGTGGAGATCTTAGAGGATTGACGTGGGATCTCGTGTCCCTCGCTCACCGTCCTCGAGATCTGGGTCCACAGAACCTATACTACCCAGTTGTGTCGTTTAGATAGAAGGGTCAACCTGGCAGAAACAAAGTTTGGCTCCGAACCTCGGCTCACTCGATTTGCGAAAAATCCTACTTAAACACAAAAGAGAAAAAAGGTGTTTGGTACCCTCATGAGGAGTATTTTTGGGCACTCTTGTGGAGCCCCGCACGGAAGATCCTCGGCGTGCACCCATGGGTGCGTTGTTTGTAGGCTTTGCTGTTTATTGGCGTTTGTTTGATCCGAATGTATTTGTATTTGATTTTTCTCTCTTTTCCGTGAATAAGGGATAAAGGGATCGATTCGAATTTCACGCAAAGGAATTGACCAGAGTCGCCACCTAGGTTAAGGCCTTGGACCCATGAATGACTCTGCGAACTAAGTCCGCGTTCCAGTGAGGTTTAGTTTTGTTGCCTGAGTACGAGAACGGAAGGTGTTAGGCACCGTTCTCTCGCCCGGTTAAAAACCAGTCTTTATATTTGAGAACTTATTTATTTAAATGCTAACTAAGAGGAGGTAAAGTGTTTATTAAAGTCATTTATTCAAAAGAACCTAATGTTTTATTGAATTATTTTCGCCGTTCACAGTTTATACTCATGCGGGCCAGGAGTTTCAGTCCTAATGCCTAGCTAAGATGCCTAATGCCTAGCATGGTCTTATGTATCTAGATGTAGTTGACTGATACTGAAAATTAGATGTTGATTGGGTACTGGAAGGTAATCTCTACATGCCTAAAATGCAGGTTCTATATGATCCTAGAACTAATGCATGAGATCCTAACGAGCCTAAGCTAAGGCTTGATCCTGGGTTGAGGGTTTGGATATCCTAGATTGAAGGTTCTAGGTGAGGGATTCCTAGGATAAGGTGTCTTAGTTTTGGAATTGGAGAGTTGGGTTAAGGCATCCCAGTTTTAGATTCTGGGATTTGGTATCCTAGATTTGGGTTCTAGGATTGGGGTATCCTAGCTTTGGAATTAGAGAGTTGGGATGAGGTATCCCGGGTTCGGGTTCGGGTTCAACTTGGGTTGAGTGGGATCGGGTTGACTTGGGTTGGGTTCGGGTTCAACTTGGGTTGACTCGGGTTGGACTAAGGTTGTGGTTCGGGTTGGAGTCGGGTTGCGGTTCGGGTTGCGGTTAGAGTCCGAGTTGAACTCGGGTTAGACTAGGATTGGACTCGGGTTACACCGGTTTAGGTCCGGGTAGTACTGGGTTGAACAGAGTCATTCGGTTTACACCGGTTTATGTCCAGGTTGGACAGGGTTGGACCAAGTTGACTCGGGTTGCACTGGATTAGGTTCGGGTAGGTATATTGAAAGAGAATGAGGGTATAGTTGAATTTGGAGTATGGACAAAAGAGTTGGGGAAGTATTGATTACGGATGGGGATAAATGAGGGGTATGTTGGGTATGTGGCTATGACCATGGGTAAAGGAGCTGATGGTGTAGTGACCATGGGTAATGGAATAGGGGGCTGATGACCATGGGTGATGAGATGTGAGGCTTATGGCTATCGGTGATGGGTATGGGGCTGATGACCATGGGTAATGAGATGTGAGGCTTATGGCTATGGGTGGAGTATGAATTTTAACCGAGAGCTTATAGTGGTAGTGTCTGCTAATGGTGAATGGCGGATGTGGTTTGGCGATGAGTATGATGGATAAGGTTACCTAGATTACGCTACACGAGTTAGGCTACATGGGTTGGGCTACATGGGTCGAGTTAGTTCTATAGGTGAGCCGAAGGGGCAAAGTTCTATGACATGTCTTAGTAGGGTCTGGGTTTGGGGTGCGGCTTAGGGTGCGGGTTGGGGATTCAAAACTAATGTTAGATTAAAAATATAGCCATTCAAAGCAATAAAAAAAAAAACCAGTCATTTTCTTTCACACTACTGTCTCCTTTCCATTAAGATGAAAATGAAGTTTTATTCCATTACCCTATCATGGTTGAAACCATAAAGTCACCATCACTTGGTCTCATTTCACAAAAATGAGCATATGATCAGGAAACAAACTACTGTTTATTATCCAAGTGAGAATAGAATGAGACCAAGGTTACTTTTCCTTTTTATTATTTGAGCATACGTCAAAATAAAGGTAAAACTACCGATCCCATCATCAAAGAGAATAGAAGGCTAACAGACAACACTAGATGCAAATACAATTATTAGATAAGGAAAAATGATTTAATGCAAAAATATAAAAGGGAATACTAACCTCTCGGATGGCTTGAAACCTTGCTTTTTGCTAGCCGAACAACACTAGATGGTTAGGCGGTGGCACGTCCAAGATTGGGAGGAGAAATGAGTGTCTCGGCCAAGTCCAGCATTAGAGGTATAGGGTTCGGCCAAGGTCGGGCCAAGGTCGGGCCAAGATGGCAAAGGGGAGCTAGGGGATGGGACGAATTCTAAAGGGTAGGGGACGAATTTTTGAGATGAGGGAGAGTGGGGTCTTGTGGATTTTTTTTAGTTCTCTAACAAAGGAGGGAGGGGGGGTCTATTTATAGGCCAAGTTCTAGAAGAACAAGGGGTGTAAAGCTTAGATGAGATTGGTTTTGATCTAAGGGCCTAGATGGGTTGGTTAGAAAGGGATAGGCTCAAGAGGGGGAGGGGAATGCCATGATTGGTTAACAAGGGATAGCCTTGCCACATAATCCCAAAGAAGTTTGAGTTGAACGGTGGAGATGGGATCATCACGAAAAGGAAAGTTATTAACGGTCTTGCTGATGCCATGGCGTACGGGGATAAGCTTGCCCAAAACCAACTAATGGAGGGAAAACTTTCTCAACGAGCATACGATGTAGAGAGAGAGAGATGGGGTGGAGGAGAGAGAGAGAGAGTGAGAGGGAGCGAGGGGGGTTGTTTGTGGCTGCCATCAAATGGATGGTTTAGATCATCCCACGAATACGTGAGAGAGAGGGAGCTATTTTTTTTTTAGGGGGGGGGGGGGGGGGGGGGGGAGAGAGAGAGAGAGAGAGGTCGGCCATAAAGGAGGAGGGGGGAGAGAGAGGGAGAGAGTTTGGATTCTCTTCCCTTTTTTCTCTCTTTCCTTTTTCAAAATATCAAATGCGCCCCCAACCTCCATATGTATTGCGAACCTAGCCTCTTTATTTGAAAATGGCAAATTTACCCCTCCTTTATGGTGGGTCACAAGAGAGAAATAAATAGTTAGCCTTTCGAATGGATGGCTCGGATTATCCCACAACCAACTAATGATTGGGCCTACGCAATGAATGGTTCATTAAATATATAATTTGTATCATTTAAATAGTTTCCACAAGCTGATCTCCTCCGTTCGATTGCTAGGCCATACCACCGATTGGTCGTACTCCAAATCCTTTTGGCGGATATGATCCCAACTGTCCAATCTTGGGTCACCTCATAAATGGGTTGTGCCCTTCAAATTATTTTCATAAGATGATCCGAGCCGTCCATCTGATGGGGCCGCGGCGTAAATGAGCGCTCCTCCCAATCTCCGTAGGGGGATCCGAATCGTCCGATTGATAGGTCACGAAATAAATTGGACATAAACACCACCACCCCCCCCCCCCCCCCCCCCCCCCCCCCCCCCCCCTCAAATCATTTCTCTAGGCCGACCTGAGCTATCCATTTGATGGGGCTGCGGCGTAAATGGTTTGTGCACCCAAATTATGTCCATAGGATGATCGCAACCATCTAATTGACGGTCCATGACTTAAATTGGTCGTGCTCCAAACATCTCCAAACATCTCCTCCATTCGGTGATCATAACTGTCCATTTGGAAGGCCACAATACAAATTTGCCGTGTCCCCAAAATCATTCCCATGGGATGATCCAAACCGTCCAAACGAGGGGCCACAGTGGAAGTTGGTTACACCCCTTAAATCAATTCCATGGGATGATTAGAACTGCCCATTTGGTGGCCATAAGACGAATGGTTCGGATCCTTCTACGGTGAGGACAATACAGTTCTCTTTGAAAATATGGGTGGTACCGACCTTGCTCAAAGATTTTAATATTGGGGCTATCCCATGGGTGGTTCGGATAATCCCCATGGTGTGACCTGTACCATATCAACGAATTGGCCTGAGCTTATTAAATCGATGATTCAGATCGTACATTTGACTGTCCACAATATAGACAAGTTATACCCCGTGAATGTATTCGGAATATTGACAGTTAAGGGGTAGCAAAATGGGGTGTCTGCAGATGCCCCTCTTTGGCAAAGGTCACTTAGTGACCGTATGCCAAAGCCAAGGAGACAGTCTCATTTTGCGTAGTCTTAACCGACGATATTCTCTCTTGGACCTAGCTTTCGCATCTCGAACCAACTCAATCCCCTGCGAATGAATGCATCTAATGCAATGAAATTCTAATGCAATCCTAAATGTAAACTACGAAGGCAAAATTCTAAGAATGGCTGAATGGAGAACTGGATGACTAGAGGACTGGAGAATCGGAGAATGGGGAACTGGGAACTGGAGAACTGAAGAATTTAAGAACTAAAGAACTTAATAACAGGATAACTTGAAAATTGAAGAACTGAGAAATTGGAGAACTAAATTACTGGGATACTGGAACCCTGATCTAGATACTAAGAATTGGTAATCTAGAATGAGGTGTACTGGATACTGGAAATGGGAACTGAAAAACTGGAACCCTGATATAGACACTAGGAACTGGTAATCTAGAACGAAGTGTTCTGAATACTGGAAATGGGAACTGGAAAACTGGAACTTGATAACTGGTGAACTAGAACCTGATCTAGACATCATAGCCTGGTGTAGACACCCCATTTTGACCGAACCCTAATGACGTTGTTAGGATAGAAACCCCATCAAACTAATGTTTTAGTGTCCCCAATTTGTTCCTAGAATAGGTTAGGGTCTCATTTAGGTCTCCATGAAATTTCGTTCGAATCCGTCGTGATTTGCCTAGTAAACGGATGAATTTTGTAGTATAGTGTAGTGTAGGAATAACGGTGGCGATTTAGCCAGAAAGGGGGTGCGCTTGAACCTAGAAAGCCAGTTCAAATTTACTGCGGTGGGGCTGTCCAGGAAGATATATGGGTGTGCAGATTAATGTGTATCATAATTAGGGGGTGCATTATTCGAGAGCAGAGGAGTTTGGTAAATAGGGAAAATTCTTTTCTTCCCTTTCAAGTCTCAATTAGGCCTAATCATGAGTTAATGAGGTTTAAATATAGGATTAGTTGGGAAGGAATATTAGGAAGCTTCCTTCCTAGGTGGTTAAGATTTCTTTGATCTTAGCCCTTGAATAAAAAGGTGATTCGAAGGGTTAAGATCAAAGGAGGAGAAGATATTTTTTATAAATTTTCCCCCTTTGTTCTTACCCTGGACCACCTTTCCATATGTAAAAGGATGGTTGCAAATGTATTAAAAGGGGTTGTCCAGAAAAGAAAGAGAGCCAATATACCATTACCCTTTTTGTTTCCCCCTTTCTTTTACTTGGGCCACCCCCTGCTAGCATAAAGGAGTTTTAAAAATGCACTAGATTGGGTTGTTCAAGGCAAAATTGGGGGGGGGGGGGTCGAATATAACCTTTTTCATTACAAAAGCATCGTTTGGGTTTTTTTTCTAAAAAAAAAAACCATCTGCAGAGAGAAAAACAGAGAGGGAGAGAGAGGAAGGAGAAGAAGAAGGAGAAAATCATCTTCTCCGACCTCATTTCCCGCCAGAAATCTTGCCAATACCCATCATCCCCACCTCCCAAAATCCAAATCCAAGGTCACCGGCATCTTCCCCAACAAGCATCTTCTCATTTCCCCAAGCCCACCTCCAATGATTCTGGCAATCTTGCCGGAATCCGGCCAAACCCCCATCTTCTCCGGCGAATCCCATCTCCCCACCACCGGTCAACACCATCACCTTATTCTTCTTTCCTTCATTTATATTTTACCACAATCATTCCCCTCTACAGAACCCCCAATCTAACCTAAACCCCATCTCTTTCTCTCCCCAAACCCACCACCTTAAGCCCATTCCCATCTTCGACCTCAACCCCATCTCACCGGCCATTTCCATCACCACTATCTCCCTTGCCATTGACCCACCCCTACCCCATCTCCTCTTCTCCGACCACACCTCGTCGAAATCCGGCCAAGCCATCTTCTACCTCCTACCTTCGGCCATCCCTTTCGACTCAGTCACCATCACCACCAACCATCACCAATCTCTCCCCCACAACCACACCTCTTCGAAAACCTCTTCTACCATCTCTACCCCATTCCACAACCTTCGGCCCCTCCAACAAACCCTCCCTACACCTCAACCATACCCATTCACAGAGACTTCGAGCCCATTTATCCCTAAATACACAATACCTTCTTTAATTGCTATCTCAGATCCTTGAAACCAACTTCAACCTAGACCCAATCTCTATCCCTCTTTTCCCTCTGTGTATGAATTTAAAGATGAAGAAGTAGAAAATGAGCCTTCCATCATCTTTCATAGGAAGGAAATCTGAAGGCCACATCAAGAATTAGTCTGGCGAGAGCGCGTGCATTTTTCCAGGTGAGAGTTTGCTCAAAAATCATTTTTAATATATTTTCCATGAAGATTGGGTGCTATGTTAGTTTTAATGGTGTGTCTGAGAGTTGAGAGTAGGGAAGAAGGACTTCTTGTTTGATTTTATTAAGTCTTGCTTGTGTTGGATTTACTCATAATCGGTTCACAAACCATGGGTTTAAGATCATAAAGCCCAACATATAGGAGGGTTCACATTATCCAAATGACCCAGATCATTCGTTAGTCCCCCATAGATGAGGTATGCTCACTATATCATTGTCTTACAGAAGAGATTTTTTGGGTAAATGTTAAATGGGCAGCGAATGAATGGTTCAGATCATCGAACCCGCCATATTTGGATCACCAAATAATGTGGGCTTGTGTTGTTTGGATCATCAAATGGTGTGAACCAGCTGTGTTTGGATCATCAAATATGGTGGGCCCGCTGCGTTTAGATCATCAAATAATGTGGGCTCACTCAGTTAGGATCACCAAATAATGTGAATTTTTTTTTTCATGTTTTGTTCATCAAATAATGTGGCCATATTCTTGAAATGACTAGAGAACCCCTCTTTTCTTTAACTTGGTGGATTTGATTAATGGAGATGGTGTTTGAACCCACCCCTACTCTCGGTTCTGTAAACCCAAATAGCTCCCCTTTAATCCTGTTTTAGAACCGACCGTACCCAACTTACCTCTCCCATTTCCATTTCTTGATTCCATTCAGAATTTAGAATGTCTTCATTTAAGTAAAAGACAAGGAGGAGGTCTTGTTAGCAGCTTTGATTTAATCTCAACGTTTTGGTATTTGAGGTATATATTTAGAGAACATAGTGCTAGGGTTCGATCACTGTCTTTGGCTTTACTTGGACTTCTTTTCGTAAGGCATGAATTTGAACTTTGTCTGTGCACTTGAATGCCGCAGCGAGGTATCTTGACCTTAAAAATCATTTTCCATTTGATTTTTCGAATGTTACAAGTGGATTGGAGTAGAACTTGGGTAATTCGATTTTGTCCGGGTTTTAGTACCTGGGAGGAGATATTGGGCTATGATGAGGTTACTCGGAGCCCCTCCTTTTCTTCTCTCTCCGTCCCTCGCATTGGATTCTTTGTTGGTATCCAAATTGCGTTTCTGAGTCCTAGAGCTTGCTCTTGTTGTCTAGATCTTCATGGGAGTTCAGGGTAGTCACTAGCGTTCGATCTTTCCATCGTTTTTTTTGGGATCCTCCTTTCATTGTAAATGCGATGAAGGCGCTAGCCCAAGCCCATCCTTAGGGGACTTGCTCAGTCCAAGTAGCGTATCCCTCCTTTGTATAGTAGACATGCCTAGTCTTTTAGATGCCTTTGAGATATTAGAACCATTTCCATTGCAAGGGCAATGAAAGAGTCATCTAGAGCCCTCATTAGGATACATCCTTTGTCTCACTAGGCAGTTCTCCTTGGAGACAAGCCTTGTCGTTTAGAGCCCATCCATTAGGGAGTCTGCTTTAGTAAAGAGTTTTCATATAGGATGCATGCCTTGCCTGATTTATAGAGCCCTTATTTGGAGACAAGCCTTGTCTCATTTAGTGAGTTTCCCCTTTAGGAGGCTTACCTAGCCTCATATTAGAGCAACATTTTCCTCTAGAGCGAGGTTTGACTTGTTTGCCCCCCTTCTGTAACATTGCAACGTTTAGGAGTCTATTTCATAGACTGTTAGTTTATCCTTGGCTTAGGAGTTAGTCCTTTAGAGTCGTTGTCCTTTTCTTTGTTAGTAGAGCCTTGCTGGCTTGGAAGCTTAGATCTTTTTCATTGTTCTTAGGACTCGTCTACTTGTTTGTGGATTGTCGCATTTTATTTTGGGATACTAGTTTGCTAGTTTGGGGTTTCCCCTTTACCCTAAAGGTTTTGCCTTGGGGTGCTGCATTGTGTTTTTCCTTTAGCCTTTGACCAAAAGGGTGAAAACATTTGAATTTTTAAATCCATAAGCATTTGAAATCTTAAAATCACAAGAATATTGAAATCGTTTGAATCTGTAAAAAATATTTGAAAAACTTTTAAAATAAAAAAAAAATAGAAATTTAAAACATAAAAAACATTTGGAAATTCGTTAAAAGCATTGAAAAATCAAAAAAGTGTTAAAGTTCTTATGAGCGTAGTTAGGAAGGTTCATTTCGAACTACGTTGGCTTGATCCTCTTCTACGAGGTACGTAGTGCAGCGTAGGATCTTTATCCCAAGTCCAGCCAAACTTTTGTAAATAGCGTTTTAAACCTTTTTGAATAAACAACACATTGATTTCGAAAACCTCTTCCTCTAGAGTTAGGAGTGGTTCTAGATAGAGAGTTTTAGAATTAGGAGTTTGTCCTTGATTTGTTGTGGTTATTGTGTGCTTGTTTTAGAGTTAAGAGTTTGTCCTAGAGTTATAGGAGCGCCTCCGTCCGGTCAGTTGGCGATCCACATCGCTGACTGATAACTAGAATATGATGGGTTAGTCCGCCCTTTGTTTTGCTTAGGACGCACAGCCTAGTTACACATAGGTTGTAGGAACCACCTGCATTAACTTAGGGCTAACCGGCATTTAGTTAGGGCATATAGGGTGTCCTAAAATTCAAAATCCACTGGAATATAAATAATCGCACAAGAAGCTTTAATAACTAGTCAGGTCTTTTAGATCGAGTCTAAAATAGAGATCTAGATGTCTTAGGCATCATAGATTAGAATAGGTGCGAAGAACTACGTTGCTTTGATTCTCGTGGAGGCGGGGATACGTAGGCTTCTTTGGATGAACATCAGATCATCTAAAGACTCGGGCTTAAGCATTAGAGTCTTAGGGTCCGTTGTTAGGACTTTAGAGTTTCTGTTTGTATTTTGATGATGATTTTTGCATAGGATCTTGATGTGAGCGTTCATTTCTTTGATTACTTACATGTTTGGCTGTAATATTTACCTGTTGTTTACCTCGATCATATGTTTTAGTTGTATCTCATTTATCTTGTTTATTGTAATTGATACATCTTGTGCGGACCTTGTACCTATAGCTGTAGTATGCATGTGTCTGTCCACCAGAACTTAGACACCCATTAGGCATGTTACTCATAACCTAGCAATGCTTCGGTACACTTCTTTCATTTATTTTCATGTGTGCTTATTATTTCATCCCCGGGTCATGCATAATTAGATAGACGTCTTCTCGGGGATATTTCGTTCCTATTTTACATGATTTTTGCCCAAAACTCTTAAAGATTAATAAATAAATGGCATAAGAGACCAAGTGTTCGCACTCGGGCGAATTAAGGGTGCTCTTCGGACTTTCTCCATTCGTCGCAAGGCACGAACCTTTTGTATTCTCTGGTTATCCATCGCAAGAGAGCATTTGTCTTTAGTTCCATGGCGTATCCATGGATGGCGACTCTGAGTTATTTTTAGGTACATCTTCGTTTCGAGCCCTGGCTCCGGATCAAGATGTATCTCATTCATTATATATCGCCACTCGTGCTATGCTGTGAGGGTGGCACTTATTTTTAGAGTTCCTTGGTAGAGCTCTCCTTCACATGTGGAGATCTTTGAGGATTGCAGGGGGATCTTGCGTCTCCAGCACCAGTCCTCAGGATCGGGGTCCACAGGCTGGCGACTCTGGTGGGGAGTTCTTGAAACATTGCCTAACTCTATTAAAATGCCATTTTTACTAACTTTGAAAAAAATTGGGCCAAAATCATTTTAAATGGGAATTCTATCGTTAGAATCCAGGGGCACCAGATAGGTGCGTAAATAAAATGAGGAAATCACACACTGCACAGCATAGATTGTTATATTCTTTATTTCTTTTATTGTTTTTCATTATCATTAGTTCCATGGGATAGATACAATGCGTGCCAGGTGGGATGTCATTACCCTAATGGTGTTGTTGTATATATTTCCAAGCTATGCGCTAGTACTGCACCCGTAAACACTAGGTGCACTTGTGTTTACAGCAGTCGATGAGCAATGAGGCATACTATGTATAACACTCGGTGCACTTGTGTTATACATCTAAAGTATGGATCATATCCATAGTGCCCGGTAGATTGAGTCTGGAACCCTACTTTGTTTTATATATTATGTATATACTCACCAACTTAGTGAAATCCAACTAGAAAGTACCTGTATTTATATACATCTATATTGCATTCACATAGGGACGAACATGTGTTTCTTATACATGTGAAGCCTAGAGTTAGGAGCCTTGTCCCATTTGTAGACTAGGGTAGCTCACCTTACGTGGCTACAACACGGTCCTGGTATGCTCACTAGTCTGTCTCGAGTCGAAGCTTTCTTGACTCCGCTAGATTAGATTAGGGCTGGTGCCCCTGGTTAGGGTGTATATATATATATATATATGCGTGTATAATGTATTATTCTTAGATTAGGACCTATCTTCTAGACTAGGTTTCTATATCTATTTCAGTCAAACCATTCTTTCAGACCTAGTCGATGACCCTTGCTCTTGCTTGGTCATCATCCAAATCATGGTTCACCCTGTCATCTTTATCATATGATTCAGTATCTCTGATTTATATCTGTTTTGTCAGCTGTCAGATCGGGGCCTACTCTCTACTGAGGTTTTCTGGTCTATTATCACCGATTAGAGTTTGTTCACTAGTTCAGTCTTGGATCTAGTCGATGGTTCTTATCCATCACCTTTTATGACCATGGTCCATTTCTTGATTCCTCGTTAATCGTTTTAATCGAAATCTGTGAGCCTAATCACTCCTTGTGATAGCTGTTAGACCAGGACTTGTCCATCAGTAAAATTTTCGGGTCTAACTATTAGCTATCTTCTTTCACCCTCCAGTCCTCTAACCTGGTCAGTAATTTTCCTCGGTCGTTATCTTGGCCATGGTCTATGATCTGCTTCTTGAGTGTACAGTTGTGTCATTCCTTTGTACATGTCTTATTTGCTGAGTCAATATAGAGTTTTGTCATGTTCTTGTGCATATCCTATTTGTTGAGTCAATCGTTTAGATTAGGACCCATTTTCAGTGGGTATTCCTGGTCTAATGTATCCCATCGATATGGTGGATGACATTTCTTTGCCATTGTTGTGACCATAACCCGTCTTTTGTTCTCAAGTTATACAGATATTTTGTATATACATCCCTTTTTGTTGGTTGATTAGACTAGAACCCATTTCTAGTGGGGGATTTCTGGTTCAATCAATCGTATTTACATTCTTTTAGATTCATTTGATCGATGGCCCGTGCTTATCACTATCATGGCCGCAGTCTATTTGTTCCCCCTATGGATTATATATCCATTCTTTTATTGTGACATAGGTTCATGTTCTGTGTATGTTACTCTCCGATTGTGTACCCATCCTATTGTCGTGTCATATATTCATGTTGTGTATATTTGTATATTTTACTCGTTAGGTTAGATTCTGGCTTGTTTGTCTGCTTTGTCTTAGATTTGGTCGATGGCTCGCCCGTTGTCTTTATGGTCATAGTCTGTAAATACCAATCTCCTTAAGTATGCAGTTGTTGGTATCCATCGTCAGATTTAGACCCGGTCTATGACCTACTTCTGTCATTTTGTGGCCATGGTCTGTCTTTCTGATCTGCTGACCATCTTTGATCTTTGATGGAAAATTCTGTGTCATCAATTGTATCCTTCCCATATGATTAATCGTTAAATTTCTCCCTGCCATTTATTTTACCAAGTTATCCCCATTTTATCACAATTTTATCCTGTCTCTATGACAGGTGTTTAATCATGTCGAACAATGTATTGAAGGATTGGATAAGTGAGGCTACCAAAGCTCTCTTGCGTGAGCATGAGAGGAGCATGGTTGATCGATTTATAAGCACATTCAATCATTTGAGGAGCATATCCCGTGTGAATTGGAAATTTCTCCAAGCAGCTGCAAAACTCTGGGATCCCACCCTTCATGTTTTTTGATTTGGTCCCTTCAAACTCTGTCCAATCTTCGAAGATTGGTGCGCCTTGTTAGAGATCCCACCTGAAGGACTCTGGATTCGACCTTCGAGCATGGATTTCCCTAATTCCCTCTTCTGTGAGCTATTCAAAAATGATATTGTTGATGCTCTACCTTGTTTCAAGGGCACATACGTGGAAGTTTATGACCTCATTGAACTCTTTTCCAAAAACGTCGACCCTGCTAACTCCCGTTTTTAGAATTGTCGGCGTAGTGCCTTAATCTTTGGAGTTCTTGCACGTCATGTCATTCGTGGAGACTCCCGTGTTGCCCCGTTGACTTTGCTTGGTATAGTAGACCAAATTAACGAAGGAAGGAATCCCGTTCTTACTATGCTGGCAGAAACCTTTTCTGGACTGGATCGTATTGACCATCAAAAAGTCCAAAATAGTTTCTTTAGGTGTGTCAAACTGTTATACGTATGGATTTGTGAAAAACTCACTATCCTCCGGCCACAAAGCCATGATAAGTACACCCTGAAGCATTTTTCGTCCTGACAACCAATGGCCAACCAACCGCAATCCATTGATGAGTGGTGTAATTGGTTACAACACGTGGAGGAAAATAAGTTTCGCTGCATGAGTCATCCGTGCTTACAAGTTATCACTAGCACTTACCCATATCCATTTGTGTATCTCATGGGTTTAGAAAAATCAACCTTTTATGCACCAACCCGTTTGCTTCATCAGATCATGGGACATTCATGTTCTCCCGGAACTGTAACACCTCCTCCTTGTGAAAAACTGTCTCCTGATCTCGTCAGGATGATTGTAGCTGCTTGGAGAAATAAAGTCGTGGAAAAGAGATTTGCCTTACTATCTAAGGTTCTATTGGCCTACTATGGAAGCTGATT
Source organism: Tasmannia lanceolata (assembly GCF_043159265.1). Classification (NCBI taxonomy): domain Eukaryota; kingdom Viridiplantae; phylum Streptophyta; class Magnoliopsida; order Canellales; family Winteraceae; genus Tasmannia; species Tasmannia lanceolata. Next base: position 63,691,425 of record NW_027518695.1, on the reverse strand, counting down.
GCTTCGCATTTGTAAAGAAATGTCATAAGTGTCAAGTCTATGCGAATCTTATTCATGTTCCTCCTTCAGAGTTGCACTCTTTGACTTCGTCATGACCGTTTTCAGTATGGGGAATAGACGTAATCGGGAAGATTTACCCAAAGTCCTCGAGTGGGCATGAGTACATCCTGGTAGCTATTGATTATTTCACGAAGTGGATAGAGGCTGCATCTTATGCTTCCATCACTTCGAACATAGTTGCGAAGTTCATCCGTACCAGTATAATTTGCAGATACGGAGTACCTCATGAGTTGATTTCAGATAATGGGTCACATTTCAAGAAAGAGGTGTTACACCTGTGTGAAGAGTTCAAGATAAGACATCATAAGTCACCCCCTGACAGACCTCAAACAAACGGGGCTGTAGAGGCAGCACATAAGAATATTAAAGTCATTATTAGTAAGATGACTAAGACATATAAGGACTGGTCGAAGAAACTTCCTTATACCTTGTGGGCTTATAGGACTTCGATCAGGTCTTCAACAGGTGTGACTCCGTATTCTTTGATGTACGTAGTGGAAGCTGTTTTACCAGTTGAATTGAGAATCCCGTCTTTGGGGGTGATGATGAAAGCTAACCTGCCAGAGTCAGAATGGGCGAAGGCCAGACATGATGAGCTGTAGATGATAGATGAGAAGAGGCTGAGAGCCTTGTATCATATCAAGGGATATCAGAGACGAACTGTAAGCCCAAGGGTCTACTCTCCTATCTTGTTTTGATGATTCTAAACATAATTGATTGTGTTTTTGAATACTAATCAATTTGCTTTGAAGTGTTGTGTTTGAGATAGGATTGATCATTGAAGAAACCAACACACAACATGGTCATGCTTGGAGATATCCCATACAAGAGTCAAAGGAGCTAAGTGAAGCTCACCTCATCTCTCAAGCAAGCATACACAAGATGGAAGATCAATCGAAGACCAAGTCTAAAGAGAAGTTGAAAGCTACATAGGTATCATTGTACATCCTTTCTCTTTAGATTTCCAAGTCAAGGCAAAGTGTTTTCAAAATGTTTTTCAAAGAACACTTAAGAACTTAAAATGGATTAGTGAATGGTTATGTGGTGGACCAACATGTTGGGACCCTCATAAACATTCCAAAATAATCATAGGAGATGAGTTCCAAAAGCCAAAAATCAAACAAGAAATAAAATCTCAAAATATGTGGATTTTTAGGCTTCTCGGAACTCCGAGATTTTTCTCGGAGCTCCGAGCTCGGAACTCCGAGAGTTCCCTCGGAACTCCGAGAAAAGGTCCAGTAGCGTCTGGACATTTTCTCGGAACTCCGAGAAATGGTCCAGTAGAAAAATTCCATTTTCTGGCCGTTGTCTCGGAACTCCGAGAATATTTCTCGGAACTCCGAGAATGGTTCTCGGAACTCCGAGAACCCTGCGACAGCTCAGAATATAGCCGTTGGGATTTGAATTAATTCTTGTTTTTTGATATTTCCACCCCCAAACGGTCATATTCTTTGGAGAGGCTATAAATACAATATGTAGAGAAGTTTTTCTCCTCTCCCTTGATCATTTGAAAACATCTTTGAGCATCAAAGAAAACTTGCAACCTATTATTGCTTGAGATTTTGTTTTCCCCAAACTTGCCTTGCAACTTGCAAATCTATTTGAGTTGCGATTTTAGAGCTTTCACTTGCAACCATCATTGAAGAGCAATCAAGGATCTACAAAGAGCATCAAGCTTTCAAGAAGAAGCCAAGCTATCAATCTTTCATATCTTGTATAGGTGGCTAGGGCATTCCGTTTTTAATTCCCTAGAGAGCAACCGCTTAGAACTCGGCGGAGAAGGAGAGTCTTTGTAAAGGTGTAAGGGCATCCTTGTTTAATATCCCTTGGAATTGTAACCGCCTCGGAGCCGGGCATCGTGGAGGTCTCCAATAGTGGAATCCCTCAAGTACGACCTTGAGTAGAGTGGAGTAGGCCGTTGGCCGAACCACTATATATCGGTGTGTCATTTCTCACTCTTGCATTTCCATTATTGTTTGATTTGGCATTTCATTTTGTTTTTCAAATTATATTTGCACTAACCAAATATTTAATTAAGTGAAGAAAAATTCCAATTAGGGTTCATAGGTAATTTTGAAAAGGCCTAATATTGAGTTAAATTCAATTCACCCCCCCTCTTGAGTATTTCACGAACTGAGAGAGCTTTCAACAAGAAAGTTCGTGTCCAAGATTTGAAGCCTGGAGATCTTGTTTTGAAGTCCTATAGCGCATCGATATTTGACCCAAGAGGAAAGTTCAGGCCAAGCTAGTCTGGGCCTTACATCGTTGATGAAATCCTGCCTGAAAAAGCCGTAAGACTCCTCAATGAAAATGGAGAAAAATTAAATGAACCTACAAACTTGGATCAATTAAAGAAATATTATGCTTAAGTACACCAGGAGGCCATCCTTGGACGATTTGAGCTTCAAGCCAATATCTCAAATGTTTTAAACCATTTACGAACCCTTTGGGCCGAAAAAAAAGAGAAATGAATGATGGAAACCTTTTCTGCTAAAAGCACCTTTGAGCCAAAGGCAAAATCAAAATTTCTTTGTTAAACTTAAACCAGGGGCATCTTTTTTGAGATTTTAAACCCGAACTACGCGTGACCTGATTCCCAATTTCTTTAGGGATACGTAGGCAATCTGGAGGGTCCAAATTCGGTCCAAATACATGCAAACATACCAAGGTCTAACCTGTTTGAACCTAAGCCTACCCGAAAGTCCTTCTGGTGTATTTTGGCCCCCGGTTTGTAGAGAAGCAGAAAGAAAGAAAAATGGTGGAGTCTTAGACCCGCTAGACTGAAAACCCGCACGGGCGGTCTAGGCAAAAGTTAGGGTCATTCACCCGCTAAGCTAAAAACCCGAAGGGCGGTTTAGGCAAAAATCAGGGTACTGAGCCTGCTGGATAGAAAATCTGCAAGGACAGACTGTCCAGGCAAAAATTAAGGCATGCGGTCCGCCGAATCGAAAACCTAAAAAGGCGATTTGATCATGGCAGTGACTTTAGAGCTTCAAAGAACAAGCTAGACTTTCAGTTTCTTTGGCACCTTCTTGAAGTCATAGTAAACACCATCAAGATTTCTTTTGGTACTTTGAGTTAAGGAGGTCGAAACTAAACAATCCGAAGGGATAATAACCATGACGGAAATACCAAAAAGAGGAATGAAACACCTTTAAACACGGTATTCAAAAGACTCTGAGTGGTGGATTTTTAACCATTTTAAAATATTTATTAGACTAAGAAGCAGATTTCAGTCTGTCTTGGTATTTGAGTCAGGTGTCCGTCAATGTCCTCGTTTGTTGTTCGTCAAAGTCTTTTCTTTGTCGAGTCAAGGTCAGTTTTCAGAGTCTTGTTTAATTACTATTCCTCCCAAAGCCGGGGTGACAAGTAAAAAAAAACTCTTAGAGAATCAGAGAATTTGTGGCTCCTGTGAACAAATGCAAAGTAGAGCAGAGTTCAGAGGTTGATGGGCTTTTAGACCAGTTCCAGCACTAGCAGATGGCAGTGACTAAGCAAGATTTAGAGGAGAACCAAGTTCTCGTATTTTTGAAAAGCTTTATAAACCCTAGCATTTTTCAGAAAGCTTTGTAACCCCAAGTGTGCATTAATGAAAGCTTTCAGACTGTTTTTCTTGTGTTGCTCTCCAATGAATTTCGTTATGGAAGTAATCATATTAGGGACATCTTTTATGACTTGAGTCATAAAAGATGTCAAATACACAATGATATTTGAGATGGACATTTTTCTCAAATAGAGACTAGGGAAATTTGAACACACTCTTTTAGTTCAAGCTCCCCCGCCGAGTTATTTTCTTTTGGAATAAGACTTTCAAAAATCTTATTCCTGGCGGAGTCTAAAGCTCACTTCTGCCATCTTAAAAATTCCATAGAAGTGCTTTGAATCTTTTGAAAAGGGTTACAACCTGAAAAAGTTGGTTGAAATTACTTGAGTTGGTCTTTGGTAAAGATCGTGCATTCTCATTAATCTCTTTGAGAAGTGGTTTTTCTATCAGTGAAATTGATTACTGTACTTGTTTGATTCTTATTCTTTGAGTATTTGGTTAGTGTTGCTTTGGTAAAGTTTTGATTTCTAAAAAAAAGAGACTTTCAGTGTTGCAGACTCATGGAGTGTTGGACTCATTGAGTGTCATAAGCTCTTTGAGGGTTAAACGTTTCTGTGTGTGTTTGAGACTCTCTGAGTGTTACAGACATTTTGAGTGATTGTTTTGAGACTCTCTAAATGTTACAGATTCTTTGAGTGATTGTTTTGGACTCTCTGAGTGTTACAGACTCTTTGAGTGATTGTTTTGGACTCTCTGAATTTTACACTCTTTGAGTGACTGTTTTAGACTCTCAGAGTGTTACAGACTCTTTGAGTGATTGTTTCGGACTCTCAAAGTGTTACAAACTCTTTAAGTGGTTTGTTTTGGACTCTCAGAGTGTTACAGACTCTTTGAGTGATTTATTTTGGACTCTCTGAGTGTTACAGACTCTTTGAGTGATTATTTTGGACTCTCAGAGTGATACAGACTCTTTGAGTGATTTGTTTTGGACTCTCTGAGTGTTACAGACTCTTTGAGTGATATGTTTTGGACTCTTAGAGTGTTACAAACTCTTTGAGTGATTTGATTTGGACTCTAAGAGTGTTACAAACTCTTTGAGTGATTTGTTTTGAACTCTCAGAGTGTTACAGACTCTTTGAGTGATTTATTTTGGACTCTAAGAGTATTACAGACTCTTTGAGTGATTGTTTTGAGACTCTCTGAGTGTTACAGACTCGTTCAGTGTTTATTTTGAGACTCTCTGAGTATTACAGACTCTTTGAGTGATTGTTTTGGACTCTCAGAGTGTTACAGACTCTTTGAGTGATTTGTTTTGGACTCTCAGAGTGTTACAGACTCTTTGAGTGATTTATTTTAGACTCTCTGAGTGTTACAGACTCCTTGAGTGATTATTTTGGACTCTCAGAGTGTTACAGACTCTTTGAGTGATGTGTTTTGGACTCTCTGAGTGTTACAGACTCTTTGAGTGATCTGTTTTGGACTCTCAGAGTGTTACAGACTCTTTGAGTGATTTGTTTTGGACTCTAAGAGTGTTACAGACTCTTTGAGTGATTTGTTTTGGACTCTCATAGTATTACAGGCTCTTTGAGTGATTTGTTTTGGACTCTAAGAATGTTACAGACTCTTTGAGTGATTTATTTTGGACTCTCTGAGTGTTACAGACTTATTGAGCGATTGTTTTGGACTCTCAGAGTGTTATAGACTCTTTGAGCGATTGTTTTGGACTCTCAGAGTGTTACAGACTCTTTGAGTGATTGTTTTGGACTCTCGGAGTATTACAGACTCTTTGAGTGACTATTTTGGACTCTTAGAGTGTTACAAACTCTTTGAGTGATTGTTTCAGACTCTCAAGGTGTTACAGACTCTTTGAGCGATTTGTTTTGGACTCTCAGAGTGTTACAGACTCTTTGAGTGATTTGTTTTGGACTCTCTGAGTGTTACAGACTCTTTGAGTGATTTGTTTTTGACTCTCTGAGTGTTACAGACTCTTTGAGTGATTTGTTTTTTACTCTCTGAGTGTTACAGACTCTTTAAGTGATCTGTTTTGGACTCTCAGAGTGTTACAGACTCTTTGAGTGATTTGTTTTGGACTCTAATAGTGTTACAGACTCTTTGAGTGATTTATTTTGGACTCTCAGAGTGTTACAGACTCTTTGAGTGATTTGTTTTGGAGTCTAAGAGTGTTACAGACTCTTTGAGTGATTTTTTTGAGACTCTCTGAGTGTTACAGACTCTTTGAGTGTTTGTTTTGAGACTCTCTGAGTATTACAGACTCTTTGAGTGATTGTCTTGGACTCTCAGAGTGTTACAGACTCTTTGAGTGATTTGTTTTGAACTCTCAGAGTGTTACAGACTCGTTGAGTGACTTATTTTGGACTCTCTGATTGTTACAGACTCTTTGAGTGATTGTTTTGGACTCTCAGAGTGTTACAAACTCTTTGAGTGATTTGTTTTGGATTCTCTGAGTGTTACAGACTCTTTGAGTGATCTGTTTTGGACTCTTAGAGTGTTACAAACTCTTTGAGTGATTTGTTTTGGACTCTAAGAGTGTTACAGACTCTTTGAATGATTTGTTTTTTACTCTCAAAGTATTACAGACTCTTTGAGTGATTTGTATTGGACTCTAAAAGTATTACAGACTCTTTGAATGATTTGTTTTGGACTCTCTGAGTGTTACAGACTCTTTGAGTGGTTGTTTTGGACTGTTAGAGTGTTACAGACTCTTTGAGTGATTCTTTTGGACTCTCAGAGTGTTACAGACTCTTTGAGTGATTGTTTTGGACTCTCGGAGTGTTACAGACTCTTTGAGTGACTGTTTTGGACTCTCAGAGTGTTACAGACTCTTTGAGTGATTATTTTGGACTCTTAGTGTTACAGACTCTTTGAGTCATTGTTTTGGACTCTATGAGTTGTATAGACTCTTTGAGTGATTAGTTCAAGACTCTTTGAGTGTTGCAGACTCCTTGAGTGATTGATTCACATTTGTTTGAGTGATTGATTTCTATTTGCATGAGTAATGGTTTACATTCTCTGAGTAATTTCATTGTGTTCATTTTCATAAAACTTTGTGTTAAAGATAAAAGCGTATTTTGTGTTTTGTGTCTCCTTACTCTAGTAGAGTCCTTGTGTATTGGTTTAGATAGTTAAGTCATGAGTATTAGAGAGAGGCTATCCCTTTGAGAAGTCATGATTGCTGAGTTAAGGGTCAGTGAGAGGTTATCTCCCTTTTGTTTTCGAGTCAGCCAAAATGTGTTGTCTGTTCATCTTGGGCATTCACGCGGTACACACGCTCTGCCAAAGAGGTGTATCTGTAGACACCCCATTTTGACCGAACCCTAATGGCGTCGTTAGGATAGAAACCCCATCAAACTATTGTTTTAGTGTCCCCAATTTGTTCCTAGAATAAGTTAGGGTCTTATTTAAGTCCCTATGAAATTTTGTCTGAATTCGTCTCGATTTGCCTAGTAAACGGATGAATTTTGTAGTTTACTGTAGTTTAGGAATAAGGGTGGCGATTTAGCCAGAAAATGGGGTGAGCTTGAACCTGGAAAGGCAGTTCAAATTTACTGCTGTGGGGTTGTCCAGGAAGATATATGGGTGTGCAGATTAATGTGTTTCATAATTAGGGGGTGCATTATCCGAGAGTATGGCAGTTTGGTAAATAGGGAAGATTCTTTTCTTCCTTTTCAAGTCTCAATTAGGCCTAATCATGAGTTAATGAGGTTTAAGGATAGGATTAGTTGGGAAGGAATATTAGGAAGCTTCGGTTAAGATTTCTTTGATCTTAGCCCTTGAATAAAAAGGTGATTTGAAGGGTTAACATCAAAGGAGGAGAATATATTTTTTTATAAATTTTCCCCCTTTGTTCTTACCCTGGACCACCTTTCCATATGTAAATGGGTGGTTGCAAATGTATTAAAAGGGGTTGTCCGGAAAAGAAAGAGAGCCAATATACCATTACCCTTTTGTTTCCCCATTTCTTTTACTTGGGCCACCCCCTGCTAGCATAAAGGAGTTTTAAAAATGCACTAGATTGGGTTATTCAAGGTAAAAATGGGGGGCCGAATATAACCTTTTTCAATACAAAAGCATCGTTTGGGTTTTTTTTGAGAAAAAAAAAACCATCTGCAGAGAGAAAAACAGAGAGTGAGAGAGAGGAAGGAGAAGAAGAAAAAGGAGAAAATCATCTTCTCCGACCTCATTTCCCGCCGGAAATCTGGCCAATACCCATCATCCCCACCTCCCAAAATCCAAATCCAAGGTCACCGCCATCTTCCCCAACAAGCATCTTCTCATTTCCCCAAGCCCACCTCCATTGATTCTGGCAATCTTGCCGGAATCCGGCCAAACCCCCATCTTCTCCGGCGAATCCCATCTCCCCACCACAGGTCAACACCATCACCTTATTCTTCTTTTCTTCATTTATATTTTACCACCATCATTCCCCTCTACAGAACCCCCAATCTAACCTAAACCCCATCTCTTTCTTTCCCCAAACCCACCACCTTAAGCCCATTCCCATCTTCGACCTCAACCCCATCTCACCGGCCATTTCCATCACCACTATCTCCCTTGCCATTGACCCACCCCTACCCCATCTCCTCTTCTCCTACCACACCTCGTCGAAATCCGGCCAAGCCATCTTCTACCTCCTACCTTCGGCCATCCCTTTCGACTCAGCCACCATCACCACCAACCATCACCAATCTCTCCCCCACAACCACACCTCTTCTACCATCTCTACCCCATTCCACAACCTTCGGCCCCTCCAACAAACCCTCCCCTACACCTCAACCATACCCATTCAGAGAGACTCCGAGCCCATTTATCCCTAAATACACAATACCTTCTTCAATTGCTATCTCAGATCCTTGAAACCAACTTCAACCTAGACCCAATCTCTATCCCTCTTTCCCCTCTACGTATGAATTTAAAGAAGAAGAAGTAGAAAATGAGCCTTCCATCATCTTTCATAGGAAGGAAATCTGAAGGCCCCATCAAGAATTAGTCTGGCGAGAGCGCGTGCATTTTTCCAGGTGAGAGTTTGCTCAAAATCTTTTTTAATATATATTTCATGAAGATTGGGTGCTATGTTAGTTTTAATGGTGTGTCTGAGAGTTGAGAGTAGGGAAGAAGGGCTTCTTGTTTGATTTTATTAAGTCTTGCTTGTGTTGGATTTACTCATAATCGGTTCACAAACCATGGGTTTAAGATCATAAATCCCAACATATGGGAGGGTTCACATTATCCGAATGACCCAGATCATTCCTTAGTCCCCCATAGATGAGGTATGCTCACTGTATCATTGTCTTATAGAAGAGGTTTTTGGGTAAATGTTAAATGGGCAGCGAATGAATGGTTCAGATCATCGAACCCGCCATATTTGGATCACCAAATAATGTGGGCTTGTGTTGTTTGGATCATCAAATGGTGTGAACCCGCTGTGTTTGGATCATCAAATATGGTGGGTCCGCTGCGTTTAGATCATCAAATGGTGTGAACCCGCTGTGTTTGGATCATCAAATATGGTCGGCCCGCTGCGTTTAGATCATCAAATAATGTGGGCTCACTCTGTTTGGATCACCAAATAATGTGAATTTTTTTTTTAATGTTTTGATCATCAAATAATGTGGCCATATTCTTGAAATGCTAGAGAACCCCTCTTTTCTTTAACTTGGTGGATTTGATTAATGGAGATGGTGTTTGAACCCACCCCTACTCTCGGTTTTGTAAACCCAAATAGCTCCCCTTTAATCCTGTTTTAGAACCGACCCTACCCAACTTACCTCTCTCATTTCCATTTCTTGATTCCATTCAAAATTTAGAATGTCTTCATTTAAGTAAAAGACATGGAGGAGGTCTTGTTAGCAGCTTTGATTTAATCTCAATGTTTTGGTATTTGAGGTATATATTTAGAGAACATAGTGATAGGGTTCGATCACTATCTTTGGCTTTACTTGGACTTCTTTTCGTAAGGCATGAATTTGAACTTTGTCTGCGCACTTGAATGCCTCAGTGAGGTATCTTGACCTTAAAATTCATTTTCCATTTGATTTTTCGAATGTTACAAGTGGATTGGAGTAGAACTTGGGTAATTCGATTTTGTCCGGGTTTTAGTACCTGGGAGGAGATATTGGGCTATGATGGGGACATGGGGTTACTCGGAGCCCCTCCTTTTCTTCTCTCTCCGTCCCTCCCATCGGATTCTTTGTTGGTATCCAAATTGCGTTTCGGAGTCCTAGAGCTTGCTCTTGTTGTCTAGATCTTCGTGGGAGTTCAGGGTAGTCACTAGAGTTCAATCTTTCCATCGTTTTTTTTTCGGGAGCCTCCTTTCATTGCAAATGCGATGAAGGCGCTAGCCCAAGCCCATCTTTAGGTGACTTGCTCAGTCGAAGTAGCGTACCCCTCATTTGTATAGTAGACATGCCTAGTCTTTTAGATGCCTTTTAGATATTAGAACCCTTTTCATTGCAAGGGCAATGAAAGAGTCATCTAGAGCCCTCATTAGGAGACATCATTTGTCTCACTAGGCAGTTCTCCTTGGAGACAAGCCTTATCGTTTAGAGCCCATCCATTAGGGAGTCTGCTTTAGTAAAGAGTTTTCATATAAGAGGCATGCCTTGCCTGATTTATAGAGCTCCTGTTTGGAGACAGGCCTTGTCTCATTTAGAGAGTTTCCCCTTTAGGAGGCTCACCTAGCCTCATATTAGAGCAACCTTTTCCTCTAGAGCGAGGCTTTGACTTGTTTGCCCCCCTTCTGTAACATTGCAACGTTTAGGAGTCTATTTCATAGATTGTTAGTTTATCCTTGGCTTAGGAGTTAGTCATTTAGAGTCGTTGTCCTTTCTTTGTTATTAGAGCCTTGATGACTTGGAATCTTAGATCTTTTTCATTGTTCTTGGGACTCGTTTTCTTGTTTGTGGATTGTCGCATTTTGTTTTGGGATACTAGTTTGCTGGTTATGGGTTTCCCCTGTACCCTAAAGGTTTTACCTTGGGGTGCTGCATTGTGTTTTCCCTTTGGCCTTTGACCAAAAGGGTGAAAACATTTGAATTTTTAAATCCATAAGCATCTGAAATCTTAAAATCCCAAGAGCATTGAAATCGTTTGAATCTGTAAAAAACATTTGAAAAACTTTTAAAATAAAATAAAAATTAGAAATTTAAAACATCAAAAACATTTGGAAATTCGTTAAAAGCATTGAAAAATCAAAATGTGTTAAAGTTCTTATGAGCGTAGTTAGGAAGGTTCATTTCGAACTACGTTGGCTTGATCCTCTTCCACGAGGTACGTAGTGCAGCGTGGGATCTATATCCCAAGTCCAGCCAAAGTTTTATAAATAGCGTTTTAAACCTTTTTGAATAAACAACACATTGATTTCGAAAAGTTCTTCCTCTAGAGTTAGGAGTGGTTCTAGATGGAGAGCTTTAGAATTATGAGTTTGTCCTTGATTTGTTGTGGTTGTTGTGTGCTTGTTTTAGTGTTAGGGGTTTGTTCTAGAGGTATAGGAGCGCCTCCGTCCGGTCAGTTGGCGATCCACATCGCCGACTGATGACTAGAATAAGATGCGTTAGTCCGCCCTTTGTTTTCCTTAGGACGCACAACCTAGTTATACATAGGTTGTAAGAACCACCTGCATTAGCTTAGGGCTAACCGGCATTTAGTTAGGGCATATAGGGTGTCCTAAAATTCACAATCCACTGGAATATAAATAATCGCACAAGAAGCTTTAATAACTAGTCTGGTCTTTTAGATCGAGTCTAAGATAGAGGTTTAGATGTCAGGCATCATAGATTAGAATAGGTTCGAAGAACTACGTTGCCTTGCTTCTCGTAGAGGCGGGGTACGTAGGGTTCTTTGGATGAACATCAGATCACCTAAAGACTCGGGCTTAAGCATTAGAGTCTTAGGGTCTGTTGTTAGCACTTTAGGGTTTTTGTTTGTATTTTGATGATGATTTTTGCATAGGATCTTGATAGTCAACGTTCATTTCTTTGATTATTTACATGTAATATTTACCTGTTGTTTACCTCGATCATATGTTTTAGTTGTATCTCATTTATCTTGTTTATTGTAATTGATACATCTTGTGTGGACCTTGTACCTATAGCTGTAGTATGCATGTGTCTGTCCACTAGAACTTAGACACCTATTAGGCATGTCACTGATAACCTAGCAATGCTTAGGTACACTTCTTTCATTTATTTTCATGTGTGCTTATTATTTCATCCCCGGGTCATGCATGATTAGATAGACGTCTTCTCGGGGATATTTCGATCCTATTTTACATGATTTTTGCCCAAAACTCTTTAAGGTTAATAAATAAATGGCATAAGAGACCAAGTGTTTGCACTCAGGCGAATTGGGGGTGCTCTTCGGACCTTTTCCATTCGTCACCAGGCACGAACCTTTTGTATTCTCTGGTTATCCATCGCAATAGAGCATTTGTCTTTAGTTCCATGGTGTATCCATGGATGGCGACTCTGAGTTATTTTTAGGTACATCTTGGTTTCGAGCCCTGGCTCCAGTGTATCGCAACTCGTGCTATGCTGTGAGGGTGGCACTTATTTTGAGAGTTTCTTGGTAGAGCTCTCCTTCACATGTGGAGATCTTTGAGGATTGCAGGGGGATATCGCGACCCTCAGCACCAGTCCTCAGGATCGGGGTCCACACCTGGTAATCTAGAACGAGAAATTTTCTTGAAACTGGTAGACCTGAACTCAATACCAAGAATCGGTAATTAGAACATGAATTTTTCCAAAAACGGTGGACCTGAACTAAATCCCAGGAACTGTAAATAGCACAGGATTTTTTCTGAAAACTAGTGGACTTGAGCTAAATACCAGGAACTGGTAAATAGAACAAGGATTATTCTGGAAACTGGAAGACCTAATCTAGACACCATAACCTGGTAATCTAGAATATGATTTTTTTTAAAAAATTGGAAATTGGAAGACCTAATCTAGACACCATAGCCAGATAATTTAGAATATGATTTTTCTGGAGACTGGTAGACCTAATCTAAGCACCATAGCCTGATAATTTAGAATATGATTTTTCTGAAAACTGATAGACCTAGTTTAAGCACCATAGCCGTGTAATCTAGAATGTGAATTTTCTGAAAACTGGTAGACATATTCTAAACACCATAGCCTAGTAATCTAGAATAGGAATTTTCTGAAAAGTGGTAGACCTATTCTAAACACCATAGCCTGGTAACCTAGAATAAGAATTTTCTGAAAACTGGTAGACCTATTCTAAACACTATAGCCTGCTAATCTAGAATAGGGTTTTTTTTGGAAGACCTATTCTAAATACCATAGCCTCGTAATCTAGAATAAATTTTTTTGTCTGGAAGACCTATTCTAAATACCATAGCCTGGTAATTTAGAATAGGAATTTTTCTAGGGACGAACAAGAAGACCTCATTGTGAGAGAATCCTGAGCATGATTTTCTCGGCTGGATGTCTGGAGAATATTTGAATGAAACGAGTATGGATTGTAAACTTGAAAATTTTAGGTAGCTGGAATGGTTTATGAATGATGGGTGAAAACAGGAAAATGTGATTGGGATGGAGATGAAAATCAGGATGCACTGACATTAAGATGGATTGAAACTGATGGAAGCAAGACTAGGATGTGAGGATATTAATGGGAGTTGATGGAATTGAGACTGATATTTGGAAAATCTGGGAGTTGAAATATTTTTTTCTGTAAAGCTTTGCCGCTAAGGAAAATTTTCTCATCACCATTGCATCTGAGATTCCTCCAAGCCTAAGGTGTCTTCTCATGGCACGAAATTCTGATAAAACAAGCTAGATTTTTCTGAGGTTTTGCTTCTGGATTCTTTTATGTTGGCTTTTTTTGTTGATCTGGCGTTTTGTTTATGAAGTCTCTCCTTTCAAGGTTAGTCTGAATCTAGGATATCTGAGATGAAAATGATATCTTATCTATTTCACCAAGACGGTTGTAACCTCTGAACACAAGGATGACGATTGACTTTACTTAAATGTGAGAATCAGCAAAAGACACTAATTGAAAAATTGAGAGATTTTTATAATAGACTTGAATGGACTGACTGGAATAGAAGAGAATAGACTTAAATGGACTAACTGGAATCAAATACAGTTATACTTCTGACTTTTTAATAATGTCTTTTGGTGAGTTTGGCCTTTCAGAGCATAATATATCGATTGATAAATATTTGACAATTTCCTTTAAAACAGTAGTACTTTATGGATGTTATTAGCGCTCTTTGGATTGCTTGGATTTCATGCCCCTAGTTCCAAGAACAACGAGTAGTCTTGCCTGACTTACTTGAAATTTTGAGTTATTTGCAATTGATGAACCATTCTGTGAAATGTCAAATGTAGCCTTCGTAGATAATCCTTACCATGACCAAGTTGCTATTTTCCGGTTTTCAACTTAGCGGACCGTCGGCTCTAACTTTTGCCTGAAACACCCTTTCTGGTTTTCGTTTCAGCGGGCTTGCACCTTGATTTTTTTGCGTAAGCAGCACTTTCAGATTTTCGACTTAGTAGGTGAATAACCTTAATTTTTGCCTAGACCGCCCTTGCGGGTTTTCAGCCTAGCAGGTCTTCAAACTCCTTTTTTTTTTCTTTTCTTTATTTGGAACCTTGCCATTGTACACTGGAAGGACTTTATAGGTGGGATAGGGTTCATTGAAGGAAAGGCTTGAGGTTTCTGCAAATTTCGACCGAACCTGTGTGGACAGGTTGCGTACGTATCCCAACATAGGAATCAGGTCTCGCGCAGTTCAGGGCAGATGCCCCTGGTATAATGGTAAGATGATTTCTTCTTGATTGATTGATGATTTTTTTTTTTGCGACCGAACTTGGATCAACCAAGATGCCTACGTACCCCAGTGAATGGATCAGGTCTCGCGTAGTTCAGGGTAGATGCTTCTAGTATGATGGGTTTTGAAAGAAAATTTTATTCAGGCTCAAAGGTGTTTGCAAAAGGATTTGATTTTTTTTGTTTTTGAGTTTTATCCTTATGGGATTTGTTCGGCCAAAGAAGGCCTTCCGGTGTTTGACCTGATATAGGTTCATTAGCAACATAACAATTCCTATTCATTTTTTTCGGAGTTTGACTGCATTTCCAGGTAAGGACCTTGTTGGATTTTCTCTTGATGAAGGCTTTTCAGGTATCAATGCTTTTTGTATTCGTATTTGAATTTGACTCTATTTCTCCAAAGGTATCTGGATTTTATCTGGGAATTTGACCAACTACGCTTTGTATTGATAACTGGATTGTGATATCTGATCTTGAACTCTTTTGCAATGAATTTCATGTACGCACATTGGTTCTGATTTGATGATCGGATACATAAGAAGTGGCCTTAACCGATGTCCCTTGTGTAATTGTCTTCATTCTTCGACCTCTTCACTAACCGAGACGTATCTTCATAGGACAAGCAAAGGCTTCCCTGTATTCTGGTGGTAGGTTTATTGATTCCTTGCGTTCCTTAGAGGATAATGTATTTCCAATTCATATTTTCTGGATTAAAGTTTAAGTCCAAATGTTTATAATTTCAATTTCTTCTCTGAAAGGCTGGATTCGACACCGCTCCTCTTGTTTAAGCATTTGACGTAACCCAAGTGGAGTTTTGTCGACCATTGTATCCTCATACGATGAGAGATTTTTATTGAAATGAGAAGCTGTGGACCCCGATCCGAGAGAGGCGGCAGTGAGGGACGTGCCCCCACGCGAGTCAGTCTCAGGATCATCCACGTGAATGGAGAGCTCTACCAAGGAACTCTCGAAAGAAGAAATGCCTCTCACAGCATGAGTGGCGATATAAAAGGTGAGATACCTCTCGATTCGGGGACTAGCCCAGATTCGAGGCGTACCTTAAACAAAGAAGAGTCGCCATCCAAGGAAGTGGGCCAAGGATCCCATACTATGCTCTGTTGCAACGGATAACCAGAGATTATAAAAGAGGGTTCGTGCCTGGTTACGAATTCGGAAGGTCTAAAGAGCACCTCATCCGCCCAAGTGCAAACACCTGGTCTCTTATGCCATTTATTATTGATTTTGAAGAGTTTTGGGTGAAAGTCATATGAAATGGGAATCAATATCTCCGAGAAGACGTCTATCTAATCATGCATGTCTCGGAGATGAAAATAATAAGCACACATAAAAGAAATGAAAGAAGTGTCGCCTAAGCAAAACTAGGTTATAAGTGACATGCCTAATGGGTGTCTAAGTTCTGGTGTGCAAACACATGCATGTTACAGCTAAATGTATAAGGTCTGCGCAATAAAGTAAGAAAACACTACAAAATATAGAAAATGACTCGATACCATACAACCCTAAGACTCTAATCTATACCTAGGCCCGAGTCTTTAGATGATCTGATGTTCATCCAAAGAAGCCTACGTATCCCCGCCTCCACGAGAATCAAGGCAACGTAGTTCTTCGCACCTATTCTAAGCTATGATGCCTAAAACATCTAGACCTCTATCATAGACTCGATCTAAAAGACCGGACTAGTTCTTAAAGCTTCTTGTGTGATTATTTAAATTCCAATGGATTGTAGATTTTAGGACACCCTATATGCCCTAACTAAATGCAGGTTAGCCCTAAGCTAATGCAGATGGTTCCTATAATCTATGTGTAGCTAAGCTGTATATCCTAAGAAAAACAGTAGGATCTATCGCATCTTAGACCTAGTCATCAATTGGCGATGTGGATCGCCAACTGACCGGACGGAGGCGTAAAACTCCTAGCTAGGACTCACTCCTAACTCTAACACAAACAAATAAAACACACAACAAACAAACAACGAACGAGGGAGCAACTCCCGACTCAAAAACTCTCTAACTAGGACAACCTCCTAACTCTAGAGGAAGATCCTTTCGAAAAAACAATATTTTGAAAGATTTTTGTAATTTTGAAAGATTTAAAATGCTTATTTTTAAAGGTTTGGCTGGACTTGGGATGTGGATCCCAAGCTGCACTACGTACCCTGTTGAAAGGGATCAAGCCAACGTAGTTCGGAGAAGAAATCCTAACTACTTTCCTAATGACTCAAGATTTTTTTTGAGATTTTTGGTTTTCAGATGTTTTTGTTGTTTTTAAGTGTTTTTGACTCAAGGGGGACAAATCCTATCATCATAAGGGGAGGACAGACTCCTGAATATCCCGCAAAGGTTGGACAGCATCCTATGCTTTGCGAGGGAAAAGAACAGAAACACAGCTCTGCAAGGGTTGGACAGCTTCCTATACCTTGCAGGAGCGGATAAAAATCACATGATTTGATGAGAGGTTGGAAAGAATCCTAACCCCTATGATGATAGAATTTGATTCCTGAACAAGAGGACTGACTCTCTAGACTAAGGACGGATTCCTATGCTAGTGGACTATCAAACTAAGATAAAGCTCAACAAGTAATAAGGAAAAAGAGACCTTGTGCATATTTGGCAAAGGTAAAACACCCAGCCGGGCCGGACAGCTACCTAGCCCTAGGGTCTAACAAATGTGCAACCCAATACCCATAAGGGTAGGGGTATGATGCCAAGCCGAGTAAGGTGTTCTCCCAAAACCAAACGACGCACAAAGAGGAGGTTTAGTAAGAGAATGAGACTGGGTAAGTCTCTTAGACACATAGGTAGGATAGAGAAAAATGTTAACAAGGAAAAAGAGACCTTGTGCATATTTGGCAAAGGTAAAACACCCAGCCGGGCCGGACAACTACCTAGCCCTAGGGTGCAACAAATGTGCAACCCAATACCCATAAGGGTCGGGGTATGATGCCAAGCCGAGTAAGGTGTTCTCCCAAAACCAAAAGACGCACAAAGAGGAGGTTTAGCAAGAAAATGAGACCGGATAAGTCTCTTAGACATAGAGGTAGGATAAAGAAAAATGCTAGCAAGACTGAGCAAGTCTCCTAGGATGGGCTTGAGCTATCACTTTCATCGCCCTTGCAACGAGAGGGAATTTTAATATCTAAAGAATTTAACAAAAATCTAAAAGACTGTGTTAGTCTATCAAAGAGAGAAGGAAAGTCTACCAGATAATCACAAATTCCATTCTATTCTTATAAAAATAAATCAAGTACTAAACAAAGAAAAAATTTCAATAAAACAATACACGATGTATAGCAATTATAAAATGATAAACAACATTAATTAGTCCAGACCAGCAGCTGGATAGCCTAATAAAGTAAAAATAATATCAAACACTTCAAAACCAACCACAAACCCCAATACGGGGACTCCAATGAAATCAGATGATGCCAAAGTAATCATCTGATATCAAATACACATGATAATATTTCTAATCCTGCCTTGAGATCAGACAATACTCATGTCGATGATATCGAATAGAGTAGTCATCTGATCTCCTTCTTCCTATTAACAATTCATTTAAATAATAAGGAATGAATATAATAAGCTTTGAGATAATCTCACCTGAACAATCCATTTATTACCGTCTTCGAACCCCAACTCAAAGCTTAATATGAAAGAGAAGTAGAAATATCAAAAGATTATGATAATTAGTAAAAATTTTAGTGCATACAGGGGCATGAAACAGGAACTTATGCTGTGCCAAACAAACACTTGTGGTGTGCCACAATACACTTCTTTAATGTTCTACCCGATTCATTTATTTAACACAATAGCATTCTAAACTAGTAAAAGATCGAACCAGTGAACAATCAAATAGATCAGTGAAAATGAATCAGTGAAGTGTATATCAAACAGTGAAACTGAACCAGTAGAAATGAACTAGTGAAAAGCCATATGAACTAATAAACTGTAGAAAGTTTCCTGGCATGCTCTTAGTGAAATTCCACAAAATGCAAAGGACCATCTGAAGATTACCTGAGATATATCAGTTAAAAGATTATCAAATGACAACAGATGCCAATGACCTTAGTCAGAAATTCTGAGGCACTTGGATTACAATGCAGAATGATCAAAAATGAAAATCATGGATCCGAACTAAGGGAAAACCAAGAGAATGAAATCAATAAGCTCTTCCTTGCAATTCCATAAAGGAAATCTTACAAATTAATGAGGTCAGGAAAGGACAAGAAAATCTTGCACACTAATCAAATGTGATTGCACTGATGTAATTCTTTGAACAATATTAATTCAACAATTGGTGATTATCCAAGAAGTTGGATCTAAGACATGCAAAAAATGATCATGAACTCAACAAAAGACTCATAACAATCAATCAGCAAAGAGACTAAAAATGAAAGAAAAAAAACAATCTCACAAACCATGGGAAAATAAAAGAGAGTTGGGGAAAATACTTGAAATCATGGCCGCTGGTTTTACTCTTTCCTTCTCGTTGCCGGAATTATACGAACCGGGACAAATTTGAATCCCGAGACGGCGATGGTGCTGTTGATGTAGAAGTGCTGAACTTGCAAAATGATATAGAAAAGATGCTGTCCTTGCTAAGCTCTAAAACAAAACTCTTCGAAATGAATGTAAATGCTCAGATCCGAACCAAAGCAAACAGATCTAGAATTCAATGCTTCTCAAAATCGATAACATCAAATAGAGTATTTGATCGACACTTTGAACCAAGAGATAAAGTTAAATTCCAGTGAGATAACTAGAATCTATGTAGTTAAGGCTTTTCTTTCCTTTTTTTAAAAAAAAAAAAAAATGAAAGAGAATCTGAGAACAGAGAATAAGAAAAATGAACAAAGAGTAGAGGAGAAGAAAAAATAGTTGAAATTAACATCTGAAAATGGCCAGAATACGACGAATTTTTAGCCGGAGAGGAAGATCGGAGAAGAAAAATGGAGAATGAGTCAGGATTTCGATCAAGCTAAGAAGATGATCGGAGATGGATCGGAGCTGACGGATCGGAGATGTAGGGGAATTCCGGTGATCAAACAAGTGACAAACATCGGCCGGAGATCAGAGAGGATTGCCGGAGAAGATGACCAGAATTGAGATTGCAAGGGCAGACATGCAATAGAGGGTTTGAAATTTAGGGAAAATTACAAATCTAAGAATCTCAGAGGAGCTAGGGTTTGGATTTTGATAATAGAATAGGTTACAAAGGTTTGTGGAAGAAGAATCTGTCGAAAAATGATCGTAATCTCACCGGATTTGGATCGGAGAAGAAGACAGGTTTAAGGTTAGGCTCGATTTTCTCTCTCTCTCTCCCTCTGTGCGATTTTCTCTCCTCCTCCTCTGCTTTTTCAGATCTGTGTTCGTCGGAGCTTGACCGGAGCTGGTGAATGACGATTGGATCTCCGGCAAGATCGCCGGAGAAGAAGACCGAAAGCCCCTCTCTCTCTCTCTCTCTCTCTCTCTCTCTCTCTCTCTCTCTCTGCAGATCTCTCCTTTTCTTTTTCTATTTCTCTCTGTGCAGATCTAGGGTTTGGATCGGATCGGAATTAGGCC
The DNA here is from genome assembly GCF_043159265.1 of Tasmannia lanceolata. Taxonomy (NCBI): domain Eukaryota; kingdom Viridiplantae; phylum Streptophyta; class Magnoliopsida; order Canellales; family Winteraceae; genus Tasmannia; species Tasmannia lanceolata. Next base: position 63,671,424 of record NW_027518695.1, on the reverse strand, counting down.
GGAATCCGGTTGAGCTTGCCAGAAAAGATAGAATTCTGATCGGAAAATCTAAGAACAAGGTTTCGATTCTTCAGATCTACTTCTTCTCTTTCTCTTTGATTTTCTCAGATCCGGAAAATGAGATCTCTCGGATTTCCCTTTCTACTTATCTTTTCTCTGAAATCTATAGATTTATCTCCCTCTCTAGTTAGATCTGTGGTTAGGGTTTCAAGGAGAAAAATGGTAAAACTAGGGTTTAAAAGATGAGAAAAAGTGAAAACAAATGGATCTAGTGTCTATCAAGGAAGGAATCAACATTCGAAGAAGATTAGCGATGGGCCGGAGTTCGGTCGAAGATCGACCGGAGACTCACCGGAGAAGAAGGAGAAGAAAGGGTTTCCACTAATCTTCTCTGTTTTCTCTCTCTAAGATTTTTTAGAAAAAATCAAGTTTTTTTTTTTTTTTTTTTTTTTTGTAACGAATAAAAAGGTTTTATATCAGAAAATGCTAAATTCGCACCTCCTCCATTACTTTGGACAACCCCATCTAGGATAATCCACCCCCCTTTTGCCGGTTTATACTAAGGCATTCCCTCGGCTCGTTTACCAGGCAAATGCGCTCGGATTTCGACGAAAATTTACAGGGACCTAGCTGGGACCTTGACCTAGCTAAGGGTAGAGTTTGGGATCCTAGCTGATTGATTTGGTTGGATTTTTTGCTCAAACACGGGAGGTTCAAGGTACGGTCAAAATGGGGTGTCTACAGAAGCTTACACTGAAATATATTGAGAAAGGAATTTTATTGAATGAGAAGAAACTACATTTGCTAACTCTTTCTGAACAGGCTCAGGATTCACAATTCTTGACTTGAAATAAATGCAGGAAATAATGACTCGCCCGGACTGGGCAGTTATTCTTACTGGATTCAACATGATGACTGGACTAAACATGAACTGATAAAAACATAGAACTTTAATCAGAGAGACTTCCTTCGAGTGCAACTGTCTGGATCTGAGACTCGGCAAGAATTGCCTGGTCCTGAATAGCTGCAAAAACTTGAGCTTCAACTTCTGGTGCCTTATCAACAACAAGAACAATATTTGACCGAACCTCTGATTTTTCAATGAGATGAACTTCTGACTGTGATACTGGTAGGGCTGCCTTTCTGTACTTCCTCTCCTTGTCTTCTACTCCTTCCCAGTTAAGGATACGAGGGTGATGATGGGAATCAAAAGTATAAATTAAGGTAGAGGGATCAAACTGAGAGGAATCCAAAAATACGGCATTGACGTTGGCTGGAGGTGGAACATCATGGTTTGGTAGGGGATTGTTGATGACATTTGGTCTAGGTGGAAAGATAAGTTTGTCATTATTAATGAGCTTTTGGATCACATACTTTATACTTAGGCATCGATCAGTGATATGGCCTGGACCTCGATGATAGTCGCAGTGATCTTGCGCTCTTCATGTCTTTGGAAGTGGGTTGGGAGGTGGCTTAATTGGCGGCAAAGTAATGTGGCCAGAAGCCAAACATTGTTTGAACACAGCTGATGGTGGAACTGGGATAGGAGTACATTATGTTCTTGGCCTTTCCTGAGGCATAGCGCCTTGTTAGCAGTAGTCAAATACAGAAACATTACTGATTTGGGCTGGTGCTTGTCTCTTAACCTCCTTTGAACCCGAGCTATTCTTGTTATAAATTCCTAATGCTATAGCTTCTTCAATCTGTGTGCCTGCCGAAATAAAATGTTCAAAATCTGGATAAAATTGCAACGACATGTGTTGCAAGAGTTGAGAGGACATATTTTTCAGTATCATCTGAACTTGTTCTTTTTCAGATGGGCAGTCCATCATTTGCGCAGCCATTCTTCTCCATCTTTTAACAAATGTGAGAAATGACTCTCTGGGCTCTTGCTTTGCAGCTTCCAAATCACGACGGGTGACCTCTGACCATCTTCGTAAGTAAACTGCTTAACGAACTGTTTACTGATCTCATTCCAGGTCTTGAATCTTGTCTTATCTAGGCTGAGAAACCATCGTCTGGCAATCCCCATCAAAGAAATTGAAAATAACTGAGCCATTTGCTCGGGAGTTAGACCTTGAGGCTGGCACATTATGATAAACATCTGGAGATGAGTAGTAGGGCAACCGATGCCATTATACTTATCAAAGTTTGGCATCTAAAACAGGAAGCCGGACTTCGGAAAAAAGGGTAAGATCATCAGAGTTGAAACTTCCCGTCTCATGAGACATGATATTTTTAACCTCACGGGCTAGCTGATCAAATTTTTCTGCTAAGGTCTTGTCTTCTTGAGGGAGAATGGGAATGCAGTTCTCTTCCGTATACTGTTCAGAATTAGGAACTTCAATTGGAAAAGGGGTAGCCTTAGTATGTGGTCGAACCTTAGATGTAATGGAGTCTTTTCCTTTAGAAGAGGAAGGAGAGGATTGACTAAACTTTTCGAACCGGGTTTTGTGAAATTGATTATCTTCCTTGATTTCTTTCATCTATTGTACAAGGCTACTTAACATAGCTTCCAGATTGTTGGGTAGAAGATTTTCGGTATGCTCTGCCATGGGCGTTGGTGTAGGCGGTGGAGTTGAATTCCTCACCAAATGAAAATTCAATCTAACCCAAGAGGCTTGAGAATGATCAATGGTGGGAACTTCTAACACGGAAACAATAAAAACCAGATTAAGTTTGAAACTTAAGATGCATTTGGTCTCTCAGATTGAAAAAATGGTTACGACCTTTGCATGCAATGAAGGGTAATGGAATGAGTGAGATATGACAATCATGACATGACTGGTAAAGTGGAATGCCCCTAGTTTGAAAGGATTTCAATTTTTTTTGTTTGGACTTAAAGATGAACTTTAGTAGGATGCCCCTAGTCTATAGGGAAGACGGAGTCCTAAGCTAGGGTTATGAGATGAGTCTTGAAAGAGAACCCTAAGCTATAGGAGATATGACCCATAATCAATGGACAATGATGTATATACGGGAAGATCACTGGTCATGAAATGATGATTGACCATGGGATCAAATGAGAGATAGGTAGATCATGGTTAAAAGAACGTTAAGTTCGTCTAACCAAATGAGATATGATTCCCTAGATCTAAGAGTGATAAGATTCTTATCCTAATCTGAAAGGCTCCTTTTTTTTGTGCTTTACTTGGAGGTCGCAATTCCTAACCCCTAATCAAGCGGAGTGGAGAGAGGATCTCGACTCATGACTGGTTTGTATACCTAGAACAGATCGCAGCAATTGGAAGATGGACTATGGCTTAATCTAGACACGAATGGGTAAGGCATCCTAATCTAGGCTCACACACGTGATGCACGCGTGTCCGTACTATATGCAAGTGTGGTGTAATCTATGGGTAAGACTAAGAGTTCCCTAAGCGCGAATCCATGTTCGATATACTCTACCGGTGTCTGGGTAGCAGTACGTGAATCAATGGATCTGTTTACGCACCATGAAGGTACTAGGCTAAGGGTGGAACGTTTCTCTGACACGAGAGGCACTGGGTCATGACCTCCCAGTCCACCATGCTAGATAATACTACGGGTTCCTAAATAGGACGTGTGTGCAAGTGATATGCAATGGTGTATATGCAAGTGATGTAATTGTGTGCATTTTTTTTGTGATTCGCATCTAATGCCCTCAAGTCCTTTTATTAATTTCTTGAAGATCTAGGTGATTACGTTTAATGAGCATGAATTAATGTTCCTACTTTTCATTTTATTAGTGAACGAGCAAGATCAAAGTTTGTCTTTTGCACACAATTACGTCTTGTTCTTTACACATTATGGATATGTAAGATTTAATTCCGCTTTTTGTTCTTTCAAACAAGTAAACACACAACATTTTTTTGCTCTTTTTGTTTTGTACTTTTTAAAAAAAAATTTGATTTACCTTTACCCCTTTTCAATTATCATTTACACAAATAAAGTTCTCAAAGTTCTAAAGTTAAGCATCCCCAGCAGAGTCGCCAGTCTGTGGAGCTCCGCACGGAAGATCCTCGGCGTGCACCCACGGGTATGTTGTTTGTAGGCTTTCCTATTTATTGGTGTTTGCTAGATCCGAATGTATTTGTATTTGATTTTTCTCACTTTTCCGTGAATTAGGGATAAAGGGATCCGAATTTCACGCAAAAGGCATTGACCAGAGTCGCCACCTAGGTTAAGGCTTAGGACCCATAAATGACTCTGCAAACTAAGTCTGTGTTCCAGTGAGGTTTGGGTTTGTCGCCTGAGTACGAGAACGGAAGGTGTTAGGCACCATTCTGGCCCGATTAAAAACCAGTCTTTATATGCTAACTAAGAGGGGGTAAAGTGTTTATTAAAGTAATTTATTCAAAAGAACCTACTATTTTATTGAATTATTTTCGCCGTTCACAGTTTATACTCAATCGGGCCAGGAGTTTCAGTCCGAATGCCTAGCTAAGATGCCTAATGCCTAACATGGTCCTATGTATCTAGATGTAGTTGACTGAGACTGAGAATTAAATGTTGATTGGGTACTGGAAGCTAATCTCTACATGCCTAAAATGCAGGTTCTATATAATCCTAGAACTAATGCATGGGATCCTAATGAACCTAAGCTAAGGCTTGATCCTGGGGTGAGGGTTTGGATATCCTAGATTGAAGGTTCTAGGTGAGGGATTCCAAGGATAAGGTGTCCTAGTTTTGGAATTAGAGAGTTGGGATAAGGCATCCCAGTTTTAGATTCTAGGATTTGGTATCCTAGATTTGGGTTCTAGGATTGGGGTATCCTAGCTTTGGAATTAGAGAGTTGGGATGAGATATCCCTGGTTCGGGTTTGGGTTCAACTTGGGTTGAGTGGGATCGGGTTGACTAGGGTTGAGTTCGGGTTTAACTTGGGTTGACTCGGGTTGAACTCAAGTTTTGGTTCAGGTTGGAGTCGGGTTGCGGTTAGAGTCCAAGTTGAACTCGGGTTAGACTCGGATTGGACTCGGGTTACACCGGTTTAGGTCCGGGTAGTACTGGGTTGAACAGAGTCATTCGGTTTACACCGGCTTATGTCGAGGTTAGACAGGGTCGGACCAAGTTGAGGTTAGACAGGGTCGGACCAAGTTGACTTGGGTTGCACTGGATTAGGTTCGGTTAGGTATATTGAAAGAGAATGAGGATATAGTTGAATTTGGAGTATGGACAAAAGAGTTGGGAAGTATTGAGTACGGATGGGGATAAATGAGGGGTATGTGGGGTGTGTGGCTATGACCATGGGTAAAGGAGCTGATAGCTATGGATGATGGGATGGGGGTAATGACCATGAGTAACGGAATAGGGGGCTGATGACAATGGGTGATGAGATGTGAGGCGTATGGCTATGGGTGATGGAGTATTGGGCTGATGACCATGGGTGATGGGATGTGAGGCTTATGGCTATGGGGGGAGTATGAATTTTAACCGAGAGCTTATAGTGGTGGGGTCTGCTAATGGTGAATGGGGCATGTGGTTTGGCCATGAGTATGACGGATAAGGCTACCTAGATTACGCTACACGAGTTAGGCTACATGGGTTGGGCTACATGGGTTGGGCTACATGGGTCGAGTTAGTTATATAGGTGAGCCGAAGGGGCAAAGTTTTAAGACATGGCTGAGTAGGGTCCGGGGTAGGGGTGCGGCTTAGGGTGCGGATTGGGGATTCAAAACTACTATTAGATTATAAATATAGCCATTCAAAGCAATAAGAAAAGAAAAAAAACCTGTCATTTTCTTTCAAACTACTGTTTCCTTTCCATTAAGATGAAAATGAAGTTTTATTCCATTAATCTATCATCGGTTGAAACCATAAACTCACCATTACTTGGTCTCATTTCACAAAAATGAGCATCTGATCAGGAAACAAAACTACTGTTTATTATTTGAGCATACGTCAAAATAAAGGTAAAACTACCGATCCCATCATCAAAGAGAATAGAAGGCTAACAGACAACACTAGATGCAAATACAATTATTAGATAAGGAAAAATGATTTGATGCAAAAATATAAAAGGGAATACTAACCTCTCGGATGGCTTGAAACCTTGCTTTTTGCTAGCCGAACAACACTAGATGGTTAGGCGGTGGCACGTCCAAGATTGGGAGCAGATATGATTGTCTCGGCCAAGTCCAGCATTAGAGGTATAGGGTTCGGCCAAGGTCGGGCCAAGATGGCAAAGGGGAGCTAGGGAATGGGACGAATTCTAAAGGGTAGGGGACAAATTTTTGAGATGAGGGAGGGGGGTGTTAGGGGAAAATCGGTATATTTGGCACCGAACCTCAAACCCTTCTCCATTACTCAACTGGATCGACACAGTCCCCGCAGCAACACTCGGTAATGAACCTTGATTGGACCTCGTTGATACTCCTCCTTTGAACGGTACCGAGCTACCAAGGGAACCAAACACAATCACGGAGATCTCGCTCCCAAACGGGATATCCGGGCGGCCGGTACGCGTAAGGCGCGGCTTTTTAATTCAAAACATCCCGCCTAAATCACCATCCCCAATCCTCGCCCATAATCATCGGAAATCGTATCTCCATGTGTTTATTCACCAGCTATCAAGCTCCATGTGGATCGAATCTAGGGTATGATTGATGTCTCCACGATATTATTCTCCCGCCATCAAGCTCCACACGGGCGAAACCAAAGGCACGATTGATATCTCCAAGATCGTGGATCTCCACCCCTATATAAAGGGGACTACGCACTCAAGCAAGGGGATCCAACTCACCCTCTCTTCTTCTTGGGTCTGGTAACTTGACTGAACTCTCTCCCATTCCCCGTCTATTGTCTGTGATTGCCCGTCTCTGACTTGAGTGTCGAAGTGGCCGTCCGGAGCCACAACTCCGGCCCCGCTGACGCTTTTTCTGTGAGCGCAGGATTATAGGTTCTACGAAGTTAGATCGTGCAGTCAGATTTTGGGCGTAATCAGATTGGCGCCATCAGTGGGACACCGACATGCCAAAGTCGAAAGCTACCTCCCAACTCAACGGGGGAATGGTTACGAGAAGCCAAGCAACCCAACGAGACCACGAACCGCTAGAGGAGTTGGAAGAGATGGTCACCTCCGGCGACACTCCAGTGACAATGACCGCCTTCAATCAACTCACACAGCAAATTGGAAGTGTTGTGGTCGCCCTACAACAAGTGCTCCAAAGGATCCCTCTCCAACCGGCGGCACCACCTCTGCCCGTGAATACACCGGACGGAGAACTTCATCCCGTCGAGATTCCAGAAGAACAAGGATCCTCAGAAGGGCGAAACCCTCGGAGTCAAAGACCTACTCATCGTCAACAAGGGTCCGCTTCCGTCACTAGCTCACCACCCGACCATCGCCGTGATGTTCGGCTTCGGAGGGGTGACAACTCAAGGATGGAACCGACGAACCTTGCTCATCGAAATGAGAATCAGATACCTCAGCAAATAAGAAGCCCAGCGAGAAATATCCAAGCAGAAGAGAGCTCCGTCATCATGGCTGAACTCCAGCGTCAGATAACAGAACTTCAACAGCAAATGAAGACACCATGTGATCTGGACCTCCTGGTGGAATGGGATATCGAGATTGCTTCTTCGTTCACTCTGAGAGTTGCCAATGCCGTCGTTACCACAAACTCGGGCATGCCTCGGTTGGATCTCTATGATGGGTCATCAGACCCTCTTGAGTTTCTCCGCACCTATCGCCGCGCGATGGTAATCAGAAATGCTTCCGATGCGACGATGTGCAAAGCCTTTTTCGCCTACCTGAAGAAAGACGCTAGCAATTGGTTCAGTCTATTGCGGCCCAACTCCATCGAATCGTTCCACGAACTGGGAAAGGAGTTCGTCGCTTACTTCATCAACAGTCGGCCCCGAATGAAACCAACCGACGCTCTCCTGGCTCTGCGACAGGGAAAGGACGAAACTCTGCGGAGATTTATCGGCCGGTTCCGAATGGAACTCCACCAAATTAGCGAACCGAACTTCGATATGGTTCGCGCAACGCTCCGCCATGCCATCCGAGATAGAGACATGAAAGTTACGTTAAATGTGAATCCTCCCCGCGATATCCAAGACCTCATAGCTACGGCCGACAGGTACATCAATAATGAGGAATCATTTGCCATGGAAAGGGAATCGGAAACCACCCGGGGTGCCGAAAAGCGAAAGGACGACTCTAGGACACCATCAAGCCATAAGCAGGCAAGACGCAACGACCATCAAAACCGTCACGCACCAAATCCCCCGACTACACCCCCCTGAACAACACTATCTCGAATATCCTGTATGAAATCCGTGACAAAGAACCCGTAAACTGGCCCGAGAAAATAAGAAACTCGGGAAAAGGTAAGACTTCCAACAAGTACTGTCGTTTTCACCAAGACCATGGGCACACCACCGACAATTGTTACCATCTGAAGAATGAAATTGAAAGGCTCGCCGGACTAGAAAAGATCAACCGTTATCTCCAGAATCCCCCAAGGAGCCATCAACGACCCCGATCCGAAGTTCATCGGCCTGACGAATGTCATCAGAAATATCGACACCATTTATGGAGGCCCGGCGTCCGGAGGACCAACTGACGAAGGGTGCGCCCTTTATGCAGGACAAGTCAACTCCATAGAAAACCCCGCAAAGAAGCCAAAGACTGGACCAAGTACCAATACACCTATCACCTTCACCGAAGCAGACTACGGGACTATAGATCGACATCATGATGACGCCGTGGTAGTTCGGCTTACCATCGCCAACTGTAGCATGGGGCGAATCTTGGTAGACACGGGGAGCTCAGTCAATGTTCTCCATCAGAACGCCTTCGCCGAAATGGGAATCAACAATGATAGGATGGAGCCTGTTAATTGGTCCATCTTCGGATTCTCCGGAGAGGAAGTCAAGGTATGAGGCAAAATCAAACTCCCCGTAACATTCGGCACCCATCCGAACCAGCGTACCATCATGCAGACCTTTGTGGTAGTTCATGTCCCTTCCGCCTACAATGGGATCATTGGGAGGCCAGCTCTAAATGAACTGGGGGCAGTGGTCTCTACTGCCCACTTGAAAATAAAGTTTCCTACCAAGCACGGCGTCGGAGAGGTTATCAGCGACCAAGAGAAAGCCCGCGAGTGCTACGCCGCCCTGTTAAAAAAGAAAAAGGCCGCCAAAGAGACCTTCTCCATAGGCGGTACTGACCCTTGAGTAGAAGTAAAGCAAGGACAACCGGTCGAAGAACTCACGAAGATTCCTTTGTTCCACGGGGATCCCCTCGGACATTGCGGTCCATAAACTAAATGTGGACCCCAACTCCAAGCCAGTCAAACAGAAAAAATGAAGCTTTGCCGCCGAAAGACAAAAGCACATCAGAGAAGAAATAGATAAGCTTCTAGACGCCAAGTTCGTCAGAGAAATTTGCTACCCAGAGTGGCTCGCCAACGTAGTAATGGTTAAAAAATCCAACGGGAAGTGGCGAATCTACATTGATTTCACAGACCTCAACAAAGCATGCCACAAAGATTGTTGCCCGCTACCGAGGATTGATCACCTCATTGACTCCACCGCTGGACATGAGATGCTGAGTTTCATGGATGCCTTTTCCGGATACAACCAGATTCAGATGTACGGTCCCGATATTCCAAAAACCTCCTTCATCACCGACCAAGGATTGTTTTGCTACGAAGTCATGCCATTTGGCCTCAAGAACGCGGGTGCCACGTACCAGCGACTTGTCAACAAAATATTTACCGAGCAAATCGGGAGGAACATGGAAGTATACGTTGATGACATGCTCGTCAAAAGCCTCAAAGCGCCGGACCACATCGCCGATCTTGAAGAAGCCTTCACCGTACTCCGACGAAACCGAATGAAGTTGAACCCCGCCAAGTGCGCTTTCGGGGTTACCTCTGGAAAGTTCCTAGGCTTCATGGTTAGTCAGCGACGAATCAAAGCCAATCCCAAAAAAATAAAGGCGCTTTTAGAAATGACGGCACCCAAAGAAGTCAGAGATGTGCAGAGGCTCACTGGCAGAGTCGCAGCCCTTAGCAGATTTATGTCCAAATCTGCTGAGAGATGTCTACCCTTCTTCAAGACCCTCCGAACTGTAACAGATTTCCAATGGACGGAAGAGTGTCAAACCGCCTTCGACCAGCTAAAAGCATATCTCCAAGAGCTTCCCCTGCTCTCCAAGCCAGTACCGGGGGAAAGCTTGTACTTGTACCTAGCAGTTGGGTCTGCAGTGGTTAGTTTGGTACTCGTTCCACAGGAAGAAAAAGCGGAGCAACCTATCTACTACGTTAGTAGGGTACTCCATGATGCCGAAACTCGATACCAAGAAATCGAAAAGTTCACTTTTGCTGTTGTCATATCAGCAAAGAAACTCGGCCCATATTTTCAAGCTCATCCTATTGTCGTACTCACAAATCAACCCCTCCGAAAAATATTACAGAAGCATAACACCTCTGGGCGTTTGATTAATTGGGTAGTCAAATTAGGTGAATTCGACATCCAAATAAATCCCCGTCCGACGATCAAGTCCCAGTCGCTAGCAGATTTTATCGTAGAACGCACGGTGTCGATGGAGGAGCCAGAAGAGCCGAACCTCCTGATCGAAGAACCAACCCTGAACCAGCAACACCAAAATCCGATGTGGATGTTATATGTAGATGGCTCCTCTAATGCTGGAGGCAACGGTGCCGGACTAGTTATAATAGGGCCAGATAATTTTATTGCTGAATACGCCCTGCGCCTAGATTTCAAAGCATCCAATAACGAGGCGGAATATGAAGCCTTGATCGCTGGAATAGCCCTCACTGCCGAATTACAAGTCAGCCGAATAAGAGTCCACAGTGACTCACAATTGGTAGTCAACCAAGTAAACGGCTTTAGCGAGGCTAAGGAAGAACGGATGATCAAATACCTAGAAAAGGTGAGAAGAGAAATCTCCGTATTTGAAGAATTTCAAATAGTAGAAGTTCCCAGAACCTTGAATGCCCGCGCCGATGCTCTCTCCAAGATGGCCTCTTCCGGAATGTTCGAACAGGGAAACGTCTACACCGAGATCCTCCCTCAGCCTAGCGTTGAAAGAGAAGAAGTCCTACAGCTCAACGAGGAACCTAGCTGGATGGACCCCATAATACAATACTTGAAAGACGGTATCATGCCCCTGGACAGAAAAGAAGCTCGACGCCTAGTAGCAAGGGTCGCACATTTTGTTCTCGATGGATAAAAACTATATAAACGTTCCTTTTCATGGCCCTTGCTAAAATGCCTCCAACCCTCTGCTGCGGAGGTCGCCATGAGAGAAGTCCATGAAGGAATCTGTGGCGATCACTCGGGCGGAAAGGTATTGGCCTACAAGATCGTCCGCCGAGGTTTTTTCTGGCCAACCCTCCAGCAAGACGCTACTGACTTTGTTAGAAGGTGTGAGCAATGCCAGAAGTTCGCTACCGTGCCTCGTCTGCCAGCGGTTCCATACAGACCCATCTCCAATCCAATCCCGTTTGCAATGAGGGGAATGGATCTGTTAGGACATTTTCCTAACTCCACCAGGGGACATCGAATGATGTACGTCGCTATCGATTACTTCACCAAATGGGTTGAAGCCAAGGCAGTTAAGAAGATTACTTCCAGAGAAACTGAGAACTTCTTCTATCACGATATCATATGCAGAATCGGCATTCCACGGATCCTTGTGACTGACAACGAGACCCAGTTTGCGAGTCGAAGGTTCAAAGACTTTTGCAGAAAACTCAGTATCGACCAACGGTTCACCTCAGTCGGTCATCCGCAAGCTAATGGACAGGTAGCAGTAACCAATCGAACTCTTCTGCAAGGGTTAAAGAAACGTGTTGAGAACACCCGAGGTTCGTGGGCGGAAGAACTACCAAATCTCCTTTAGGCCTATCGAACTACTCCCAGAACCGCGACAGAAAAGTCGTCGTTCAGCCTTGCCTTTGGAGTAGATGCGGTGATACCCGTAGAGATTGGAGCACATTCCCCGAGGCTCGAAGCATACAATGAAAGGACCAATCCCAACCACCTAAGAAGCAGCCTCAACCTCATTGAAGAAACTAGAGAAAATGATCGAGTTAGGATGGCCGTGTACCAGCACAGGGTCGCCCGATACTACAATTCCAGAATAAAGGAAAGAGCGGTGAGGATGGGCGACTTGGTACTACGGCGGTCCGAAGTCTCCGACCCTCGCAATTCCGGAAAGTTGGCTCCCACTTGGGAAGGACCCTACCGTGTTACACGCACCCTCCAGCCAGGGTCATACCAATTGGAAGACTTAGGAGGCAATCCCATTCCCCGCACTTGGCACATTTCAAATTTGAAGAAATTCTACCCGTAGGCAAGAATATAATTCATTTTCATCTTTCCATTTGTTTTCAATAAATCTGCGTGTTTGTTCTTTGTCTTTGTGATATTACAGACATGTAAATATCTCCCACAAGTAATGAAGTCTCCTTTGCGATTATCCATCTCCAAAAACGATTACTCCCTAAGCATTTAACGAATCTCCACGTCAAGAGCTACGAACGAAGGATAAAAGATGTGACCCATAAACTGACGCCCCAAGAGACTCGGTAGAATGTCCATCTACTTAAAAGATATGACCCATAAACCGACGCCCCAAGAGGCTCGGTAGAGTGTCCATCTACTTAAAAGATATAATTCATAAACCGATGCCCCAAGAGGCTCGGTAGAGCGTCCATCTACTTAAAAGATATGAGCCATAAACTGACGCCCCTAGAGGCTCGGTAGAGCGTCCATCTACTTAAAAGATATGACACATAAACCGACGCCCCAAGAGGCTCGGTAGAGCGTCCATCTACTTAAAATATATGACCCATAAACCAACGCCCCAAGAGGCTTAGTAGAACGTCCATCTACTTAAAAGATGTGACCCATAAACCGACGCCCCAAGATGCTCGGTAGAGCGTCCATCTACTTAAAAGATATGACCCATAAACCGATGCCCCAAGAGGCTCGGTAAAGAGGCGGGGAGAGAGAGAGAGAGCGCTATAAAGGAGGAGGAGGAGGGAGAGAGAGGGAGAGAGTCTGTTTGGATTCTCTCGCCTTTTTTCTCTCTTTTCTAGGGGTGTAAATGGATATTCGGAAATTCGATTACCGTCCGCATCCGAATCCGTTTAAAGCGAATACTATCCGAATCCGTTTCAAGCGGATATTATCCGAATCCGTTTATGAGATATCCGGCTCTTAGCGGATGTGAATCTGGTAAATGGTATATCCGATCCGTTTAACATCAGAATTCGAGAAGTAAATCCTTTTTATTTATTATTAATAATATCATTAATATTTATTTTTAGTAATGACACGCTATCTTTTGTTTCTATAAGAAAATTGAATATTCTTTTTAGAAAAAATAAAAGAAAAACAAAAATAGCCCAAACCCATTCCATCAAAATAACCCAAACCCATTCCATCATATACAAAAAAAAAAAAGGAAAAACCCAAAGACCACTACCAACACTATCATCCATCCCCATCGCCTCCCTCTCTCTCTTGCTGCCTTTGTTTTAAAAGGAAGAAGAGGATCTCATATATTTTAGGGTTTGAGAGTTAATTTTGTGAAGAGAATGTAGAGGTCTAGTTTTAGGGTTTGGAAAATTCATTCGAGTAAGTAGGAGAAAAAAGATAAAGTGCTGCAATAAAATGTTCGAATTTACCGGATAAACGGATACGGATAATATCCGAATTCGAACAATATCCGACGGATACGAATTCGGTAATAAATATTAAATATCCGTCAAATCCGAATCTGAATCCGAATTCGGATAGTGTATACTGTAATCGAATTCGGATATAGCCATATCCGCTCCGAATTCGATCCGTTTACACCCCTACTCTTTTCCCTTTTTCAAAATATCAAATGCGCCCCCAACCTTCGTATGTATTGCGAACCTACCCTCGTTATTTGAAAATGGCAAATTTACCCCTCCTTTATGGTGGGTCACAAGAGAGAAATAAATAGTTAGCCTTTCAAATGGATGGCTTGGATTATCCCACAACCAACTAATGATTGGGCCTACGCAGTGAATGGTTGGTTAAATAGATAATTTGTATCATTTAAATAGTTTCGACAAGATGATCTCCTCCGTTCCATTGCTAGGCCATACCACCCATTGGTCGTACTCCAAATCCTTTTTGGCGGAGACGATCCCAACTGTCCAATCTTGGGTCACCTCATAAATGGGTTGTGCTCTCCGAATTATTTTCATAAGATGATCCGAGCCGTCCATCTGATGGGGCCGCAGCGTAAATGAGCGCTCCTCGCAATCTCCGTAGGGGGATCCAAATCGTCCGATTGATGGGTCACGAAATAAATTGGACTTGCCCCCAAAATCATTTCTCTAGGCCGACCGACCTGAGCTATCCATTTGATGGGGCTGCGGCGTAAATGGTTTGTGCACCCAAATTATGTCTATAGGATGATCGAAACCATCCAATTGACGGTCCATGACTTGAATTGGTCGTGCTCCAAATATCTCCTCCATAGGGTGATCATAACTGTCCATTTGGAAGGCCACAATAGAAATTTGTCGTGTCCCCAAAATCATTCCCATGGGATGATCCAAAACCGTCCAAACGATGGGCCACAGTGCAAGTTGGTTACACCCCTTAAATCAATTCCATGGGATGATTAGAACTGTCCATTTGGTGGCCATAAGACGAATGATTCAGATCCTTCTACGGTGAGGACAATACAATTCTCTTTGAAAATATGGGTGCGACCTACCTTGCTCAAAGATTTTAATATTGGGGCCATCCCATGGGTGGTTCGGATAATCCCCATGGTACGGCCTGTACCATATCAACGAATTGGCGTGAGCTTATCAAATCGATGATTCAGATTGTACATTTGATTGTCCACAATATAGACAAGGTATGCCCCACGAATGCACTTGGAATGTTGACGGTTAAGGCGTAGCAAAATGGGGTGTCTACAACTCTATAAAAGGATTAAGTACCTAGGCCCAATTTTCCAATCTTGGAGTGATCAAGATGTGTAAAGTCCTATAGCAAGTGCTTCGGCAACAGGCCTGGAGGAGAGCTCTTCACTCTCCTCTTTTGATTTAAGCATCTGGGAACTGGGACAAATTTTGGAAGAGGCGGTCCCTCAGGACAGACATTAGATGGAATTAGCAGAGTCTAGACCTTGTGTGAGGAAATGCCCTCTTTGGAAGGAACTAAGTATTCTCTTTACTAGTGACATTTTGGCTCTTTGTCACCGCCTACATTAAATGGGAGGCGACAATCTCCTCGATAAGTGAGACCTTTTTGTTTATATCTAATAGGAAGATAAATGGTTATACCAGGGTAGCATTACTTGCTTCGTACGTTTGTGCATAAATCGTGGGACCCATTTATTGGCAGTTATGGCGGTTCCTCATTAAAAAGTAGTCTTTTGGGTTTCTCCAGGAAGAAGAAAGGAAATCATATCTATAGAGTTCGTAAATGGATTCAAGCGCATCCATCCCCTCCGAAATGCGTACCTTCAAACGAAGAAGTATGGAGGCAATAGATTGCTCAACGTGGATTGAGAACAATGAAATCAAAGCCTCCATTGAATCACCTAGGGCTGCACAAAAAACCGTTCAAAACCGATAAACCGAACCGAACCGGACCTTTCGGTTCGGTTTGGTTCGGTTTTTTGGCCCCTCGGTTCGGTTACGGTTTATAAATTCACAAAACCGATCCCATCGGTTCGGTTTACGGTTCAACGAATTTTGATCCGAAAAATCCGAACCGAACCGAACCGGCAAGTGTTAGTTTGTTATAAACGTAAAAACTAAAAAACCATGCTGGAGGTATGAGAGTAAAGACTAAAGGTCGTTTTTTATTTCTTATTGGAAAGTGGGCCCAATTGGTTGAGGGGAAGAAAAATAAGAAAGGTAAAGTTGAAAGTTGAAACCCTAGCTCTCTTTCAAAATTTTTCAACGCAAGTCGTCTCCCTTCTCTCTTTGTCTCCGCCGACGGCCGAACCCTAGCTCTCTGCCTCTCTTTGTTTCCATTTCCATTTTTATTTTTTGCCCAAATCAACCACCATCACTCATTCACTCCATCAGCCACCATCATTTCTGCCCTTGATTCTTTAGTTCTTCACCAAACATCATATCCACCATTTTCGCCCATTTCCAGTGACCTAAACCATTTTTTTTTTGAACCATAAACCCCTCAGCCAATTGAACGAAGAAGATGGAGGCTTGACTCGCATCTCAAAGCGCCCAACGTCGATCATTTGGCTCCGGTGATTCACAAGTATCAGAGAAAATAGCGAAAGAGGTAATAAAGCATTTAATGTGTTGTAGAATTTGTGTTGAAAAGTCGATGATTCTCTTTTTTTTCAGCTCCTAAAAAAACCAGTGATTCTTCTTTTCCAGAGTAGAAGAAAATAATTTTCTTTTTCTGATTCAATAAGTTGTATTGACTAGGGTTATTCCACTCAAAACAAAAGCTAGGGTTTTTCCATTAAAAAAAAAAGCTTAGGTTTTTCCATTAAAAAAAAGCTAGGGTTTTTCCATTAAAAAAAGCCAGAGTTTTTCCATTTTAGGGTTTTTTCATTCAAAGAAAAAATCGATGGTTTTCCCATTCGAAGGAATTCGAATTTCGAAGCTTCAAAAGAAATGAAAAATTCAGATGTTGGACTTTCAAACCTAGACTTTGTTCTTTTCTTTCCATTTCTGCAGATTTTTCTTGACTGGTTGTTCTTCTTCGATGATGCTTAATTCAATGGCATGGGCTTTTTTATCTTTATTTACAACATGATTTGGCTTGGTTAAAAACAGATTATTTTGTTCGATTCTAGGATCTGATCTTGCATTTTCTCAGGCACGGCCTTCTTTATGAAAATTTGATTTCAAAATCCCAATCAGCTATAGTGGTTATTTCCTTGCAAAGCCATCAAAGGGTGATTTCACTGTCTCTTGTGTTTTAATTCTAGATTACTTTCTCAATTTTTGTTTTGGACCAAACAGACTTTGTATATTTTTATCTCACCAGGTACCTTTATTCTTCAACTCTCTTTTTCTTCTTTTTTTTTCAACTAGGGTTCACTGCTTCTTTTCTTTTCAATTTTTTTTATCTTGAGCTGATTTAATTGGATGTGATCATAGCATAAATGGGATTTGCTTGCCAATTTCACGGCTGATTAATTGTTACATTCCTAATTGCCCATGTTTTTCTAGTCAATTTTCTTGAATTCATTTGTTACTCATCACCTTCATCAAAACCTCATTCCCTAACAACATCTTTGGGAATTCTTCATTTTCTTATTAGATATCAAGCATGGAAGATACCTCTGGCTCTAACCCAACTGTCGAGCTGAGCTTCGATGCTGCACAAGAAACCTATGCATCAAAGTCAAAGGTGAAAAAAAAGCCTTACAAATCTGATGTGTGGGATCATTACACTAAAATTGCAAAAGTGGAAGGACACATGTCTTCTAAAGACAAGGTAAAGTGCAATTATTGTCGTGTTGAATATGTACATAGTAGTGCTAATGGGACTAGTACAATGCGCACACACTTACAAAAGTGTGAGAAGTATCCCTACAATAATGATAAGAGACAAAAGCTTTTATCCTGGCAATCAGTGACACAAAAAGAAGGAGATAATAGTCTTGTCTCTTGGAAATTTGACCAAGATGTATGTAGGGATGCACTTGCGAAGATGATAATAGTAGATGAGTTGCCCTTTAAATTTGTAGAGCATGAAGGTTTTAGGTATTTTTGTAGTGTTTTGCAACCCAGGTTCAAGTTGATCTCTCGTTTGACTGTAGCTAGAGATTGCTTAGCTTTGTATGCTGTGGAGAAGAAAAAATTAAAGGGTTTGTTGTCTAATGAAAGAATTTGCCTCACTACGGATACATGGACTTCTTTGCAAAACATGTCTTACATGTGTCTCACCGCTCACTTTATTGATAAAAATTGGAAGCTTCATAAGAGAATAATCATTTTTTGTCTAATTGCTAGTCACAAAGGTGATGTCATTGGAGGGGCAATAGAGTCGTGCATGCTTGATTGGGGTATTGAAAAATTGTGCACAATAACTGTAGATAATGCTAGTTCCAACGATACGGCTATTGCATCTTTGAGAAGAAGAATTGTTAGGACAAATGCTAGTTCACAAAATTGTTTGATGTTAGATGGTGATTTTTTGCACGTGAGGTGTTGTTCACACATATTGAATTTAATTGTGAAGGATGGTTTAAATGAGGTGAAGATGTCAATCAATAATATTCGTGGGGCAGTTAGGTATATTAGGAGTTCTCCTGCTAGAAGCCAAAGATTTAAGGAATGTGTGGAGAAGGAGAAAATCACATGTAAGAGTCTTCTTTGCCTAGACATTCAAACAAGATGGAACTCAACATACCTAATGTTAGATGCTGCATTGAAATTCCAAAAAGCGTTTGAACGGATGGAAGAGGAAGATTCATCATACTTGATTGATTTGAAGGATGCGGTTCCTACTGAATTTGATTGGGATAATGCTCGATTATTGCATAGATTTTTGAAATCATTTTACAATATGACTAATTGTTTATCTGGAACTCTGTATGTGACTTCTAATATATATTTTCATGAAGTGTGTGCAATTGAAAAAATTCTATTTGATTGGTCAAAAAATGTAGACCCATCTCTAAAATTAATGGCAATGAAGATGAAGGAGAAGTTTGATAAATATTGGGGATATATAGAAAAAGTCAACATAATGTTGTTGGTTGCGGTAGTGTTGGATCCTCGCTACAAATTAGAGTATGTGACATTTTGTTATTCAAGACTTTATAGCTCTGAAAAGGTTAATTTACTTGAAAAGAGAGTGAGGGATACATTGCTTCGTCTTTTTGAGTATTACCAAAGGGTGGACTCACTCTCATCATCTTCAAGTAGCACCCCAAAAGTAGCAAGTGACATGGATGTTGATCAACCAAGTGTTGAGGGATGTGAGCATGCAAAGTCAGATTTCTTGTCGGATTTTAGAAAGAAATTGAGACAAGACAAGGGTTTGGAATGCAAGACGGAATTAGATAGATATTTGGAGGAAGATGTTGAGGAGGGGGGGTCGACATTTGAAATATTATATTGGTGGAAGTTAAATTGTTCTAGGTTTCATGTTCTCTCACTCATTGCACGTGATGTTCTAGCTATTCCTGTTTCTACCGTTGCCTCGAAGTCAGCTTTTAGTACAGGAGGTCGAGTACTTGATAAATTTCGTAGTTCTCTAACTCCTAAGTTAGTAGAATGCTTGATTTGTACACAGGATTGGTTGCGAGCTTCACCAATTCCTATAGATATTGAAGAGAACTTACATGACTTAGAAGATTTTGAGTCAGGTATTTTTTTTCTTTGTTTTCTTTTTTAACTTCTTGTTGGCAATTTTAATTAATTCCAATTTGTGTAGATGGCGATTCTAATACATATATAATTATTTTTCTTTTTTGTAGGCATAGCTACGGATTTTGAAGCTTTTGATCTTGACTCGTGAAAAACATAACTCTTGAGTTACTTGATTCATGGTAACCAATTATTTTCTTGTAAGATTAGAGGAAAAGGGGTGCAAGATTTGATTCATGATAAATAATTAATTGAGTTACTTACTCTTAATCTCTTATGTTTATTTTTCAGAAAATACCTATGGATATTGGATTTGAGGAGAAAGGATGCAAGTTGATAGCTGGATGGCTGGATTGAGTTACTTTATTTCTGTTGATGACTTGATTTGGAATTTTGGATAATGGATATGTTCTAAAATGGATTGGGCAATGGTCTTGGATTTAGTTATTTATAACTGTTTTAATTGTCATCTCATGAACTGAAGAGAGTTGAACTATAATTGTTTTAATGTAACTGTTTCATCATTAAGATCTTTTTAGTTTTTATGGTTTACTATCTGATTTTATCATATTGCCGTGTTATAATTACATAGAGTTTTAATATCAGATTATGCATGCACTCATAATGTAACCATCTGACTTGTGACTTGTGAGCCTGGGTGATCTTCCCATTCAAAACATGATTTTCAGTTGAATCTATTGTCAGTCACTTGGCGCAATGGGTTATTGCTATATGTGGTGGAATGGGTTATTATCAGGAAATTTTGCCTCTTACATGGTGCCAGCTGCTGCACTTGGAGCAATGGGTTATTGCTATATGTGGTGGAAGGCAAGATTCTACATGTTAAACCAACAAAGCCTATATATTCTGTTCTACATTGTGTTTCAAGGGTGCAAATAATTGCATTTGTTTTAATAACTGTCTGCTAGTGTTCTGTTCATTTATTCAATTTCTTGACTCTACTACTTCACATATAATGGCTAATCATGTTATTTTTTTTCCGAAATGGTATTAATCTCCCCTCGTAAGGGCAATTATACCTATTGCTTTTGACTGAAGAAGTTTCTACTTTTTGATTGATTCCAGACTGCAACAATGTTCTGTATTTAGGGTTTCAGATTTGTAGCATATTCTTATAGTGGTTCTGGCCTGAAGTTAATAATTTGATTGCAATTTGAATGTGTATATATCATTTTTATTTCATTCAGGACTGGTCCTTTTCTGATATTATGTTTGTCACAAAGCATAATTTGGCTAATGCTGTTGCAATTTGCAAATGTGTCCAAGCAATTGGAGCAAGTATCTGCGGCTTTGACTGTATGTTTTAGGAACAATTTATAACCTATTAAGTAATCCATCTTTATACATTATGAACTTATCGTATTTCATTCTTTTCAGTACACTTGATAGTGTTTTGCTACTTACTTTCCAGTCAGCAAAAAGACATTTGTCTCAACGGCTTGAAAACTTGGATGGAAAGGTGGATGAGCAGAAGGCAATCTGGAAGGTTATCATGAATGAGGTAGGTGAAGGGATATATTTTTTCTGTTATGGACTTGTCACCAAGTGATGATGCTTGGTCAAGCTATGTTAATGTAAAGTATGTTATGCTTATCCATTGGCAATTCTTTATGGTAATTTATTCAGGTAAGCGAGGTGAAGTCAGATCTATTTCAAATTGGATTTGATATCGAACTGATCTGGTTTAGAGGTGCCTGAGTTCTTGTTTCAGTTCTTCATCAACTGAAAGAAGCAACTGAGCATTTACACTCTCCTATTACTCACAGAAGTAGTTTCCTTAAACAATTTTGAAAATTGTTCATCATGAGTACTTCGCAATTGATTGAGAAAAGTGCATTTGAGCCAATCCCTCTGATTACATTGTTTGAATTTTGAAGGGCTGCCATCTGCCACATTCAGTTGTGAAGTGCTGACATAATTCTACACCAACTACAGGTTTTGTTCCAGCAAGCTTTGGTGAACAGTATACTAAAGCAGCAGAGCCACACATTATTTTCTGAACTAGGTGAGGAGTCTTCTAGGATTTTCACAGCACCAAGATCGAATTGGTTGCCCTTCAAGCATACCGTTCATCCAAGTGAGTGATATCGGGACTGGTAAGTTAATTATAGAATTTGTACTTCATGTCTGGAATGCTTATCTCAGTAGGCCAATAGGACGAGTTTTACTAATATTGCAATTATTGTTTCACTGTACAGGATGGAAAAATTGAACTTCTTGAAAACGAACAGGTTATATATCTGTAGTCATCACAAATACTAGCTTGCCATATATATGTTTACTTCACGAAAGATTTATCAAGGGATTGATTATCTGTTTACATTGTACAGGATTTTGCTAACGCAGGTGTCTGGTATCTGTGCCAAATTGCTGAATTTGCTGGAGGGGTTAATGATGGACCCAATGCTAAGCCTTTTCAGGTCGCATATTAATGTTTATTTTTTCTTAATACGACAATTCTGTGTTTTGGCATGGGTTGCATGGCTTAATTACTTCGATTTCCATGCTGATTGCTGACTTCGGTTTGCTGGACAATTGCTATTTACATTTGACTCCTAAATGAATTGAAAATGATAAGAGTCTTAAGAGACACCGCTGCTGGTTTGCTTGCAGCCCATGGACTTGAATTCTTTTGCTGAAAATCCAAGGAAAACAGGGCCCTTTGGATTATGGCATGGAAAGATGTTTCATAATTCATATGGTGAAAAAAATTAGTGAAATTACAAGGAGTGGCCCTATTACAAGTAGTGGCCCTATTTTGGTTAACTAAATAACTAGTTACCGCTCAAATACGGATAAACCATGAACCGAACCGAACCGGTCAATAACGGTTTGGTTCGGTTCGGTTACGGTTTGGGAAAAAACCAAACCGATGGGATCGGTTCGGTTCAAGAAACACCCTTAAACCGAACCGGACCAAACCATGTACAGCCCTAGAATCACCTACTTCTAGAGAGATTGTCAAATGCTTTTTCAGAAGTCCCATAGTTCAGGGAGGATTATTTGCAAAATGGTGAGGAGCTCTTTCCCTTGACAGGCACTTGTAATGTTAAGGATATTTGTTTGCCGGTTTACAAGCTCCCTTTCTTTAAGGCTCGATTGGAGGATGAGAAAAGGGTGCGTAGAGTCAGTTAGGAAGTAAACTATCTTTTGTGTATTAGAATGCTAGAGGAACTTATTGCTGTCAAATCAGATCCAATGGAAGAAGTTCTTGTCCCTGAGTTTGCCATCATTTTCTTTTCTAGAGACAAGGAGTTGCAAATCAAGGTAAATTTTCTTTTGAGGGAGTTAAGAAACTGTACATAGAAAAGCAGTGCTAGTGAGATAGTGTAGATATAGTTAAGTTTTTGGGGATTTTCTTGATTCTAAAGTTTGGGTTTTTTGAAAAGATTTGGAGACGAAAAGTTTTTATGAGCAGAAAGAACAGAAGATCCCTTAAAGTGGAGTATTAATGGATTCGTTGAAGGAATGTTTTGAGGTTTGCTTCAATCTTGAATGATGGTTTCAAGATCTTTGAGGAAATCGCACAAGAGGGATATCTTATCTTATGGAAGGGTTGTTTTCAAGATCTTCGTTGAAGATCGCAAAGGAGTTTTGGTAGTTCTAGGAAGATCACAGAATTTTAAACATTAGAGCTTTTGGTTTGGTTTGGTTTGGTGAATTTACAGGCGATGGTAGAGGGGGAATAGTTTTGGATCTTTCTTTTAGGTTCCTAGCGTTTTCTTCTAGATCCTCATACGATGTAGCTCATGGGGGACTCCTGGTCCCTTGGTCCCTTTCTCATGTAACTCTCATATGATTTATCAATATATTTCCTGTCACCTTTCAAAAAAAATATATATATATAAACAAACCAGAACAAGTATCAGAACTGATGCAACTCAAATCCTACAGGCTGATTTGTTTATATTTTCCTGCATATCATTTAGGCTAGATTTATTTCCATTTTCTCTCATGCCAATTAGAATAGATTTATTTAAATTTCCATGCATGACCAAATATGGAATTTGTCCATTCCATGCATAATTAAATAAGGTCATTTATGATTGAGTTTACTTTTTATATTTAGGTTGCCTTTAATATGAAGGTGGCAATTTTAGATGTTTATTTTTTCTTGTATGAGATTCTATTTTTAGAATTCCTCCTAATCTATAGAAGGAGGCGGATGAGACATGTATTGGGACTTTGATTATTGAATGAAATTTGCCTTTAGGCTTTTGAGTTCTTTTGAGAACTTTTGGTTGCTAGGATTAGTACCTGCAGGAGTATTTTCTAATTTCACTCTGAGAAACTCGACTTCGACGGGATCGAAGTAAATCACATCCCCTTCGACGGTGATCAAAGTATTCTATTCCCTATGACGGTGTTCGAAGGGCCTCTTTTTTATTTATTTTATCAATCTTGAATCCGCTGCTGCGCTACGAAGAGCGTCCAGATTTTTGGATTGCATCAGTTGGTATCAGAGCTGACTCCTTTGGTTGAAGAAAAAGATTGGCAGTGAAGTTTGCGTGGATTCATGATGGCTACAGATTATCTTCGATCACTTCAGAGAAGAGTTGCAGAGTGCCAAGATTGGGACGTAACACACAAATTAAAATCGTATTATTATTACCTAGAGGAAGAAATCATAAATTGGGACTCACCACCGATCTATAATGAATATTCAGAAGATGGGTATTTAATTTTTCCAAAGAGTTTAGATAAATCGTTAATTCTTGATGGTGACAAAGCGATCAATGATTCACTTGAAAAGATAGTTGATGCGCCCAATAAAAACATGACTGTAGAAATTAAGAAAATTGGATATGATGGCTTGGAGATTGAAGTGATAGGTAAGTACAGGAATATTATGTTGAATTATTTAGCAGTTCATATTGATTCTTTTTATTAGATCATACATCGAAGCCTGCAATGAATATTTATGACTCCAAGCTAATTCAAGATCAAAAGGGATTATATTTTCTTCTTCGGGATTACGAAGCAAGATTTGATCTTCAATAGTTTCAATTGATGATCTTTCTTCGTTACTTTAAAACTAGAGGACGAGTATTTTTAAACCATAGAAGAATGATGGAGGCGAAGACTACCGAAAGCATGTGTTGTTTGAAAGATTCAAATCAGAGGACGGATTTTTTCCAACTCGGGGAGACTGATGCAACCCAAATTCTAAGGGCTGATTTGTTTCTATTTTCTTGAATATCATTTAGGCTAGATTCATTTCCATTTTCTCTCATGCCAATTAGAATAGATTTATTTCTATTTCCATGCATGACCAACTTTTTATATTTAGGTTGCCTTTAATACGAAGGTGGCAATTTTAGATGTTTCTTTTTGCTTGTATGAGATTCTATTTTTAGAATTCCTCCTAATCTATAGAAGGAGGCGGATGAGACATGTATTGGAACTTTGATTATTGAATGAAATTTGCTTTTAGGCTTTTGAGTTCTTTTGAGACCTTTTAGTTGCTAGAATTATCACCTGCAGGAGTATTTTCTAGTTTCGCTCTGAGAAACTCGACTTCGACGGGATCGAAGTAAATCACATCCCCTTCGACGGTGATCGAAGTATTCTATTCCCTACGACGGTATTCGAATGACCCATTTTTCATTTATTTTATCAATCTTGCATCCACTACTGTGCCACGAAGAGCGTCCAGATTTTTGGACTGCATCAAAAACTCTGCAATGAGATTAGATATCAAAGAGTTACAAAGCACTTAGGCCATGTTTGGATACATCATGTTTTTGTATTTGGATTTGGATTTTTGGATACACAATACATCAATCATATTCATGCTCATTTTGTAAGAGAGAGAGGGAGGGAGGGAGGGACATCTTGCACTAAGATCAAGGAGCAGCCATGGTGAAAGTACTTGCCACAAATATGGATTTCCAAATAATATCTTGTAGAACAAATTTGAAACTCAGATCTTTTTTTTCACTGTTGTAGCTGATTTGGAAATTTAAAGATTTGATCCACATCCAAATCCGGGCGACATGTGAGAAATCCAAATCTAAATCTTGTGGGTATCCAAACGTGGCCTAAAGGACCCAAATCGCCATCACTGCCATTCACTACTTTGCAGTGGAAAAGGCTGACCTTAGCATATGCGTATGCTGGAGATGGGAAAAAATTTGTTGGCTTCCTTGCCAATCCTTCGTTCAGTGGGCAGCTGTTCCATGCTGAGTACAATGAGTATAACCCATATTACAGAGGAATTCTCTAATTTCCTTAGCACTACTGTTACTGGCTTGAAGCAACCGTTCATCTTCCTCATATATGAGATAAGGGGCTTTGGTTCCCTTTTTGGATAGTAGCCTTGTGGCTCCTCTCAAAAAATGGTATTCCCAGCCTTGAACATCAATTTTGAGCAACAACACTGGTTCTGATTCAGGAATTACTTGATCCAAAGGGATAGACGTTACCTGTAGTGCTATTTCTTCATTTGACTTGAATGCTAATTTTGCACCACTTTCAAAAACAACAGTGTTGTCGTCAACCCACCGACTGATTCAATGAAAGAAATAAAGCAAGTAAATGTTAGTGAAAAAGATGAGAAGACCAATATAGATAGCTCAGCAGCCACCATAAGGTCGGCTAATGATAAAATTAAGGGAAAGTTGTATGCAGGGACGGGGCCAAGGGGGGTCCAGGGGAGGCAATTGCGCGCCCTGAAATCTGGAAAAATTTTAAAATCTATGGAATAAGAGTTTTTCATAAAGTTAACCCCTCTTCTATGAAAATCAATATTGCCCTTTTTCTACCTAGATTACCCCCCCACACCCTCTCTCTCTCTCTCTCTCTCTCAATATTAATCAATGCCCTCTCTCTCGTTTCAATTGATTTGCTGAGGGGAATGACACATTATCTGCATGATTGTATATGATGTAGGCCCGTATTTGACAAATAGTACACCACAAGACAATCAAAACCGTCCATTTGATTAGAGTAACAAGATTTTACATGGCGTAAGCCCGTATCAAAAACATTGTATTGTACGGGTTGCACCACAGGATGATCTAAACCGTCCATTTTTGATGGGCCAAGACAAAAATAGGTCGTGCCCAAAAATTCATTTATGTGGGAACATAATATGATGTACACCTCTATATATTAGAGGGCTAGGATCATCCCATTTAAATGAATTTAACCTATTAACGTTGTGGCCCATCAAATGGACGGTCTGGATCATCCTATAGCATGGCCTGTACAATACTTTTTGAAAAATACTGGACTATACATGTGAAAACTCTCTACTAGTTAATTATGAGATTTTATATGTTGTATGAATGTAAAGTCAAGTATTTTTTTAAAAGTAGGGCCTAATTCATAAGATGATCCAAACTGTTCATTTGTTGCACACGATATAAGTAGGTTGCACACCTGCACCCGTAAATCATCTCCATAGGATGATCCTAACCCTCCGATCTATAATGGGATTGCTAGCTATAGAAACCTCTATAGATTGAATGGTTAGGATCATCCTATGGTGATGATTTACGTGATACAACATATTTATGTTGTGGTGGCCCAATAAATGAACGGTTTGGATCACGTATGAAGTGGACCCCATAGTATATTTTGAAAAATGCTTGACTTTATGTGAACGCAAAATATAAAATTTTGAATATTATTGGGATTTTCAAAGTAGAAAGTGATCCTCTTGGGGGGCCTTGGAATTTATTAAATCACCAATATTCTTGGGCGATGGATAGTGGGCCCTACTACATCAAAATTTGAGGTGTAAAATGTGGCCTCCACCTCATGCATAGGTTAGGGCCTATCAAATATGAAGTGTAGAATGGTGGGCCTCAACATGCTATAACAACCTTCTTTGCGACCTTGCCCCCCCCCCCCCACCCACCCCTAGAGCAAATTCCTGTCTCCATCCCTGGTTGTATGGGATGAAAAAATGTTTTAACTTTCTGATCATTCAGCACACATAATAGAACATCCTTGAAAATAAATTTTTGTTACCGCATCATCCATAGCATAAAGCAAAGTTTATCAAGTATCTGCAAATGAAACTGATATGGCTCAAGCTAGATATAAAAGACATCAAAATGCATTCACTGGCTAGTAAAGTCATCTGTGGTATATATATATATATATATATATATATATATATATAGAGAGAGAGAGAGAGAGAGAGAGAAAGAACGGTTCCTACACATACGTGTAGATAAGTTATCTACACACTAGCTTAAAATACAGTGGGGGCCACATTATTTGGGTGATCCAAACCATTCATTTTTAAGGCCCTCACATAGATAAGGGTGTCCACAAAAAATCAGATCCATAGGATCATACTAATCATTCGAACTGTGGAGGCAAAAAATGGACTAATTTGTGAAGGTTTAAAGACATCCATTTTACCTCCACAAATCGTAGGGTTGGGATGATCCAATGGATCTGATTTTTTGTAGACACCCTATCTATGTGAGGGCCTTTAAAATGGATGGCTTGGATCACCCAAACAATTTGGGCCCCCACTGTATTTTAAGCTAGTGTGTAGAGAACTCTCTACACATATGTGTAGGAACCGTTTTCTCATATATATATATATATATATATATATATATATATAGAGAGAGAGAGAGAGAGGAAAGTGTCTCTAGTCTCTCCCCTAGATAAGCTTATCTACTCCTCCCTTTAAAAAAACACAATGGGCCCACGCTATTTGGATGATCCAAAGCATTCATTTGATAGGTCCTAACATAGATAGGGTGTGCCCAAAAAATCAGCACCAAAGGGTCATCCTAGAACTTCATTTTGTTGGGCACACCGTGTCCAAAATGGACGCATATAAACGTGGACGTTTATATGTGTCCATTCTGGGTACCACAAGGCACCACAAAACGAAGTTATAGGATGACCCTTTGGTGCTGATTTTTTGGGCACACCCTATCTATGTTAGGACCTATCAAATGAATGCTTTGGATCATCCAAACAGCGTGGGCCCACTGTGTTTTTTTAAAGGGAGGAGTAGATAAGCTTATCTAGGGGAGAGACTAGAGACACTTTCCTCATATATATATATATATATATATATATATATATATATATATATATATATATATAACTTGCTGACATCGAGTGTTAGATACATTTTAGCAACTCCATTCCACTCTAAAAGCCAACACAGTGTATTTATGCTAAACCATTCAAACATTTTTAGATTAAAGAAAAAAAAAATAGCTTATAAATCTATTTACACCCGACCTTTTACACATTTCCTGATTAAAGCAAAAAGAAAAAAAAAAGTGCTTACGAAAAAAAATCCTAGCTTATAAATCTATTTACATCCTAGCTTATGGATCATCCTAACCCTTCCATTTGTGGAGGAAAACATGGGCAGATTTGTGGACAAACAATATCTGTCAATTTTTCCGTCCACAAATGGACACCCTAAGATGATCCAATGGAGCTGATTTTTTGTACACACCCCATCCATGATGGGGCCTTCCAAATGAATGCTTAGGATCACCCCCAAAATTTGGGCCCCCTATGGTTTGTGAGCTTTGCTCAGATAAGCTTATCTAAGTAAGCTTTTATATATATATATATATATATATATATATATATATATATATATATGTATGAGGAAAATGATTGTGAGCTTGAAGCTCATATAGCTTATATGAGCTTGAGGGCCCAAACACATGGGTCCCACATTTTTTGTGGTGATCCAAACCATTCATTTGCAAGGCCCCATCATAGATAGGGTGTGTACCAAAAATCAGCTCCATTGGATCATCATAACCCCTCCAAAAGTGGAGAGCAAAAATGGGCAGACTTGTGGCAAATGGTGTCTGCCATTTTGCCCTCCACTTTTGGATACGTTAAGATGATCCTATGGTGCTGACTTTTTGTACACACCCTATCTATGTAAGGGCCTTTCAAACGAATGCTTTGGATCATCCTAACAATGTGGGCCCACATATGTTTGGGCCCTCAACCTCATATAAGCTATATGAGCTTCAAGCTCACAATCATTTTCCTCTCTCTCTCTCTCTCTCTCTCTCTCTCTCTATATATATATATATATATATATATATATATATATATATATGAGAAAACATTTCCTACACACTAGCTTAAAATACAGTGGGGGCCCACATTGTTTGGGTGATCCAAACCATTCATTTGAATGGTCCTCACATAGATAGGATGTCTACAAAAAATCAGCATCCCAACCATTCAAATTATGGAGGCAAAAAATGGACTAATTTGTGAAGGTTTATACACGTCCATTTTACCTCCACAAATCGTAGGGTTGGGATGATCCTATGGATCTGATTTTTTGTGGACACCCTATCTCTATGAGGACCATTCAAATGAATGGTTTGGATCACCCAAACAATGTAGGCCCCCACTGTATTTTAAGCTAGTGTGTAGGTAACTTACCTACACAAGTGTGTAGGAAATGTTTTCTCATATATATATATATATATATATATATATATATATATATATATATATATATATATATATAGCTTCCTCTAAACAATTTAGGATGTGCCAATTGATTTTTTGGCTATGTTAATTTGAGCCTGATCCAGTACAATTTTTGGACCATATGATATATAAACCATTTCCAAATTAGATCCAATTGATCCAACTATTGTGCCCATGTCTTGTAAAATGAAGTTCGGACCTTTTGGGTCTATCAGACCGTCCAGTCCACCGACACCCTACTAAATTTGTGAAAATGCCATTAACGCCATACATATTATATCACCACGTTTCAATGCATACCAATAGCTTTGCCAGATATTGTTTGGCTGTCAACACAAATGGCATCCTCGAAGATATGGTCATACAGATTATATCACCACGTTTCAATGCATGCGAATATCTTTGCCAGATATTGTTTGGTTGTCAACACATATGGCATCCTCAAAGATAACGTCATATTGATTATATCTCCACGTTTCAATGCACGCCAATATCTTTGCCAGATATTGTTTGGTTGTCAGATTTATTAGCGTCACTGTATGTATCGTCAATTTCGATGGCATTTTCCCTATATAACAAGGCCCCTTACCCTACCTCTACCTAAGCCTTTTCTACTTTCTTTAGATAGTTTTCATGCCAAGTCTCCAAACCAAGCCTTTTTTGGTATCGTGGTCCATTACGATCAACGCCATAGAAGTTGAGAAGTTGTGACAGGGTCGTTCTATACGAGGTTCTTGTAATGATCCAACTCGAGAGAGTCCTTGCCAAACGATATTATGAAATGGGTGATATAGGAAAAGAAAATGTGGGGACATCGCAAGCAAGGGTGGTCTACTTCCAAGCATGGTTGTCTCAGTCAGCAACTTGATCAAAATAGAGGTAAACAAAGAAAATTCATCCATTATTTGTGTTTGTATGTTTATGTATATGTTCGTGTCTATATGTGCGCACATGTGTGTGCTCATGTATTTATGTGTGCTTGTATGAAGAATTTTAGAAAGGGATTTTTATCTATTAGTATTTAATTTATAAAAAAATGATTAGCAAAAAACAATAGTAATTTTTAGAAAAAAAATCTATTAAGTATTTATTTTTGTTGCAAGCATTACATGAACTTGTTTTCTTCAAAGAGACCTTTTGAGTAATGCTAAAAAGGCAATCTTTTTGTCTGATTATTTTGTTGTTGTGTCCCTAAATTTTTTTTATTAAAAAAGTTGTGCACATATATATGTGTCATGCGTCAAAGAGAGTAGAAAAATAAGCGGCAAGTCAGATTGTCGCGTGAGAACTATGCCGAGAGGATGTGACCGACATCGAACAGAGACTTGTCCCCTTATTATTATGCCTCAAGTGGGTAGATTGGCAACGAAATTTGGTCGGCGACAAGATTCGACCCGCTGTTAAAAAGATCTAATTGACATACAATTAATTAACAATGGCATTTGGTTAAAAGTGTACCCCTCTATATTTTATTCTTTACAATTTGAAGTTTTAGAGGAAGAAACCTTTTACAAGAAACTAGTGTGGGCATTTCAAGTTGTTTTTTCTTACAAAATGTAATGATGCGATATAAAACCCTGATCTAAAACCCTGCTCTACCACTATTCCCTCTACAGACGGTACTGCTCCGATGATTATTGAGGCCCCCATGACTCTAGACAGCTTGTCGGATGCAGACCGAGCTTTTGTTGATTCATTGATGGTCCAGATGACTCCACCCTTCGATGGTCACAACCAGATTTCTTCATCATCTGATGCAGTCCCTCCAGAGAGCGTGCCACCATCCTCTGCTAATGATCCACCGGTTGCTGCTACTCCATCTACACCTCCACAGACCGATTCTCTTGTTGCACTGATAGCCTATGATGGAGGGGACTCTTCAGAATATTTTCCTTCCCTATGATTATAGACATGTTAATATTTTCTAGATGATTTGGCATATTCTTTCTTTATTCTTTTTGGGTATATATGCATTGGTTGATCCTCTTTTGGTGGATTTTATTTTTTCTATACACATGGTTACACATCTTTTTTATTAGATTAGTGCTAATAGTGCTCCTGTACCTTTGGTTAAAGCATCCACAAACTATAAAATAGTGGAAATGTTGCTATAGAAAAATGACCCTCTCAAGTCCCAACAAAATCAGTTTCCTAAGTATGAGGTACTCTCAAGTCCAAATAAAACTCTCTCTCTCTCTCTCTCTCTCTCTCTCTCGCGCGCGCGCGCGCACGCGCACGTGCGCATTGTTGCGTGCCTTTTCCAATGTTTGAATCACTATAAGAAACACACTCATTGGCGAGAAACAAATCAGTTGCTGAAGTCACAAAATTTGTCGTTATATCTTTTTATCTACATAAGATGTTCTGTAACAATAGTTGGCATTGGTAAATCAATTTAGAGCAAGATTTTGTGATAGTTAACTAGTTATTAAAGGTTGATATAATTCCAAAAAAACTAACATAAGCCAACAAAAAAGGTATGATGAGCCATTTGAAAAGGTGAGAAATGTCATTATCAAAGCAAGGGACCGAGGATATCTTTTCCCTTTCGAGATATTGAGAAAAAAGGGTGAGAGTAGTAGTACTTCCCAATAAATAAAGGGAAGTGATATATCCGTCCCTTTTGATCACCAGGAACACCCCCTGTCAGTGTTTGTGGCAATCAGGGGCATTGAATTCTTTTGACAAAAGTATAACATCACCTCTTTAGTCATTGATACACTGACAAGGGGTGTTCCTGGTGATCAAAAGGTGTGGCTATATCATTTCCCTAAATAAATCATTGAGTATTAATATGACAAAAAAGAACTTTCATGCTTGCATATGTTAAATAGAAATTTAATCTTAATGATGATTTAATTAATCCTTATTTGAAGCAAAAGTCACATATCATTTTAAAACACCATTCAAATCTTTTTAAAATTCCAAAAAATATATACGATCTTT
The DNA here is from genome assembly GCF_043159265.1 of Tasmannia lanceolata. NCBI lineage: Eukaryota > Viridiplantae > Streptophyta > Magnoliopsida > Canellales > Winteraceae > Tasmannia > Tasmannia lanceolata. Next base: position 63,638,683 of record NW_027518695.1, on the reverse strand, counting down.
GGGACGTATGCCTAGCTTTTTAGAGTATACGGTCACGTGTCCCATAACTTAGTTTGCAACTCTATCAATTTTTTAATCCAAAGTTGGGAGATTCAGAAGAGGTAACCTACAACTAAATTTGATCCAAATCTAAGCCAGACGCTGTTGATTGTGGTTTATAGTTAATCCTTTTTTATCCACTGTAAAAGATTAAATATTGATTATCAATTTGATTAGTTTGTTAACACTATAAAGGAATGATCACAAGTTATGTCTAAATTGCGCAATTAAGTCGCAACATTATGGAGTTTGATGAAGATTTTGAAGCGTAATTTCTAGACTCGCTTAAATCTGTCAAGAATTCAAACAACAAAGACTAGAAGGGATAAATTGACTTTCTTATAATTTGAAATGATCGGCAATCATTGATGAAGATTTGAAGGGATAAAACCTCCAAACTTTCAGGCATAATCTAGAATCGCATACAAATCGGAGCTCCCCACGAAAAAGACTCTAAGGGATAAATTGACACTATTACAACTCCGACTTATTTGACAATCATTGACGAAGATTCTAAAGGATGAAACCGCCAAACTTACATGCACGATCTAGGATGGCATACAAATTGGAGCTCTCTTGTGTCAAAATTACTGAAAGTGAAAGATCCACCCTAGCATCTATAATGATAACCAGAGACCCCTCTATTGAACACGCACACGCACATGCACACACTCTTATTAAAGAGCTAAGAGAACTCTCCGAACTTCCCAGATTAACGTAAACAACCCACACGTAACACTAATAACACCATCTCATCCCCAAAAAACCTCTTGATAATCAGTTAACTAACCTAAACTCCTAACTTCTCCGACAAATGTAAACACTCCCCAAATAACCAAATTAACTCCATAAAATATTGTATTAATATAATAATTACTATTTAAAGTTTCACACTCCATCTAATCAACATTCACACTTCAACTCTCTATACTCCTTGGGGATCACCATAAAATTTTGTATTCGCATAGTAATCACTAATTGAAGTTACACAATACATCTAATCAACATTACTTCAAAGGGAGGCATATTGTCATTGCCAAGAGAGAGAGAGATATTGATCAATTTACTACAGTCAAGGTTTTAAATTTTGGACCGAAAATTTGAATTTCGGTGAGGACCGAAAGCGAAACGTTCCAAAACCAAAATTGCCGAAATTTCAGAAATTTCGGTCCAAAGTTTCGAAATTTCTAGAAATTCGGCGAAATTTAAGATAAAATTTTATTTTTTTATTCCTTTACAGAATTTCAGGCAAAATTTCGGCCCAAAGAACGTCATTTCAAGCGCTCGTTACCAAATTTCGGGACTTCAGCTAAAATTTCGGTTTCGGATAGAACCGAAATTACCTCCGAAACTGAAATTTAAAACCTTGACTATACTACTATGAGATTATAATCAAATTAACTATAAGAGACATTGGACCACCTCATAGTAATTCCTTCCCACAAGAAGGGCATTTTGGTAATCAGCTGGCACCAGCTTAACATACATCAGGTGCATTATGGTACTTTTTACAAAACAGTAAATCTGGACAGGGGTGATGATAAATTCACATCCAATTTAGGATAATTCGCACCCCTTGAAAATCAATTAATGTGGTTGATTTTCACGTTTTTCACCTTAAATGGTGTGAATTATCCTACAGGTAGTGCGAATTTATCATCGCCCCAGAGGAAACACGACTCGTCGCGCTTATAAATAGCGAACAAAAAAATGTATTCAGAACCAGAAAACGTCGGAGAGAGAGCTTTGTTCGAGAGAGAGGGAGAGTGAAATACCATAGTCAGAGAGAGTATTTGAGCTCTGTCCTCTGAAATTTTGTAGTTCATGTCCTATCATCAGATTCTTGCGAAAAGTAGTAATTTTCCGGCATGTATAATCTTTTGTTCTTTTTTGCTATCAGCTCTTTTTCCCCTGCAGCATGTCTCGTTTTGATATATTTTTACTGTATCTATTAGGTGTGGGTTTCGAATATTCTTGCGATGAGAAGGATGCTTTGAGTTTTATGTTATGAGAGTGGAGAAATCTTCATTTTTAGTGAGAAAATCTCGAGATCAGTTTCTTACTGCTATGTCATGTTGTCTTATTTCAAAATCTAGGGTTTGTAGTTGTTGCATGTTTAGTAGGATTTGTTCTCTCTTTTAGTCTTTTTATTTTGATGTTGGTTCAAGTTTGCAGGAGAAAATCTTGAGATCAGTTTCTTACTACTATGTCATGTTTTTCAGATGTCTTGATTAGTTTAATTTCAAAATTTAGGGTCTGTAGCTGTTGCATGTTTAGTAGGATTTGTTTTCTTTGTTTTTTGTTTTTTTATTTTGATGTTGGTTCGAGTTTGCATGATGTGTAGAAATGAGGATCTACTCATGGTTTTAAATTTCACGGATTTTGGACCGAAATTTCGGATTTCGATCAACCCCGAAAACGAAATCGCAAATACCCAAAACGTTACACGATTTCGATCGACATTTTGAAATTTCTGTCGAAATTTCATTTTTCCGAAATTTCATCCAAAATAGGAAAATAAACCAAAAATCATTTTTAAATTATTTAATATTTTCCTGAAATTTCATCCAAAATTGCCAAAATTTCAGCCATAAGATAAAATATTATATTTAATGGTTTCGTCAAATTTTGGCTGAAATTTCGGTTTCGGTGAGGACCGAAACACATTCCGAAACCTAAATTTGAAAGCATGGATCTATTACATATTTTAATTCTACGCAGTTATTTATTTATTTATCATTTCTTTATTTTATTTGTATGCGTGTTCGTGATTCCATGGTTTATTTGAGTACTATTCTTGACACGTGATTGTGTTAGAAAGAATGATCTGATGTTATTTTTTCTTTCCTTTGAATCCATGCCTTGTGTTTTTTTTCATTTTTTCATTTTTTTCTTCATTTTTTTGTTTGGACTTTGGGCTTGGGCCCAATTGAGTTGTCCTATTAAGGAGTTTGACCCAACTCAACAGAGGCAATTGCCCTCCTGATGCTGCAAGTAGCTCTACCCCTGCTTGTGCCTTATTTTGGGGAATTTCTTCAAGGGATTGGATCAGGCTTCGAATTGTACATCTTTGAGAGAGAATTTTATTTGTGAGCTTCGTGAGCGATCCACCCTTGTTAGAGGGTTTTGTATTTTCATTTTCCTTACAGTCACTTTGTATCGATCAGTGTTTGAAGACATGGAGCCATCTCCAAGAGCGACTGTTGGGAGACAGAGAGCTATCTACGACGACAAGTGGTGAGGGTCGGGGCCACCTCGGTTGTAATTGGTTTAATCCTCACCGTTAAGGGGATTGGGTTAGTGATGCCACCAAAGGTCATAGCGGAGTGGAGTAAGCCTCAACGTGGATTTTGAAGACCGAACCATTATAAATCGCGGTGCACTCTCTTTACTCTCTCTCTCTCTCTCTCTCTCTCTCTCTCTCTCTCTATCTTTTTAAAACCCAATTCACCCCATCCCCCCTCCTTGGGGTTGCCATACTCTATACTTGGGCCTAAACCTTGGAATTTCAATTACTACTCCATGGATTGGCATGAGTGATTTCGATATTGTTAGACAGGTTAAAAAGAAGTTCGGTGGTGCTGATCCATCCCTTCATGACATGGAAGAGTTTAATGAATGAATAGATATGTGCACTCTTTATTTTTGAATGATATATGCACTCTTCTGACATTAAAGCCATTGGAAACTTGCACTCCTGGAACAACAAAAACAAAACAAGATATAGGAAGTGATGGGGGCCAAAAACATCCCCCATACATAGATCAACCCATGGCATCAACGCAAGCCCACATGCTCATTACCCAACAAAGGGTAATAAGGTCACCACAGCCTAAAAGAAGGAAAGATCAAGTATAAACTTTACCCAACCACAATCTTGCACATGTCCAAGGTCATAAAGGACAGGGCAAAGTTTGATCCACTTATAGGCTAACACCTATCCCCAGGGGCAAAAGGGTAATCCAATACCCAAAACTCTACTATAAAAGGCCTCCTAAGGCTCAAAGGTAAGGGTCTGAATTCCAAAATTTACTATTCACAGTATACTTTCCTTTTCTATTGCACCAACTGACTTAAGCATCGGAGGGCCTTCCTAGAGTAACCACTCCAGGTTGGTCATCTGATTGTTTGTTACCTCACGCAGGACTACTTCAGCCCTGCTCACAGTACTGGCCTACCTTAGCTCTTCCCAAGCCACCTAAACAGATCACTAATTTGGACCGCAATAGATTGGCGCCATCCGCGGGACACAGACAAGAAGCTATTACAGATCTAAGAACATGGTGGTTAAGAAGACTGGACAAGCCGTATCAAACCGAGCTATTCAACCAACATCTAGGAACAACCCTCAGACTCCACGTCTTGCATCTCAGGTGGTAGTTCACCCTCCTCAAATAGAAAGACAATCTTCGTACTTCCCAAACCTCATGCGCAAATTACAGCGCCTACTAATGGACAATACCATGCACTAGTCCAGCAAGTGGCTACCTTGGCAGAACAATACCATAATTTTTGGTCCAACACCAGGCTCTTCGGGAAGATCCTCCTAATCGAGGAAGGGGAGACAATCCCGAGCTACCTCATCCACCAGCCAGTCGCAAACAACATCACAGATCATCAGGAAGGCAAGAACCTTGTCCCAAAGGACAACCGGCATCATCTGTCCAACATCGTCATACTGCGAGTCCATCACGGACCACTCATGGGCGCCGATCTCAAAGAAATCATCCTAACGGGCATCGCACTCAAAAGAAGGGCACTAGTAGTTGATCAGACTCCGCCTCAAGCCCTGCAGTGGACACCGCTGCTAGGAAGACTAAGAAATTCAATAGGAGAGCTGACCGTGTGGAGCGGAAACTGGAGAAGATTGACCATCGAATTGAAGAGCTGGCCAGGGGGCGTGAAACATTTGATCGGAAGCCCTTCACTAGCGAATCCCCCTTTACAGAGAGAATCCTAAGTGACCCCACTCCTCACGGGCTCCAAATGCCTCCGGTTCCCAGTGTAATGGTACCACTGATCCAATCGATCACATTGAGACTTTCTGAACTATGATGCTATTTCACGAAGCTTCAAATGCTTTCCTATGTAGAGCTTTCCCTACGACTTTGGTAGGAGCAGCAAGGGATTAGTACGCTCGCATGAAGCCCAATTCCATTGATTCCTTCACATAACTAGGGGACAGCCTCACAAGGCAATTCATGAGTAGTGGGCGACCTCGCAGAACGACCGCCTCACTAATGGCGATAAGACAAGAAGCTAACGAACCGCTAAAGTCGTTCGTAGGCTGATTCAACAGAGAAGCATTACAGGTGTGAACATGCTGCTCGTCGGTGCCAATTTTGAAGACTTTAAGCGTTTGGTAGCCCGCAAGACACCTTTTTCCCTGGCCGACCTCATCGCAAAAGCAAACAAATTTATCTCCGTCGAAGAAACAATAGTAGCCCTAAGGCCAGGGACTGGCCCCAGGGCTCCTGAGAAGAGGAAGGGCTACAAAGATGAGGGAGCGGAGCAAGGGCCCTCGTAGAAGTCCCGACGAGAGGACAAGCAACAAAAAAGGGAAAAGAACCCGCGTAGGAGAGAAGAAAACTACACCCCCTCAACACCTCCAGAGCCTAGATACTAGCGGCCATTAGAGAGGAAGACTTCCTCAGGTGGACGGTGAAAATGCAATCCAAAGGTAACAAGCGGGATAAATTGAAGTACTGCAGATATCACAAGGATCACGGGCACGACACAGATGAGTGTCGGCACCTAAAGGAGGAAATTGAACTCTTGATCAAAAGAGGACACCTTACGCCAGAAGACCGATGTAGTCTTAGGAGATCTACAATGCCAAGAGATCAAAATAGGTCGTCCTCACAAAGGAACCCCCAGAGAGAGGAGCAGCCTTTCCAACCTACCAGGGTCATAAACACAATCCTTGGAGGGCCAACTGTAGGAGGAACCCCGTCCGCAGCACGCAAAGCATACGCTCGACAGGTCAATGCAATACATGCCCCAATAAAAAACCAGGAATGAGAATATTATCCCTTTTTCCGTTCTCCAGAGGCGAGGCCATCGTAGATGGTGTTGATATTTTCGGCTATTTTAGGTGCTTCCGCCCCTTGGTCTGGTGATCTTTGGCAGCTGCTTTCTGCTTTGTATTCGGGAGAGTGCCGACGATTGGGGGAGCGGTGTTCGCCTGATGGTCGGCGGACTTCAGACTTGGGCTACTGGTAGTTCTTGGCCGGATTCTGTAGATAACGATCGATTCGGCCAAGCCTTGCGAGTCTTTCGATCTCGTTTTTGAGGTGATAGCAGTTGTCCGTGGTGTGGCCATGGTCCCGATGGTAATGATAGTATTTACTGGTGCTCTTCTTTTTCCCGGTCTTCCTCATCTTTTCAGGCCATCGTATCGATTCTCTGTCTCGGATTTCGTACAGAATGTTGGACATCATGGTGTTCAAAGGGGTGTAGTTGACCATTTCAAAGGGAGAGACATGGGCTTGGTGATTCAGTCGATCATTATATTGTGTCTGCTTGTGGTTCGGGCCCGACCTTGATTCGTCTTTTCTCTTTTCTCATCCTCGAGTGATATCTAGCTCTCTTTCCATAGCGAATGACTCTTCATTGTTGATGTAACGGTAGGCACTGGCCATGAGCTCTTGGAGGTCGCACGAGGGATTAACGTTCAAGGAAACTTTCATATCACGGTCTCGAATGGCGTGTCGAAGGGCGGCACGGACCATGTCGAAATTAGGCTCATTGATTTGATGAAGTTCTGAGCAGAACCGGCTGATGAACTTTCAGAGGGTTTCATCACGTCCTTGTCTTAAAGCCAAGAGGGTGTCCGCTGGTTTTTGTCGGGGCCGACTATTCACACAATAGGTAGCGAATTCCTTCCCGAGCTCATGAAACGTTTCAATGGAGTTAGGCTTTAGTTGGCAGTACCAGTTGCTCGTGTCCTTCTTTATGTATGCGGAGAAGGCTTTGAGCATTGTTGCATCAGTTGCATTTTGAAGTACCATCACCCAACGGTAAGTCCGAAGGAATTCTAGTGGGTCGGTGTAGATCCGCGATCTCGGACGGCGGGGGACGGGTCCCCCCTGATCCTTCAATCTCCACATGAGAATGAGAGCTCTACCAAGGACCTCTTGAAATAAAGTACCCTCATAGCATGAGTATGGCGGTGTATGTGATATCTCTTGATTCGGAGACAAAGCCCCAGAACCAAGACGTACCTAAAAATATGAAGAGTCGACATCCATGGATTGAGGCCATAAAACTCATAAAAATAACCTATTTGCAATGGATAGCCAGAGAAGAATGGGTCCGTGCCTGGTTACGACTGGGGAAGGTGTTAGGCACCCCACTCGCCCGAGCGCACTCGGTCTCTTATGCCACTTTTATTATTTTCGAAGAATTTTGGGCAACGATCATGTGAAATGAGAACAGGTATCCCCGATAAGACGTCTACCTAAGCATGCATGACCCGTGGATGGGCAAAAGAAAAAATAAAACATCCAAGTCCTATGGAGGGTTGATATCAGTGTCATCTGTCATTGGAATGAACACTAGAATCCGTCGTCTCCTCCTCTTAAAATGAAATTACATATACAATGCTAAAGTGCATACATCAATATCATGAGAGGCGGAGAAGACTAGTGTCGATCCAATAACAGATAATCATGCTACATGTCTCCACACATCACATCTAATCCTAACTCATCACATCTAAGAAAGCGGTAAACATACGCATGCATAGCTACAGCTAAGCAGGTAATGACAGATATAATGAGATAAGATAAACAGAAAAGCAGTAAATAACTAGAGCTAAGCAGGTAAGCAAGAGATAATAAGCAGGTAAGAGCTACAGGTAAGCATGTGAATAACAAGTAAATACATGAATGAGCAGGTAAATACTATAGCTAAGCATATGATGAAAGAGAGTAATCAAAATAATAAAGAGATAAACAAACTACAACTAAGCATGTGAATGGGCATGTAAACTACATAAAAGATACAAACAAACAAAACAAGAAAATAAACACACTAGCATACAAGAGATAATGATAAACACTCAAGACAAATAAGTAAATACACTAACATGCACCTATGCAATAAATAGTGACAAGTACCAGACCATAGACTCCTAAAACTCTAAAACAATAAAAATGTACAACAGTATGATCTGGACCTAGATGGCCGTCCAAGCTGCCTACGTATCCAAACCTCTTTTTGGAATCAAGATCATCGTAGTTCGGTGGCCTATTCTAGGCTACGATGCCTATTGTGCCTAGACCACTAAACTAGACTCTATCAACTTCACTTGAGGTAGTGTTTAAAGCTTATTGAATACAATTAGTTAGGTTGAAGTGAATTGTAAGTTTTATGACTCCCTATGAAGCAAACAAGCAAGGTCTAAGTATGGGGTCATTGTCATTGACATCAGATAGACAACAATGCATTCCAAAAATGAAGTAGTATATGAGATGAGTAAATGCTGCAATCATGTTACAATTGATAAAGAAGATCTATCTCCGAAATCAATGCCAAAAGTAATGGTACCTGAGAATTAGTTACAGAGATGGTGTAACAAAATTGGAAAGGAAATTGATATTTTGACTCCATAAGGTCTTGTTCGAAAAGTTGCCATGTTTCCCAGGTAAATGGATTTGGGTGAGAAGCTAAAACAGGTTATGTTTCTCTAAATATGTTTCTATGAAAATCTAGATATAAAATCCCATCTATGACCCAGCACAAAGTGGCCGCAAGAGGAAGCTTGGGCGTGAGGTGAGAGAAATAGAGAGAGAGGGAGGGCTTCTTTTTGGGTATTTTCCCAGGTTCCTCTTGGGGTATTTTTTTCGATTTTTCTCTGGTTGCTCTTGTGTGTATGATTTTGGATCAGAAGCAAGGGAAAGGGTTGCCAGTTTGTGGATTTCAGATTAATCCAATACAATCCTTGTAATTTTGCTTTTCATATTGGAAGATCATGTTCTCACTCGTGGACGTAGGCTTCTTGGCAAAACTGTAGTGTGTATTCATTTCTCTTTTCCAGTTATTTGTGCACGATTGAATCGAATTTGCCCCTCAGATTTTCTAAACAAGTGATATCAAAGCTCAGGTTGGAGCGATCGTTGTGGCTAGGTGAAGCAATTAGTAATGTCATTGTTGGGTCACAGTTAGGGCAATAATTGGTGGTAGAAAGATTGTCCAAGAAATCCTCGTTTGAGGTGGATCCCTACAACGAGAAGGGCAAAGTGATATGAGTTGGCAGTAAAGTTGAGTTCTACCCAGCTTAACATCAACGAATTTGAGAGAAAGGGAGGTTTCACCTCATAGCAGATGAGGGTGAAGAACATCCTTGTTCAACAGGGTTTGGCTAAGGCATTGAAGGGCAAGGATGGGAAGGAAGAGAAGATGATGGATGCCTAGTGGGAAGACATGGAGTTGAAGGCGGTCAGCACAATTCAACTATGTATGACAGATAAAGTTATGTTTAACTTTATGGAAGAAGAATCAAATCCTAAGTTATGGTAGAAGTTGGAAAAGCATTACATGTCAAACAGTTGGGCTAACCGATTGTATATGAAGGAAAATTGTACAAGTTGAAGATGTAGGAAAGCGGATATCTTCTAGAATATGTTACTATGTTGAATAGGCTTATGGATCAACTTACAAGGTTGATGAAAAGTTTAAGGAAGAAGATAAGACTATTTTGGTTTTTACTTTGCTTCCTAATTCTTATAACAACATGGTGACAACTTTATTGCATAGTAAGGATACAATGAAGTTAGAGGAAGTCACGGCATCGCTCTTATCGAATGAGATGCGGAAAAAACTTATTCCTGATGAGAATTAAGAGTATGGGGTGATTGTTCATTGTGGGAAAAAGAAGGTCATCTGACAGGGGATTAGAAAAAAGCAGGTCAAAATCCAGGGTTAGCGAAAAGGGCGTGCAATGTTATCTTTACAAAGAATATGGTTACATAAAGAGGGATTGCTTGAAGTGAGATAACAAGTTGAACAATGGTGCTATAAATACAGTTGTTCAGAAAGTGTCTTGTTTCCACTACTGGTTTCCTGTATTGGTTTGAAACCAAAATAGAAACAGTCCCTCATTAGGTTCTAGGAAAAACTAGGTATAAAACCCATATTGTCACAACGAGAAAGGGCATGGGTGGCAAGAGATGTGTCGCGAGACGAGAGAGAGAGAGAGAGAAGCACGAAGAGGGTTTCTCAGGTTCCTCTCGAGTTCCTCTTTTTGGTTTTCTCATGTTTCTCTTGGGTATGGTCTTAGTTGAGAGCAGGGGTTGTGGGTTTGTGTTTAATCCATTAAAATCCTTGTATATTGTTTTCCTTATAGTGTAAGATTTTGTTCTTTCCTTTGGATGTAGGCAATTGACCGAACCACGTAAGATCTTCGTGTTCATCTTGTGGCATAGTATCTGGTTTTACTTTTCCGTTAATTTGTGCACAATCGGATTGCACGGCAGATTTTCTCAACAATTGGTATTAGTGCCCAGGTTGGAGTGATCATCGAGGCCAAGTGGAGTGATCATGGGTGTTGTGGTTGGATCGCAGTTATAGCGATATTGGAGGGTAGAAAGTTTGTCTAAAAATATTCTCTTTCGTGGCAGTGCGCTACACCTAGAAGTGTGGAGGAATGTGAGATGACGGTAAAATCGAGTTCTACCCGGTTCAACATCAACAAATTTGACGGAAATGGCAGTTTTACCCATGGTTTTAAATTTCGGTTTTGGCTAAAATTTCGGTCTTATCCGAAACCGAAATTTCAGCCGAAAACCCAAAATTTTGAGCGAAATTTGTTACACGCGCATGAAATCCTGAATTTTTGGGACAAAATTTCGATCGAAATTACCGAACTTTCGGGCGATTCGGGTGAAATTTTGATAATTTTGTTCGAAGTTGTTTCACACAATTAAATATTATTATTTTTAAATCAATTTTAATGAAATTTCTGAAAATTCTGAAATTTCGAACAAAATTTGGTAAATTTCGGGAATTTCGATTTCAGTACCATTTTGTTTCGGTCCTCACCGAAATCAGAAATATCGGTCCGAAATTTTGGATTTCAGTTGAAATTTAAAACCATGGTTTCACCCTATGACAGATGAGGATGAATGACATACTAGTTCAACAAGGATTTACTAAGGCGTTGAAGAGAAAGGATGGGATGACGGAGAAGATGACAAATGCCGAGTGAGAAGATATGGAGTTGAAGACGGTGAGCAGAATTTGACTATGTCTGTCGGATAATGCTAAGTTTAATGTTATGGAAGAAGAAGATGCACCCAAATTGTGGGAGAAGTTTGAAAAGCTTTACATGTCAAAAAGCTTGTCCAACCGATTGTATCTAAAGCAACAACTGTATGGGCTATAGATGCAAGAGGGCGGAGATCTTTTGCAACACATGATTGTGTTCGATGTGCTTGTGGATCAGCTCCATAAGAAAAGATGAAGGAAGAAGACAAGGCCCTATTACTTCTTACTTCCTGATTCATACGACAATCCTGTGCCTACGTTGTTATTTAGTAAAAAAACTGTGAAGATGGAAGAAATCAAGACGGTTCTCTTATTAAATGAGACTAAACGGAGGCGTAATCAAGATATTGGTCAAGAGAATGTGCTGATTGTTCGTGGGGAGAATAAAAGAGGAAGGTCTTTTCACAGGGGATCAAGAAAAGGCAAGTCAAGACCCAGAGTCAGCAGAAAGGGCATGCAATGTTATTGTTGCAAGGAATATGGCCACATCAAGCAAGACTGTTCAAAGCAAGCTAACCAGTCGGACATTTGTACTACAAATATAGTGGTGGATGTAATGAATGAATGGGGCGAAGAGTTTGGAGATGTTCTCAAAGTCTCCATTGGTAATCACACTTCTCCTCATGACTAGTGGATTAGAGATTCACGGTGCTCTGTTCATGTATGCTTTAGGAGGAAATATTATGATACTTTCAAGGTGACAAGGACGGGTGTAGTGTTCTTAGACCTGGCAAGAAGTGATCCGCACCCGCTGGTCGACCCGGCCCACCCGTAATTTTCGGGTCCGGCTCCCAAAGTAGTGACCCATTTCATTTTGACCCTCGAGTCCACCGGCCCGTCAAACCTGGGTTGGGCTGGGTGGACCCGCCGGTCCCACGGGTGCCCGTAAAAGAGACTTAAGTGAAAATAGGGTTTTCGACTTTTTTCATAAAACAATGAATAATCCTTTCTTATCTTCTCTTTGCTCGACTCATCTCTCTCAAAGGTTACGGTTTCTCCCTCTGACTCAATCGTCGATTTCCGCCGGCCTCGCCTCCACTTCAGGTCTCTATCTCTCTTTCACACTCCATGGATTCTTCTTTCTCTTGCCCTCTCTCTCTCTCTCTCTCTTGAGAATAGGGTTAGGGATGATCCTAACCCTCTTAATTTTCTTAATAGGTTAGGTTTTTTACTTTTTAAGAATTGGCTTTGAGAATATGATTTGGCTGCAATTTATGAGTTCTCTATTTTTATTGGAATAAATTTTTGAGATTCTTGGTTTATTTATTTGATTTGTTTGCTTTTTAGAAATCTTTTATGAGTAAGCATGATCAACTCATATGTTTCGAATCTCCGAAATCCCTAATCTTTCGCTTTCTCAATGTACTGCTGAGAGTTACTCTTCTAAACCCACTTTCTGATTTCAACTGATTGAAGTGTAAACCACCAGATTGTAATCTAAGTACAATTTGGGTAGAGGGGAGAAAAATGTAAAGCTTCTACATTAAATGCCCATGGATAGGGGGGCTTTGGTATAATTGTGCAAACTTGGCAAAACAAGAAAAAAACTAACAAAAATTATTGAAAAAGGGGTGAATTGCAGGTCCACCCGGCCCATACGGGTGGGGTCTAGGTCCACCAATTAGTGACCCTTAAAATTACGGGTCATTTTTTACCCAGCCCGTATGACCCGGTCCCTTACGGGGTGGGTGAAACCCGGCCCGGCCCACCCGTTTGCCAGTTCTAAGTGTCCTTGGGTGATGGGTCTACTTGCGATGTCACAGGAATTGGAACAATGAAGATCAAGATGTTTAATGGAGTGGTTAGTACTTTGGGTGGTGTGGCATATGTCCCAAAGATACAGACGAATCTAGTGTGGCTTGGCCGGTTGGAGTCTCTGGGTTGCAGGTATTCAGTTGCAAGTGGAGCCATGAAAATCACACGTGGCTATATGGTTTGATGAAAGAAGAGAAGTGTGGGTTTAGACACCCCATTTTCCAAGTTCGGACTGATGGTAGTTTGGCGCGATAATGATTCTAATAATGAATCCATGTATAGGGGGATAATAGGTATTCTCGTAATATTGTATCTCTAGCATGAAAACCGGAAAGTTTTGGCATTCTTCGAATGGTAGAATTATGATCTATTGCAGGCACAAAAGGTGGAAGAATTCACAGCTCAAAGCCTTTTTATTCCAAAAAATCATCCAAACTTAGTATAAATTTGACCCAAACAAGTTTGCAATTACAACCCTGAGCTGGCCAGTTTCAAAGCTCCTATCAATATTTATGAAGTTTCATACATTTTAATATGTACAAAATTAATTTTCGTACTATGTATGAAAATTTCAGTTTGCTCGAAATTTCTTTTTGTACGAATTTTTTTTCGCACATACCAAAATGTAAGAAATGCATATACGAAATCCCAATCGTACGAAATCTAGATCTGTAACCACTTTTTGAAATTTAAGTGGGAATTTTTTTTAAACACCCTCATTTTGCTACACTTTAACCAACAATAGCCTAATATATTGACCCGTGGAATTTCACTGGTAAAATATACATCCTCATATTCCCTGAAAACCAAATTGATAAGGAGATGTACCTGGTAAGATGATTTGATCAGAAAGATTGAAAAAATACTCTGATTGGTGTCTTAAATCCATGTGAGAGTCCATCTATCATGGATTTATATGTTTTAGTATATTAATATCTCGATCTGACTTACAGATCATCAATCGGGACAAAATAAGCTTGGGTTACTTCACAGCCCGGGACCTGATTCCATTCAGAGACCCAATTTCGGTAAATCTTCAGATCGAGGGCAGATCTTGACCTGGGTGTCTTTTTTTACCAAGGATTTGTGATCATTTAGTCAAAATAATATCAATCAAGGTTAATCTCAAATCCGGATTAAACATTGGGTTACTTAACTAAGCAAAAAACTAATGAAAAGTCACGGATCAAGGCATGATAAGCGAGATCCGTCGAAATCATCCTATTAAATCATTGATAATAGAACTTTTTGATATCTCAATCATTGTCAATATTATGGTTTAATGGTTTTAACCGTTGACCCAAAGTCGATCGAATCGGTTGGTTCGTTTAGATCGCTGATTTCCTTGATCTTTGGAAAAACAATCTACAGATAGAGATCGGGAGCCCTCACTGGTCGAAAATTTCAAAATCAGTATTTCTATGGCAACATTGGGCTTAAAAGAAAGAGAAAAAATCAACGATTCCAACGGCGAAAGAATTATCGAAATCGGACTTTAAAATCTCCTGAAAACCGCGTTTTTTATTTTCACATTCAAAATGTTTGGAAAATCTTTCACAAAGATTCTAGGAGATTTTGGGGCATCATCTCATCCATTCTTTTGATCCCCTAAGGATTGCAATTGATCTCAACCACCAAATCTTAGTCCATATCTTTGCAAAGATTTCAGGATATTTAGAGACCCCATCTCGCCCGTTCTTTCGGTCACATGGAGATTGCAGTTAATCACACAGCCATCCAAATCGTTACCATTCTCTACAAAGGCAACCAGATTGGATATTTTCCTTGTCCCAAAATTTGCTTCCATATTCAAAAAAAGATTCCAAGGATAAATGGCATCATCCTGGACCTTGAATTGATTAGGAATCTTTAGTGCTCGATCCTGGCCGCACAAATGCTTGCCATGTTGAACATGGTCATTGCTTAAATGGAAGATGCCAAAGAAGAGGGAGAATATTCTAAAAAAAATTCGATCTTAGCCATTCTTTCCCCTTCCTTTTTCCATCACTCAATCTCCACCCTACGCCTTTAGGCTCCTAAGAAGGCAACCTAGCTCACCAATTCCCCTATAAATACCCCTTCATTGCTCCATCCCAAGACAATTCAAGACTCCAAGAGAGCCCACAACACAAAATTCCTCTCAACCCCCCTCAATCCCAACCCAATAGCTCCTAGCTCTACCCTCTCTTCCTCTTCCCCAAGATCAAGGTTCGAGTGGATATTTCGCAAAGCTTCTCTCAAGTTCAAGTTCTATCCCATCAAAGCGGGTCAAGGAAGGACTTGGAAGAGCGTTACGTGGATCGTCCCCAATCGTCGCAGAGGAGGTAGGTACTCATGAGACCTTTTTTTCGAAGAAAGTCTGCGTACATGCTATCCTCTTAAATCTTTACTCCCATTCCCACTCTGTCTCTCTCTTTCCACCGAAGCCTCTTCACCATAAAACCCCCACCCAATTAATTGAACCCCGTTCAGTTAACTACACCTAACCAACACCAAAATCCAGTTGGGTTCTTCAACCCAACCACAGCCGACCCCACCAAAACAGCCATGTCTAGACCATGAATGCCTCAATATATACATCATGTATATACACTTAAATTCATAATCAAAGTCATGCACTGTACGCATTTCCTTGCTTTATGCGCCATGTATTACATGTTGTAAGCACATGCACCATATGCAGTTCTTCACTTTATGTGCCATGCACATCCATGAAAAATGAGGCATAAACACTGTGCACATCAAGTGAACCGAACCCAAGTTGCGCTGTACCAGCCCATCCGGACCCATTCGGTCCAACCGAGCCATGACACCCAACCCGGGTTCAACCCCGAGCCCAACCCAAACAGCCCAACCCAAGCTGTGCCTCACCCAACCCCTGGCTGCGCCCCCACTCGGCTCTATCCACTTAAACTCATACCTATCAGACAACCATCATCCATTTCCTCTAATATCTATGACCCAAACCCTTAACATCACATCCGATCCTTCTTCGTCCTCCCAACAGGGACCCACTTGCCTCCAGGTAGCGTTCAATCCTACCTAGATGAACCAAACCCCAATTCCATCCGAGCAATGCAACCCAAACCCTATTGAGCCTAACCCCATTATCCTCATATCTACTTTAAATGACCACTAAACCATGAGTGCCCAAGCCCTTTGACTAAACTACATGTGTCGTTCATACAAATAGTGTTTAAATGTGCTATGCATATAAATGGATGGCTTAACCCACTTGTGCTGTGTGCATCTACAAAAATAATTTTGTGTGTTGGGCACATTCACCTCACCCAGATCAATTCAACGGATTAGATCCAAACAAACCCAAACCCGTAACCCGAACCCGACCCCGCATCAGCCCCACAAACCCAAATCAAATATATTCTAACAAGAGCTCCTCTTATAAATGGAAACGAGGTTCCCGTCAAGCCGACTTTATATTCTTATCTCTCACCTTCTTTAACTTAGCTAGTTGCTTAGCACCTCAAAACCATGAATAGGCAAGCTGGTAATTGCAGAGAGATGCTAGTACTATGCTAGTACTGAAAGGTTTATTCAATAACATAATGGGAGTTACCTGCTGTTTATAGTTTATTGCTTCAGACAAAAATGAGTTACATTGCAGAATGATGTCTTTTAAAAGAAGGTTTAAAAGTCATTGCTGACCTTACAAGAATCTAAACTTTTTTCATCAGAAAAAAAAGGTAATTGTAAGAAAAGATAAAGTAGTGATAAATGCTACCTTAACTTGGGGCTTACGAAAAGGAAAAAAAAAGGAAAAGGACGGGATAAGAAGGAAAAGTTAGGACGACTAAAGTAGAAGGAGTGTAATTAATAAAATATAGTAGCTTTTTTAAGAGATTAGAGGGAGTGTAGGAAAAGTTAGGACGACTAAAGTAGAAGGAGTGTAATTAATAAAATATAGTAGCTTTTTTAAGAGATTAGAGGGAGTGTAGATATAAACTTTAGGGGCATCTATCCCTCATGTTATATTGTTATATAGATATAGATTTTTCAAAATATATAGCCCTATAAAGGATTGATTATTATGGGTTTATTCGGATGGGACCTATGTATGTCTTGGTTAGGATCCGTTTGAATCCTTCATTGGTTGTATCCTTTTCCGAGTCCGATCTTACTTTCTAAGTCCATCCATAAGAGTATCCTAGGTCCTACTTATGCCGTATACAATTAGGGCTTAGATTTAGCGTAGGGAAGAGGGAAGAATCTCAAGAATAAGCAGAGCAACGTCATCGAAATACAAAAGAAAAAAAAAAAAAAATGTTGTATGCCACTCCAGAGGAATGATAGAATGAAGGGCGCCCTTGCAAAAATTAGCTCCAAGACACCCCAATTGGTTGATTTTTGGAAAGTCAACACGTTTTCTACTTTCTTAGGCACATTCCACTTTTTTGCGGGGGGCTTCACTTTGCAAAAACCCAACGCCCTTGGAGCAGATTTTTGCAAGGGCGCCCTTCATTCTATCATTCCTCGTCACTCCGAGTAGGGCTTTCAAAGTTACAAAAATGGCGAGGATGAAGACACAAATAAACTAAAATATGAGGGGGATTTTGTACATTGCTACCCTCTTCGGATCTAGGAAGCTCCACAGAATTTTGATGCTAGTTTAGGCCGCAGTCCAGAATAATTTCGGATCATGGGATATTGATCCAATGTACACTGTCTGATCGAATTGTTGTACCCACATCTTGTCCATTAGGGGCCCATTTGACACCCATCTTGATTATCAAGCATTACGAAAAGAGAGAGAGAGAGAGAGAGAGAGAGAGAGAGAGAGAGAGAGAGAGAGAGAGAGAGCATTTTTAATAAAAAAATTTGGAGTGAATATTTTCCATGATGGGACTAAGGCCATGGGATGCTAATGATCTACAAGATCAACGGTCACAGTTGATCATGTCGTTGTCATCGATGACTATCGGCCTTGTCATTTCCAACAAGGAAGAAAAAGCATTTTCCATAAAAAAATTTCAAGTGAATATTTTTCATAATGGAACCAAGGCCATGGGATGCTAATGTCTACAAGATCAACGGTCACAGCTGATCATGTCATCATCATCTATGACAATTGGCCTTTGTCATTTTCAACAACGACACAAGGAAAAAATGTTCTTCTAAGTTTGTCTTTTCACACGGAGTAAAAAAAAGGTAGCTTCGTGGAAATCCCCGATAAAAGAAAAATTTCCCCCTTATCCACGTAGAACAAGTCCTCAGTCTTCTCACCCACGACTCAGACTTTTACGTAAACCCACCAATTAGAATTCTCCACTTGCAATACCCAACTCTTAAATCTTAATATATACACATTTCCCTTCTCGCTCTCCTTGTTTTCAAGGAAAAATGGCGATCGAGAGCAAAGATGAAGAAATACAGATTCTGAAATCAGAAATTTCAAGGCTCCTTCAAGAGAAAGAAGCAGTGATAATTGAAAGAGATTCTATTAGAAAAGTGCTCGAGACACAAAAAGAGGAGTCTGAAACTATGTTTTCGGATATCTTAGAATTACAATCAAGCAATGAAGAGAATCTTGTAGAGATTCAGCAACTTAAGCAGAAAATTGAAGGGTTGGTTGAAGAGAAAGAGAAGAGAGAAAGGGGTATTGATTTAATGGTGGATGACTCTACTTCCATACTTTTGAGTGTTTTTGAAGCACAGAAAGAGTTAGAAGATGAGTTAGAGAGGAAAAAGAGGGTTGTTGGGATTGTTGAGGAGAGGGTTTTATCGATGATGAAGAAGACTGCGGAGATGGTTAAGGGGTGGGAGGAGGAAAATGAGGGGGTGGGTTCTGGTTTTCAATTTGTGGAGTTGGACGAAGTGGAGGAGATTGAAGAGGAGGAAGAGTTGATGGTGGTTATTCCTTTTGCTGCTGAATTGAGAGCTATTGAGAGGGGTTTTAAGAAGAGAGAGTGGGAAATGGAGGAGATGAAGAGAGAGTTGGAGATTTTGAAGGCGTCTGTGGTTGAGGAGTAGGAGAAAAGGGGTGGTATTATCAAATAAGTTGTGGGTTTTCTTATCGCAATTGTTTGTGATTTAGTAAAAGCCAAAAGATTGATGTATTACTGGTGAGATTTTTCTATTTCTTACTCTTTTAAATATGAACTACTTCTTCTTCTTTTTCTCTGTCTCTGCAAATGGAATGGATTCTTTTCAGTTCAATTCGCTTGAGTTTTTTTTTTAATGGTAGGTAATGCAGGGCTTGGCAGGGACCCCTACTAGTTTATTTGATAAAGAGAATGATGTTACATTCATAGGTACAAGATACCATCCCTAACTGGAAAAACATGGGAGAGGGTGATCCGAAAACTCGGGTTAAAAAAAAACAAAGCACTAACTTAAGAGTAACGAACTTAAGAGTTCAAACTTCAAACTAGTAATACTCTTGAGTCACATAATCGGCTTAGTTTGATTAGAGCATGTTGGGATCTTTGGGAGCATCCTAGGCAATTCACTTCAGAGATGCAATATTTTAATGGGAAAAGAATGCCTCTAACTAATGCCTACATTTGTGTTTACTATGGAAGCAAACAAGCAAGGTCTAAGTATGGGGTCATTGTCATCGACATCATATAGACAGCAACACATTCCAAAAATGAAGTAGTATATGACATGAGTAAATGCCGCAATCATGTTACAATTGATAAACAAGATCTATCTCCGAAATCAATGCAAAAAGTAATGGTACCTGAGAATTAGTTACAGAGATGGTGTAACAAAATTGGAAAGGAAATTGATATTTTGACTCCATAAGGTCTTGTTCGGAAACTTGCCATGTTTCCCAGGTAAATGGATTTGGGTGAGAAGCTAAAACAGGTTATGTTTCTCTGAAAACCTAGATATAAAATCCCATCTATGACCCAGCACAAAGTGGCCGCAAGAGGAAGCTTGGGCGTGAGGTGAGAGAAATAGAGAGAGAGGGAGGGCTTCTTTTTGGGTATTTTCCCAGGTTCCTCTTGGGTATTTTTTCGATTTTTCTCTGGTTGCTCTTGTGTGTATGATTTTGGATCAGAAGCAAGGGAAAGGGTTGCCAGTTTGTGGGTTTCAGATTAATCCAATACAATCCTTGTAATTTTGCTTTTCATATTGGAAGATCATGTTCTCACCCGTGGACGTAGGCTTCTTGGCAAAACTGTAGTTTGTGTTCATTTCTCTTTTCCAGTTATTTGTGCACGATTGAATTGAATTTGCCCCTCGGATTTTCTAAACAAGTGATATCAGAGCTCAGGTTGGAGCGATCGTTGTGGCTAGGTGAAGCAATTAGTAATGTCATTGTTGGGTCGCAGTTAGGGCAGTCATTGGTGGTAGAAAGATTGTCCAAGAAATCCTCGTTTGAGGTGGAGCCCTACAACAAGAAGGGCAAAGTGATCTGATTTGGCAGTAAAGTTGAGTTCTACCCAGCTTAACATCGACTACTTTGAGAGAAAGGGAGGTTTCACCTCATAGCAGATGAGGGTGAAGAACATCCTTGTTCAACAGGGTTTGGCTAAGGCATTGAAGGGCAAGGATGGAAAGAAAGAGAAGATGATGGATGCCTAGTGGGAAGACATGGAGTTGAAGGCGGTCAGCACAATTCAACTATGTATGACAGATAAAGTCATGTTTAACTTTATGGAAGAAGAATCAAAGCCTAAGTTATGGTAGAAGTTGGAAAAGCATTACATGTCAAACAATTGGGCTGAACGATTGTATATGAAGGAAAATTGTACAAGTTGAAGATGTAGGAAAGCGGATATCTTCTAGAATATGTTACTATGTTGAATGGGCTTATGGATCAACTTACAAGGTTGATGATCGTAGATTTTTGGGTATATGTTTACTAAGGATCGCAGATTTTTCTTCATGACTTGCCATGTTTTATTAAAAGTATCCCTTAGTTTGTTTAGTCCCAGTGAATAGAATTTGGGCATCAGTTATCTAAATTTGCATAGAATTTGAAATGGGTTTTGAGTTTGTTGATTTGTCTCGCAACGGGTACTGGCTCTTGGTGTTTCGATTTAAAAGGTGACAGGAATTTTTCGGAGTTTTGACTGACATTTTCCATGGTAGAAATGGATAAAAATACACCATCTTGATGCGGTTATCATCTGGTTTTGGGTGTATTCCAAGGAGAAGATGAACTTGAATTTGGTTTTGAAGTGTTTTTCATTTGATTCTGATTAAAAATTGGAAGGTCAGCAAGTGAGTGATTAACTCATTGAGTAATTCGGGTTAGCTATGTGCTGGTCATCCAATCATATGAGCTCCCCATCCTTTAATCATAGATCAATGTGAATCTACTTTGCTGGATCATCAGGTGATATGAGCCCATCTTTTGAGCACCAAATAGCATGGGTAGGCTTTATTAGAATTTCAAATTATGTGAGCCCATTTGGTTAATAATAGAATGACGTGTTCATATGTCGTGAAAATTTTATGGGCTTGGATGTCACAGAGCTTGATATTAGTTCTTTGTATCACTTTGATTTGATTTTCATGAGGATTGGAAACTACTCCTTTTGTTTTCTTTTTTTGGAATGCAATTCTTCCAATTTTTTTCCACAATGATTTTGTTTTATAACTTGTATGTCTGCATTTGAAAATTTAAATGCTAGTAGATGTGTCAACTTCATGTTCTTAATATGCCTATACCGCACTTGCTTGTATTGTCATAAGCTGAGCATTATATCAGCTGAGAATTATATGAGTTCATTGTAATTTCAAGCTAAAACCTCATTTCTTTTGAACAAAAGTATAGTTGTGGGAATGTTTTATGTCTTTTGAAAAGGGAGTTAATATTTATGCAATCACATTACCTTTACGCAGTGAAAACGATCATGTTGTCTCTAATGAAATGAGCTGTATAGATGCGCTATGCTCAGAACATCATTAACACCTCCATCTCTTTGAGCCTTTCTTCCCGCTAGTCTGCATGTATCTCATATTTCCTAAATAGACCTCATGTTTATCCTGATCATGAGTAGATATTTGGATGTATTTTGTCCTCATTTCAATCCACTATAAAATGGTGTAGTCATTTTATTTTCTCTTTTGAATTAAATAGCTGGTTCAATTCATCCATGGTGATTCCTTCCATAAAAAATGACAGGCTTTGATTCATGTCTTGCCTGAATTTAAGATTCAGCTTGCTCATTTTACTTAAGCTAAAATTTTACTTCCGATATATTCTCAGTGTATATATTGATCTAATTCCCTTCTTTTCAGCATGCCTGTTGAATGAGTGAATATAGGAGAGCTGGAATTGTGACAAATTTTGTGTATATATTCTGTTGAATTTAATGTCCAGATTATCATAGTCGTGCTCAAATAGTTCAAGATATCTAGGAATTGCATTTCCTCTATAATGATAAAACTCATTCCTTGTTCTGTCCAATGACCATCCTTAGAATCAGGTTGTCTAAGACTGGATGAAAAATTGAAAGAAATGTGCTTTATGAATTTTACTTCATGTAGCTTCTTATGTTTCATGTATCTGTTAGAACTATCATCCCTGTTGTGTGACTAGCAGCTTAGGAGGCATGCCTTGCTTCATTTATAGAACCCTCTCCAAGTTCTACCTCAACTTGTACCTCCTGCTAATTGGAAGTCAACTTGGACTGTCAGTTACCTATAGCTCTTTTTATCATTGCAAGGGCAATGATAGTGCTAGCTGGAGCCTACCATTTTAGGAAGACATGCTTTGTCTCTTAAGGCGCTCCTCCCTCGGAGGCAAGCCTTGGTCATATTAGAAAACTTACCCGTAGGAGGCAGGTCTTGCCTCGTTGATAGAACCCTTCTTAAGTTGTATCCCAATTTGTACCCCCTACTAGTTGGAGACCAACTTAGTCTTCTTAGTTGCCCTCAACCTTTTTCATCATTGCATGGGCGATGATAGGGATGCTTGGAGCCCTCCTTTGTATATAGGAGACTTGCCCAGTCTCATCAGAACCTATGTTTACGTCATTTGTGTCTAGGAGACAAGCCTTGTCTCGTGTAGAGAGTTTTCCCTTTAGGAGGCTTACCTAGCCTCATGTTAGAGTGGCCTCCTCTTTTTAGAGCGAGTCTTTGACTTGGTAGTGTTATTAGAGAGTCTCTGACTCATTTGTACTCCCTCCCTAGTGTTATTAGTTAGGAGTTTTTTCATTAGAGACTAACTCAGTCATATAGAGCTTTCCCTGGTTGGGATCTTAGATTGTTTTCTCTGTTCTTGGGGCACTAGCTTTCTTGTTGTGGATCATCTCTTTGAGACTCCAGTTGCTTATTCGGGATTTCCCCCTTTAGATTTAGGGCTTTGCCCTAGTTTGTGGTGTTACTTGCGTGTTCCCTTTAAGATTGAAACATTTAAAGGTCCGGAGCATTGGAAAAGCTTTGAAATCGAAAAGCATTAGAAATTTGAAACTCAAAAATATTTGAAAACTTTAAAAATATCAAAAACATTTGAAAAACATTAAAAAACCTTAAATCAGCTAAAGTGTTGAGTTTTATAGTTCATTAGGAGAGTTCGTTTCGAACTACGTTGGCTTGATCCTCTTCCACGAGGTACGTAGTGCAGCTTGAGATCATTATCCCAAGTCCAGCCAAACTTTTTGTAAATAGTATTAAAAATATTTTTTTGAATAAAACTTTAAAACCTTGTTTTTAAAAAGATCTTCCTCTAGAGTTAGAACTTTAGGTAGAGAGTTTTTTTTAGAGTTAGGGGTTTATCCTTGGTGTATTGTTTGTTTGTTGTGTGCTTATTTTAGAGTTAGGGGTTTATCCTAGAGTTATAGGAACGCCTCCGTCCGGTCAGTTGGCGATCCACATTGCCGACTGATGACTAGAATAAGATGCGCTAGTCTACCCTTTGTTTTTCTTAGGAAACACAGCCTAGTTACACATAGGTTGTAGGAACCGCTCGCATTAGCTTCAGGCTAAACCTGCATTTAGTTAGGGCATATAGGGTGTCCAAAAATTTACAATTCACCGGAATTTAAATAATCGTTCAAGAAGCTTTAATAACTAGTCCGGTCTTTTAGATCAAGTCTAAGATAGAGGTCTAGGCGTCTTAGGCATCATAGCTTAGATAGGGGTGAAGAACTACGTTGCCTTGATTCTCTTGGAGGCGGGGATACGTAGGCTTCTTTGGATGAACATCAGACCATCCAAGGACTCGGGCTAAATCGTTTAGAGTCTTAGGATTTGTTGTGTTGTTATATTGTATATTTTGTTGTGTTTTCTTACTTTCTTGTGCAGACCCTATACCTGTAGCTGTAGCATGCATGTGTTTGTTCACCAGAACTTAGACACCAGTTAGGCATGTCACTCATAACCTAGCTGTCATTAGGTGAGACATCTTTTTATTTTATTTTGTGTGTGCTTATTATTTTATCCCCTGTTCATGCATGATTAGGTAGACGTCTTCCCGGAGATATTTTGTTCCCATTTCACATGATTTTGTCCAAAATTTTTTGGAGTTAATGAAAATGGTATAAGAGACCAAGTGCTTGCACTCGGACGAATTGGGGGTGCTCTTCGGACCTTCTCCATTCGTAATCAGGCACGAGCCCATATATATTTCTGGTTATCCATTGCACAGAGGATTTGATTTTAGGGTTCCATGGCCTATCCAAGGATGACGACTCTGAGTTATTTTAGGTGCGTCTTGGTTTCGAGCCTTGGCTCCAGATCAAGAGGTATCTCTTTCTTTTTATATCGCCACTCATGCTATGCTATGAGGGTGGCACCGTTTTGAGAGTTCCTTCGTAGAGCTCTCCTTCACGTTGTGGAGATCTCAGAGGATTGTAGGAGGGATCTCGCATCCCTCGGCACGGGTCCTCTCAGATCGGGGTCCACAGGTGGCAAGAGGTGTGTCGCGAGATGAGAGAGAGAGAGAGAGAGAGAGAGAGAGAGAAGCACGAAGAGGGTTTCTCAGGTTCCTCTTGTGTTTTTCTCTCGAGTTCCTCTTTTTGGTTTTCTTAGCTTTCTCTTGGGTATGGTCCTAGTTGAGAGCAAGGGTTGTGGGTTTGTGTTTAATCCATTAAAATCCTTGTATATTGTTTTCCTTATAGTGTAAGATTTTGTTCTTTCCTCTGGATGTAGGCAATTGACCGAACCACGTAAGATCTTGGTGTTCATCTTGTAGCTTAGTATCTGGTTTTACTTTTTCGTTAATTTGTGCACGATCGGATTGCACGGCAGATTTTCTCAACAATTGCTTTTATAGCCCAGGTTGAAGTGATCATCGAGGCCGAGTGGAGTGATCATGGGTGTTGTGGTTGGATCGAAGTTAGAGCGATATTGGAGGGTAGAAAGTTTGTCTAAAAATATTCTCTTTCGTGGTAGTGCGCTACACCTAGAAATGTGGAGGAATGTGAGATGACGGTAAAATCGAGTTCTACCCAGTTCAACATCAACAGATTTGACGGAAATGGCAGTTTTACCCATTGATGGCGTCTGAATCCGGGCCTGCGATCGCGCGGTCGGTAGAGGGCCTCCGCGGGGTCTGCAATCACAAACAAAGGGGGTCAGGGGGTTCGGGGTGGGTCCCGGACGACCACTTCGACACCCAAGTCAGATCCTTCGACCAATCAATATAAAGAATAGCGAGAGGGGGAAGGGAGTTTCGATCAAGGTTACCAGGGGCAACGCACGGGCTCTTTTCTGGGTGTGTGAGTGAATGGGTCGGAGGGGACTAGCAGGGAGAATAGGATCGAGCTCCTAGCCTCCTCTGTTGTTGCCTCGCCTCTTTTTTCGGTGTGGCGGAGTGGGGAATCGGTTCCCTCCTCCTTTCCTTTTTTTCCTTTTCTTCCTTCTTTCTTTTTTGCCTCTCCCCTTCTTCTCCTCCTGGCGCTAACCTCCCTCTCCTTTTAAAGGGAGGTGTGCGGCTCTTTTCATCATTATGGATGGAAAACCTTCCTTTGCAGGATTGGGCCGTCCCCTCGTCTTGCCGGCGCGCTGTAGACACCCCATTTTGCTTTGTTTTAATCAACAAAGAAGTTAGTGTTCTTGTTATCAGTCTCCTTCAGTGTTTTCTGTAAGCCCAAGGGTCTACTCTCCTATCTTGTTTTGATGATTCTAAACATAATTGATTGTGTTTTTGAATACTAATCAATTTGCTTTGAAGTGTTGTGTTTAAGATAGGATTGATCATTGAAGAAACCAACACACAACATGGTCATGCTTGGAGATATCCCATACAAGAGTCAAAGGAGCTAAGTGAAGCTCACCTCATCTCTCAAGCAAAGCATACACAAGATGGAAGATCAATTGAAGACCAAGACTAAAGAGAAGTTGAAGATTGCATAGGTATCATTGTACATCCTTTCTCTTTAGATTTCCAAGTCAAGGCAAAGTGTTTTCAACTTGTTTTTCAAAGAACACTTAAAAACTTAAAATGCATTAGTGAATGGTTATGTGATGGACCAATATGTTGGGACCCTCATAAACATTCCAAAATAACCATAGGAGTTGAGTTCCAAAAGCTAAAAATCAAATTTGCAATAAAAATCAAAAAGTGCGGATTTTTAGGCTTCTCGAAACTCCGAGAATTTTTCTCGGAGCTCCGAGCTCGGAACTCCGAGAGTTCCCTCGGAACTCCGAGAAAAGGTCCAGTAGCATCTGGACACTTTCTCGGAACTCCGAGACAATTTCTCGGAACTCCGAGAAATGGTCCAGTAGAAATTTTATTTCTTCTGGCCGTTGTCTCGGAACTCCGAGAATATTTCTCGGAACTCCGAGAATTCTCGGAACTCCGAGAATGGTTCTCGGAACTCCGAGAACCTTGCGACAGCTCAAAAAAGAGCCGTTGGGTTTTGATTAAAAAATTGTTTTCTTATTCTTTTAAGCCCAAACGGTCATATTTTGAGGACACACTATTTATACAACTTCAAGAGGATTATTTACTCTCTCTTGATCTTTGAAAAACATCCTTAAGCATCAAAAACATTTGCAATCCATTTTAGCTTGAGTTTTTGTTTTTCATCCCAAACTTGCCTTTCACTTGTGAATCTTTTGAGTTTGGATATAGTAGTGCTTTCACTTGCAAATCACCATCTTTGAAGAGCAATCAAGGGTCTACAAAGAGCATCAAGCTTTCAAGAAGAAGCCAAGCTATTCTCTTTCAAATCTAGTGTAGGTGGCTAGGGCATTCCCTTTTTAATTCCCTAGAGAGCAACCGCTTAGAACTCGGCGGAGAAGGAGAGTCTTTGTAAAGGTGTAAGGGCATCCTTGTTTAATATCCCTTGGATTTGTAACCGCCTCGGAGCCGGGCATCGTGGAGGTCTCCTATAGTGGAATCCCTCAAGTGCGACCTTGAGTAGAGTGGAGTAGGCCGTTGGCCGAACCACTATATATCGGTGTGTCAATTTCTCACTCTTGCATTTCCATTATTGTTTTGGTTTGGCATTTCACTTTGTTCTTTCAATTATATGTGCACTAACCAAATATTTATTCAAGTGAAGAAAAATTCCAATTAGGGTTTATAGATAATTTTCAAAAGGCCTAATATTGAGTTAAATTCAATTCACCCCCCCTCTTGACTATTTCAATTGGTATCAGAGCCTCGTCTCTATTTTTTTTGAAAACCCTAACCGGTTTAGAGTAAAGATTCAAAAATGGCAAACTACCCTCAACATCATGAAGGTTATTCAAACACTAGGCCACCCTATTTTGATGGTACAAATTATGGTTTTTGGAAAACTAAAATGAAAATCTTTTTAACTCAAGACTATCAAATGTGGAGAGCAATTAATAATGAATATATCCTACCCACAAGAAATTTAAATGATTGGACCGAAGCCGAACAACAAGCTTCGAATTATAATGCCAAAGCCATGAATTCTCTCATTTGTGCTCTATCTCCCGGAGAATTCAATAGAGTATCAAATTTGAATTCGGCTAAGGAAATTTGGGACACTCTAGAAGTCACCCATGAAGGAACCAATCAAGTTAAAGAATCTAAAATGAACCATATTTTTCGGCAATACGAACTTTTTCAAATGACACCCGATGAAACAATTGCCGACATGTACACTAGATTCACCAACCTTGTAAATGGATTAAGGGGACTTGGAAAACAATTTTCCAATAGAGATTTAGTAACTAAAATTCTTAGGTCCCTACCTTTGTCTTGGGAATCCAAAACCTCCGCAATCACCGAAGCCAAGGACATGAACACTTTGAACCTAGATGAACTTATAGGGTCCTTGATCACACATGAAATGATTTTCAAAACAAAAGCACCCGAAATCGAAACTAAAATCGAAAAAGGAAAAGGAATTGCTTTTGCTTGTAATGTAGGTGAAAGTGAAGATGCAAAGGAAGACATCGAGGATGAAGTAGCTCTCCTAACAAGAAGGATCAAGTTCTTGCAAAGAAACATGGGAGGCATGAGAAATAGAAGGACAAATCCTCCATTCAAGAAGAAAGAAGAAGTTGGTGATGGATCTTCTCAACCCCGATGTTACGGTTGCAAGAAGCTTGGACACATTCGCCCGGATTGTCCACTCAACAATGAACCTACTTCAAACAACCGCTTCAAGAGAAGAGAAGGCAAGAAAGGAATGTCCGCCACATGGGATGAGGAGATTGAAAGCGAAGGCGAACAAAATGATGGGGAAGATTGCCTATTAGCAAGAAATGTGTGCTTCATGGCCTCAACAAATGACAACAATGAGGTAAACACTTTAAATGATGTCATTATCTTACAAGAAGTATTAGATTCCTTACAAAGTGCAAATGATGAACTTGAAATTCAATTTGATAAAATTGCATCACTTGAAAATTCTCTTGCTAACATGACAAAAGAATTTGGTTGGTTAAAAAAGGATCATGAATTCTTAGATAATGAAAATGAAAAATGCAAAGTAGAGATTCATGAGCAAAATGCTACCATTAAGACTTTGAATGAAAATCGACAAAATCTTTCCATTGAAAATAACAAACTAAAGCATGAAAACGGTAAACTATCTTTTGAATATGATGAACTCAAGAAACTCTTTGAAAAATTTGAAAATAGTTCATTAAAATTGGATAAACTTGTAAATCTTCAAAGAATGTCAAGTGACAAAAGTGGACTTGGACATAGATGGAATACCACAATATCTAACTATAAAAACAAACTTGAAAAGACTTCCTCTAGTAGTACCAAAATTTGCTTTTATTGTGGATTGTTAGGTCATTATAAAGTTGCTTGCTTGCATGCTAAACAAGATAAGATCAAATTGAACTCTAAAGTGAAAACAAATGAACATAGCAAGATTAGGAAGATTTGGGTACCTAAGGGATCTCACTTGCCTATTCCTATGTAGGTATGCCTTAAAAGCCACAACAAGAGGAACACATGGTACCTTGATAGTGGATGCTCTAGACACATGACCGGAGATCTCACTCAATTCGCATCCCTATCACTCAAGGATGGTGGAGAAGTTACCTTTGGAGATGACAAGAAAGGAAAAGTCAAAGGTGAAGGCACCATAGGTAACTCTACCTCTCCCATACATGATGTACTCTTTGTTGATGGCTTGTCCCATAATCTTATTAGCATTAGTCAATTATGTGATAATGGTTTTGAAGTTGTCTTCAATCCCGACAAATGCATTGTTAAAAATAAGATAAATGGAGAAGTAAAATTCATAGGGTCTAGAGACAATAACATTTATACAATTGGACTAGATGATCTTAGACTCCAAAAAGTGACTTGTCTAAATGCCATTAGTGAGGATTCTTGGCTATGGCATAGGAGGTTGGGTCATGCCGGAATGGATCTCATTTCGACCCTCTCCTCAAAAGAAAGTGTTAGAGGATTGCCTAAGTTCAAATTCATCAAGGATCACATTTGTAGAACTTGTCAATTAGGAAAACAATTGAAAAGCTCTTTTGCACCTAAAAATATGATTTCAACTTCCTACCCTTTGGAGCTACTTCATATGGATCTTTTTGGACCAATGAAGACTAGTAGCCTAGGTGGAAAGAGGTACGTGTTTGTAGTTGTTGATGACTACTCACGATTCACATGGGTCATATTTCTAGGACATAAAGATGAAACTTATGAAAACTTCCTAACATTATGCAATCAAATTCAAAATGAAAAAGGTGTTGCCATCTCCCACATTAGAAGTGATCATGGAACGGAATTTGAAAATGTACACTTTGACACTTATTGTAATGAACATGGCATTAAACATAATTTTTCCGCACCTAGAACACCTCAACAAAATGGAGTAGTAGAAAGAAAGAATCGAACTCTCCAAGAAATGGCTAGAACAATGTTGCATGAAAATGATCTCCCTAGATATTTTTGGGCGGAAGCGGTTAGCACCGCTTGCTATATCATAAACAGGGTGTACTTAAGGCCAATCTCTAAGAAAACACCTTATGAGCTTTGGAAAAACTTGAAACCAAATATAAGCTATTTTAGAGTGTTTGGATGTAAATGCTTCATTTTGAACATTAGAGATAATTTACATAAATTTGATAAGAAGTCGGATGATGGAATATTCTTAGGGTATTCTTCTCATAGCAAAGCATATAGAGTATTTAATAGGAGAACCCTAGTAGTAGAAGAATCCATGCATGTGACATTTGATGAAAGAGAGCCAACACCTCAAGAAATGCCACATGATGAGGATGAACCCGTTGAACATATTTTTCCAAAATTGAGTGCTCCTCCTCATGCATCTACTAGTCATACACCACCTAGTGAGGAAGTAGAAAATGAAGATGATGCCTCATTACCTAGGGATAGGAGAACATTGGTTGATCATCCTGAATCCCAAATCTTAGGTGATGCCACATTGCCAGTAAGAACTAGATCATACTATCGTAGTGTGAGCAATAATTTGGCATTCCTATCCGAATTAGAACCAAAATCCATCAAGGAAGCAGAAAAGGATGAATATTGGTTGATGGCCATGCAAGAAGAGTTGAGTCAATTCGAAAGGAACAAGGTATGGAGGCTAGTACCTAGACCTAGTGATCATCCAGTCATTGGCACGAGATGGGTGTATAGAAATAAATTGGATGAAAATGGAATTATCACTAGGAATAAAGCTAGGCTTGTAGCCCAAGGGTACAATCAGGAGGAAGGGATAGATTATGATGAGACATTTGCTCCTGTTGCCCGTATGGAGGCTATTAGGATACTTTTGGCATATGCATCTCATAAAGGATTTAAACTATATCAAATGGATGTCAAAAGTGCCTTCCTAAATGGCTATATCCAAGAGGAAGTGTATGTTGAGCAACCTCCAGGTTTTGAAGACTTCAAACATCCAAATCATGTCTTCAGGCTTGATAAAGCTTTATATGGATTAAAGCAAGCTCCTAGAGCTTGGTATGAGAGGCTTTGCACTTTCTTAGTTGAAAAGGGATTCGAGATGGGAAAGGTGGATAAAACCTTATTTATCAAAAGAGAAAATCATGATATCCTCCTTGTCCAAATCTATGTGGATGATACCATCTGTGGCTCAACTAATCAAAAATTGTGTGATGAATTTGCAACCTTAATGAAAAATGAATTTGAAATGAGCATGATGGGAGAGTTAACCTACTTCTTAGGACTTCAAATTAAACAATACAAAAATGGAATATTTTTAAATCAAGAAAAATATACAAAGGAGTTATTAAAGAAGTATGGCATGGATAGCAGTAAGACATCAAGAATTCCCATGAGTACTACTGCTAAGCTAGAAAAAGATGAATTTGGCAAATCTGTGGATCAGAAATTGTATAGGGGTATGATAGGTAGTTTGCTCTATTTGACAGCCAGCAGACCAGACATTATGTTTACTGTCTGTCTCTGTGCTCGATTTCAATCGGATCCTAAAGAATCTCACCTATCGGCAGTTAAGAAGATCTTCAAGTACTTAAAAGGAACCCAAAGTCTAGGACTGTGGTATGAAAGATCATCTTCCTTCACTCTCATCGGATATTCAGATGCAGACTTTGCTGGATGTAGAGTAGATAGGAAAAGCACTAGTGGGACTTGCCAATTCTTGGGTAAATCACTTGTTTCATGGTTTAGCAAGAAGCAAAATTCAGTAGCTCTGTCCACAACAGAAGCAGAATATGTGGCAGCTGGAGCTTGCTGTGCTCAAGTCCTATGGATGAAAAGCACATTGATGGACTATGCAATCAAAATGGATAATATTCTCATCCAATGTGACAATACTAGTGCTATAAGCTTAACAAAGAACCCCATACAACACTCAAGAACAAAACACATTGAGATTAGGCACCACTTCATCAGAGATCACTCACAAAAAGTGGATATTTGCTTAAAATATATCAACACTGAAGAACAATTAGCGGATATCTTTACAAAACCCCTTAGTGATGATAGAATTTGCTATATCCGAAGTGCCTTAAACATATGGAGTGCGGATCAAATCAAAGAAATTGCCAAATAAATACTTTGTGCCTTTAACCAGCTTATCTATATAGTATTTATATATATAATCTTTGTTTTGTAGTATCTGCATGAATGAGATGTCAAATTTTTAATCTTAAAAATCACTCAATTGATATTCTTAGCCTTCTTAGTTTTTTCTAAGTTGGAGAGGTATCCTCACTTTAATTAAAATACCTAACATCTTGACATATGTCAACATCTCGATCATGAACAGGTATATGTGCATTACTTGGTTATATAATTTTATACCATAAGCATTGATTCAGGGGGAGTTATCCACTCCTATTTTTTTTTACACCCTTTCTGTCGATGACAAAAGGGGGAGAAGTTTGAAATTGATTATCTATTCAATTGACTATATGCACCACTTGCTTATAACTTGTATCATTTATATGTGTGCATATATTGAGGGGGAGTTCTAGTATTCACTTGCCTACTATGTCACTCCACACACACCTCATAATCAATTTTGTTTGTCATCATCAAAAAGGGGGAGATTGTAAGCCCAAGGGTCTACTCTCCTATCTTGTTTTGATGATTCTAAACATAATTGATTGTGTTTTTGAATACTAATCAATTTGCTTTGAAGTGTTGTGTTTAAGATAGGATTGATCATTGAAGAAACCAACACACAACATGGTCATGCTTGGAGATATCCCATACAAGAGTCAAAGGAGCTAAGTGAAGCTCACCTCATCTCTCAAGCAAAGCATACACAAGATGGAAGATCAATTGAAGACCAAGACTAAAGAGAAGTTGAAGATTGCATAGGTATCATTGTACATCCTTTCTCTTTAGATTTCCAAGTCAAGGCAAAGTGTTTTCAACTTGTTTTTCAAAGAACACTTAAAAACTTAAAATGCATTAGTGAATGGTTATGTGATGGACCAACATGTTGGGACCCTCATAAACATTCCAAAATAACCATAGGAGTTGAGTTCCAAAAGCTAAAAATCAAATTTGCAATAAAAATCAAAAAGTGCGGATTTTTAGGCTTCTCGGAACTCCGAGAATTTTTCTCGGAGCTCCGAGCTCGGAACTCCGAGAGTTCCCTCGGAACTCCGAGAAAAGGTCCAGTAGCATCTGGACACTTTCTCGGAACTCCGAGACAATTTCTCGGAACTCCGAGAAATGGTCCAGTAGAAATTTTATTTCTTCTGGCCGTTGTCTCGGAACTCCGAGAATATTTCTCGGAACTCCGAGAATTCTCGGAACTCCGAGAATGGTTCTCGGAACTCCTAGAACCTTGCGACAGCTCAAAAAAGAGCCGTTGGGTTTTGATTAAAAAATTGTTTTCTTATTCTTTTAAGCCCAAACGGTCATATTTTGAGGACACACTATTTATACAACTTCAAGAGGATTATTTACTCTCTCTTGATCTTTGAAAAACATCCTTAAGCATCAAAAACATTTGCAATCCATTTTAGCTTGAGTTTTTGTTTTTCATCCCAAACTTGCCTTTCACTTGTGAATCTTTTGAGTTTGGATATAGTAGTGCTTTCACTTGCAAATCACCATCTTTGAAGAGCAATCAAGGGTCTACAAAGAGCATCAAGCTTTCAAGAAGAAGCCAAGCTATTCTCTTTCAAATCTAGTGTAGGTGGCTAGGGCATTCCCTTTTTAATTCCCTAGAGAGCAACCGCTTAGAACTCGGCGGAGAAGGAGAGTCTTTGTAAAGGTGTAAGGGCATCCTTGTTTAATATCCCTTGGATTTGTAACCGCCTCGGAGCCGGGCATCGTGGAGGTCTCCTATAGTGGAATCCCTCAAGTGCGACCTTGAGTAGAGTGGAGTAGGCCGTTGGCCGAACCACTATATATCGGTGTGTCAATTTCTCACTCTTGCATTTCCATTATTGTTTTGGTTTGGCATTTCACTTTGTTCTTTCAATTATATGTGCACTAACCAAATATTTATTCAAGTGAAGAAAAATTCCAATTAGGGTTTATAGATAATTTTCAAAAGGCCTAATATTGAGTTAAATTCAATTCACCCCCCCTCTTGACTATTTCATTTTCCATTCCCGTGTCCGCTCCTCTTGTTTTCTCGATCTTTTTGGTTATTCTTGTCATGTTTTGTGTCGTCCTGATAATTGTTGAGAAGGGTTATTCATGAGAATCCGAGCAAGAGAGAATTTGGATCCGTTTGATGGGCCCGCCTTGAGCATTTGTTTAGATTTGGATCAAACATGGGGCCCGCATTGTGATGATCTAAGATACTCATTTGATGGGCCATCAGTTGGATGGATTGGATCGGCACAGGGTATCAGTTTTTAGAGGCACAATTTATTTATGCTATGGCCGATCCATTGAACTGCTAGGATCATCCCCATGAAAATGATTTAGGGATGAGATTGGATTGCCCTATGGAGTTGATTAACGAAAATATTTGGGTCCACATCCATTCCATATTGAGGCCGACCAAACGATCCGAACCATTCTTGAAATTGATTTTTGAAGCTGTGGATCGTCAAATTGATGGTTGAGATTGTTCTAATTAGAATTAATTTTGTTGCACAACTAATTTGCAATATGGATCATCCAATTGGGCGGATTGGATCATCCAATTGGGCGGATTGGCTCATCCAATGGCTAATTTGTGGGATATGTCCATCTATATTGTCATCCATCATTTGGACGGTTTAGATCATCCTATAAAGTGGGACTCACCATTAGCATGAATTAACTTTCTCTACCATTTCCACTAACTTCATTTTTCCCTTTAAAATAACACCATTATCTCCATTATCATTATATATTCCATTATTCCCACCACCATTCCCACCATTACCATTATATATTCCATTATTCTCCACCACACCCACCATTCTCATTGTTTATTTCTCCACCACACCCACCATTCCCACCATTACCATTATATATTCTATTATTCTCCACCACACCCACCATTCTCATTGTTTATTTCTCCACCACACCCACCATTCCCACCATTACCATTATATATTCCATTATTCTCCACCACACCCACCATTCTCATTGTTTATTTCTCCACCATACCCACCATTCTCATTGTTTATTTCCACCTCTCCACTAAGTTTTTGACTATATAAAGAGAGGTGATGAGAGGAAGAAAGGAGAGAAGATGGGAGAAAGAGAAGAAGAGAGGGAGAGAAAATAAGAGAGAGAGAGAGAGGAAAATATAAAAACAAAGAAGGAAGCGGAGTGGATCGCACATAGGCGGGATTTTTCGGATTTTTCGGCTCTCGGATTCGGCGAGGATTTCGATCACAGGTAGGTGCTTAATTTTCGGATTTTTCCAGAATTATTTGATATATTTGCATGATTTTTAGTATTTAATTGGATTTAGTTGAAAATTAAATATGTATGCTCAAAATCATGATCTCCATGAGTGTTTCGAAAATAAAATATATACTAAATGAATTCCAAAATTAGTGAAATTTCGTGGGAAACTAATATGATACCAATACATTCTACCATGAAATTTTGAGAATTTTGAGAATTTGTTTGGTATATTATTTTATGCTTTCTTTGAAATTTACCAGCTTTTGGAGGAATTTTTACTGACATCAGATCACAACAAAAATTCTTAAACTTTTTACAGTAGTCTTAAATCTCACATTTCTAGTTGCTGTAAACGTTTCAAGTGATTTGGATCTGTTTTCATATGGGATGTAGGGTTAATTCATAATCTGGTCTGAAAATTAAAAAATCTGAAACTGATAGTAAATGATTTCCAAAATTCATGACAATCTCTCAGTATGTTATTTTTACTTATATCTTATTACTGTAGAAATTTCATTGAATTTAGATTCATATTTCTAGTGGTTTCTGTGTTATTTTTGCAATCTGGTCAATCAATTGTTAAATCGAAATTAAATATGAGCTTAATGTAAAAATATGTAAAACTCTTCCAGTAAGCTACATTTCATCATATCTTGCTGCTGTAGAAATTTCAACTCATTTCGAATTCGTTTGCTACAGTTTCACTTGTAAAATTACTCATATGTTTAAAATTGATAAAATTCATTGAAAATCCGAAATTAATTGAAAATCATCTGAATATTTCTAAAGAACCTTAAATCTCTGTCACATATTAACTCCTTAATCCATTGAAACAGAAATCTTAGGATCATTAGAATTCCCTGGAAAAATGGTCAATGCATCCATAATCGTATCCCAATTGCAACCGATCTTTGACAATTTGAATACTTAAGCTATAGCATGTTGTTGGCTCCGAGGTTACTGTCCACGGAAATCCTGAGATATGCCAGGCAATAAGATGTTATAACCTAAGTATTAAATTGCGCAAGGAAAGAACGCACGATTTCCTTCCTTGGATGCTGTTCTGGGCCGAAATTGGTAAACCCTAGAGCCATTGGTAATCCTTAAGTGTTCATAAACTGAAAATCCTTGAAATCTGAAATTCATTAACATCAAGAACTGAAATCGATTCATCTCGTGTCTCTCGGAACCGTTGGATTACGGTTTCCGTCATAAGAACCATTAGAGCCCAATTTAGGAACACCGGTGTCATGTCGTGTCCTACGTTTTAAGGAGTCTTAGGTTTAGGGAGTCCTAGAGTCAGGAGTCCAGCCTCATCACGGACACTTGCTATGTATAGCAACCGTGCCATAGGTCTAGTTACACTAGTCACCCAATCTTTTCTTAGGACATGCCTAGTAAGCTAGGATGTAGGCTAACCTGCATTAGTCTAAGGAACAATTTGCATTTAGATAAGAATCATATAGAATCTTAGATGAAATCCTAGGATAATAAAATTCTCAACTTGAATTAAATAATTTACCCTAAAACTGTTGAAACAGTCAATCCAGTATAGGTCGGTGTCTTAGTTGAGTTAGGCATAAGTAGCTTAGCTTAGGTGCACCGAACTACGTCGACTCTGATCCCAGTGAGGCTTGGGTACGTAGGCAGCTTGGATATCTGATGGCATACCACCCGCGAGTCGGCACCACAACGAATTGTGGTGTTTTGTATATTAATTTTCTTATAAATTCACTTAGGGCTTTCCATGAAATTAGAATTCTAGGAGAACTTTCACTTAGATTGAATCTAGACAAATTAATAAATCAAGATACACATCTAGGATTCACATTGAAATTAGATTCTAGGATGCATGTCACTTAGTTCGCACATTAACATAGAGTTGAATGAGCCATTTAAAATAAATTTAAAAAAGTTAGCTTTTGGAATCGAAGACCGATTATCGGGCAGGAATGGTGCATGTGGCGGATAACTCCCCATACCTTCCATTCTCGTAACCAGGTAGCGAATCTAGATTTCTGGTTAATTACGGGTCCTAGATCCCACATCTAGGTGGTGACTCTGTCAGTCTCTTTCGTGTGGAATTCGGATTGCCTTAGTGATCCCAAGTTCACAGGAAAGATGAATTCAAATCAATATTAAAATGCACACGCCAATCACGTGGGTACGAGAGACCAAGAGAAAGGCGTGGCGGCTCGCGCCCCACGCCCCTCTCGCGGGATCGGGTCCCACACGCGCGTGGCCATTTCCTTCCATAATTTGTGATGATGAGGCCTGGGCGGCGAGAGGAAGACCACGTGTCATGAATGTGTGGTCTTTGCCGTTTTCCAACGCCATTCTTCATGATGGTTGGGCTCTGCTCGTGCATGGATGACACGTGGCGATATCTGGGAGCGTAGCCGTATTTGTGTCCCATCATAACTCCCCCTTACTCCTTTCGTCCATTGAATGGGCTAATGGAGTAACGTTTTGTTCGAGCGAAGTCATGATGAGGATATTTACGAGGGCTCCGGGGTACGAGGAGGCGTGCCGTTTTATCCGGCGGCTGTTCCCGGGAAGCGGAATCGTCATTAGAGAGGTTACGTTGTCTCGAGGCACCAGGATTTCTTTTAAAAGAAAGGAATTATCCTGGTGCCTTTTTTTGTGGCTCTTCGTCGTTCTTCTTCTCTCCTTCTTAGTAGGGGCTCTTTTTGTATCTTCTTTAGCAACATGTCTGGTTCTTCTTCACGAGTTAGGGGCAAGGCCCGTTTCCTCAAGGAGTCGTCGAGTGACCCTGACTTGTCCTCCGATCCGGGGGAGGATCTCGTGGGTCGTCGGAAGAAGGCTAGGAGGGGCCCAGGTCCTCCCTCGGGCTTCCCCCCCTTCGCCTTTCCTCCTTGCCTAAGGAGGACAGGTTGTCTCGGTCTCGCGTCGTCAGGGAGTGGTCGTTTTTCTCTCGAGTCTATCATCAGGGAACGGAGCTGCGCGGCCGTGTTTCGAAGATGGGCAAGGAGATCAAGGACTTGAAGCGGGAGAATGAGGTTTTACAGAAAAAGGTTCACCTTCTCAACGAGCAGCTATTGGAATATGAGGTGGACCCCCTGCTGGAGACCTCTTGGGAGGAGAAGGGGAACCCTTCGGGAGAGGAGTCGTTCTCCGATTAAGCTTTGGGTTTCCTTGTTTCTCTGCGTGCCTATCCCTTTCTTTGTCAGGGATTTCTGAGGCCTGCGTGCCCTATGATGTGTTTTCTTGTTTCCCTTTCTTTTTTGTAAGCCTGTGGGTCAGGAGGATGTGAATGGATGATCTTTATGAATTGGTGCCGTGTCCTTTTATGCTTTTTTTTTTTTTGCATTTGTTTGATAGGGATTATCTTTGTTGTAAGGAATTGCGACGTTCTGACGGAGCTTGCGAGGGGTTCCGAGCCTTTCTCTGGCGCTTTTAATCTCGTTTGCTCATTGTGCTTGCGTACCGTGGCCTTCGCATCTGGGCTCCGGGCCTCGTCCTTTTCTCTTTTTTTTTGTGTAGGTCTGTGCTCCGGGCCCCGAACCTGCGTCGGGTCGGGATAGCGGTGCCTGTCGACTTCGTATGGTCTTGTCGTTTCCCCTCCCTTTTGTGGGACCCGATCCCGCGAGAGGGGCGGGGCGCGAGCCGCCACGCTCTCTGGTCTCTCGTACCCACGCGATTGGCGTGTGCATTTTAATATTAATTTTAATTCATCTTTTATATGAATTTGGGATCACTAAGGCAATCCGAATTCCACACAAAAGAGACTGACAGAGTCACCACCTAGATGTGAGATCTAGGACTCATAATTAACCAGAAATCTAGACTCGCTACCTGGTTACAAGAATGGAAGGTATGGGGATTTATCCACCACATGCACCATTCCTGCCCGATAATCGGTCTTCGATTCCAAAAGCTAACTCTTTTAAATTTATTTTAAATGGCTCATTCAACTCTCTATTAATGTGCTAACTACGGGACATGTATCCTATGATCTAATTTCAATGTGAATCCTAAATGTGTATCTTGATTTCTTAATTTGTCTGGATTCAATCTGAGTGAAAGTTCTCCTAGAATTCTAATTTCAGGGAAAATCCTAAGTGATTTGATTAAGCATTTACAAGAAAATTAATATACAGAACACCACAATTTGTTGTAGTGCCGACTCGCGGTTGGTATGCCATCAGACATCCAAGCTGCCTACGTACCCCAGCCTCACTGGGATCAGAGTCGACGTAGTTCGGTGCACCTAGGCTAAGCTACATATGCATAACTCAACTAAGACACCGACCTAGACTGATTTGACTGTTTCAATAGTTTTAAGAGGAATTATTTAATTCAAGTGGAGGATTTTATTATCCTAAGATTTCATCTAAGATGCTATATGATTCTTATCTAAATGCAAGTTGTTCCTTAGACTAATGCAGGTTAGCCTACATCCTAGTTTACTAGGCTTGTCTTAGGGAAAGATTGGGTGACTAGTGTAACTAGACCTATGGCACGGTTGCTATCCATAGCAAACGTACGTGATGAGGCTGGACTCCTAACTCTAGGACTCCCTAAAACCTAAGACTCCCTAAAACCTAGGACACGACCTGACACCAGTGTTCCTAAATTGGGCTCTAATGGTTCTTATGACGGTAACCGTGATCCAACGGTTCCGAAAGATACGAAGCAAATCGATTCAAGTTCTTGAGGTTAATTATTTTCAGATTTCAAGGATTTTCAGTTTCTGGACATTCAAGGATTACCAATGGTTCTAGGGTTCACCAATTTTGGCCTAGAATAGCATCCAAGGAAGGGAATCGTGCGCTCTTTCCTTACGCAATTTAATACTTAGGTTATAGCACGTTATTGCCTGGCATATCTCAGGATTTCCGTGGACAGTAACCTCGGAGCCAACAACGTGCTATAGCTTAAATATTCAAATTGTCAAAGATCGAGTGCAATAGGGATACGATTATGGATGCGCTAGCTATTTTTCCAGGGAAATATAAAGATCCTAAGATTTCTGTTTCAATGGATTAAGGAGTTAATATGTGACAGAGATTTAAGGTTCTTTAGAGATTTTCAGATGATTTTCAATTAATTTCGGATTTTCAATGAATTTTATCAATTTTAAACATATGAGTGATTTTAGAAGTGAAACTGTTGCAAACGAATTCGAAATGAGTTGAAACTTCTACAGCAGCAAGATATGATGGAATGTAGCTTACTGGAAGATTTCTACAGATTTTTACATTAAGCTCATATTTAATTTTGATTTAACAACAATAAGATCAGATTGCAAAAATAACACAGAAACTGCTAGAAATAGGAATCTAAATTCAATGAAATTTCTACAGTAGTAAGATATAAGTACAAATAGCATGCTGTGAGATTTTCATGAATTTTAGAAATCATTGACTATCAATTTCGGATTTTAAAATTTTCAGACCAGATTATAAATTAACACTACATCTCACCTGAAACAAGATCTAAATCACTTGAAACTTTTACAGAAACTAGAAATGTGAAATGTAAGACTACTGTAAAAATTTTAAGAATTTTCTCTGTGATCTGATGTCAGTAAAAATTCCCCCAAAATCTGATGAGTTTCAAAGAAAGCATAAAATAATATACCAAACAAATTCTAAAAATTTTCAAAACTTCATGGTAGAATGTATTGGTATCATATTAGTTTCCGACGAAATTTCATTAATTTTGGAATTCATTTAGTATATATTTTATTTTTGAAACACTAATATAGATCATGATTTTTAGCATACATATTTAATATTCAATTAAATCCAATTAAATACTAAAAATCATGCAAATATACCAAATAATCCTGGAAAAATCCAAAAATTAAGCACCTACCTGTGATTGAAATCCTCACCGAATCCGAGAGCCGAAAAATCCAAACATATCTCGCCTATGTGCGATCCGCTCCGCCTTTCTTCCTCTTGATCTTTGTTTTTTTTTTTTTTTTTGCTCTCCTCACTGTGAATGGGGAGAGAGAGAGAGAGAGAGAGCTGAATTTTCTAAGAGAGGGGTTTTTTTTTTTTCCCTTTGGATGGTGGGATGAGAGGGTATTTATAGGAGAATGGGATGGCAAAAGCTACCAAAGAGGTGTAGGGTTGTGATTGGATTTGGAATAATTAGGTGGTTTTGGATGGTTAGGATGATGGCACTTATCTTGAGAGAGTCTTTGGTGGAAACATGTTGCAACATGTTGCCCAAAATATGAGAATATTATCATGAGAGAGTTCTTTGATGGAAACATGTTGCAACATGTTGCCCAAAATATGAGAATATTATCATGAGAGAGTCTTTGATGGAAACATGTTGCCCAAAATATGAGAATATTAGCAACTTTAGGGTGAGAAAGACAAAAGCAAGTGGGTAGGAGGAATCAAGCCATGTTTCCCAAGCTTGGGAAAACGTGTGGTGAGAGGAGAGAGAATGTGGGGAGAGAGAACACTCGCGAAAAAATAAATCGTTTTCCGGAAATTTTGGCATCCGATTTCGATAATTTTTTCATCTTTGGAATCCTTGATTTTTACTCTTTCGTTGAAGCCCAATATTGCCATAGAAATATCGATTTCAAAATTTTGATGAGAGCCGTCGATCTTCCTCGGCAGATCGTTTTTCCAAGGATTTAGCAAATCGGCGATCTAAATGAACCAACCGATTCGATCAATTTTGGATCAACGACTAAAACTATGACATCTACACCAATTAAGAATTTTTTTTTAAAATTTTTTTTTTGTTATTGATGATTTAATGGAATAATTTCGACGGTTCTCCTTCATCATGCCTTGATCCGTGATTTTTCACTGGGTTTTTGCTCAATTAAGTGGCACATTGTTTAATCTGAATTTGAGATTAACCTTGATCGATCCTGTTTTAACTAAATGATCATAAATTCTTGGTAAGGAAAGACACCCAGGTCAAGATCTGCCCTTGATCTAACGATTTACGGAAATCGGGTCTCGGAATGGAATCAGGGTCTGGGCTATGAAGTGACCCTAGCTTATTTTGTCCCGATTGATGATCCGTAAAGTCAGATCAAGATATTAATGACCTAAAACATATAAATCCATGATAGAGGGGGTTCTCACATGGATTTGACACACTAAATTCACCAATCAGGGTATTTTTTAATTTTTCGGATCTAATCATCTCACCAGGTACATCTCTTTATCATTTTGGTTTTCAGAAAATTTGAGGATGCATACTTTACCAATGAAATTCAACGGAT
This sequence comes from Tasmannia lanceolata, assembly GCF_043159265.1. Classification (NCBI taxonomy): domain Eukaryota; kingdom Viridiplantae; phylum Streptophyta; class Magnoliopsida; order Canellales; family Winteraceae; genus Tasmannia; species Tasmannia lanceolata. Next base: position 63,595,757 of record NW_027518695.1, on the reverse strand, counting down.
CAACATATTAGGTTATTATTGGTTAAAGAGTAGCAAAATGAGGGTGTCTACACCTTTCTTTATGGAGTTTAAGCTTTATATAGGTGTGGGGGGCGACACGCGGCGTGTTCTGGGAATAGCGCCGCCTTTATGTCTCTTCATGATACTACTTTTAGTTCATTGATTGGTCCCGGGGAGCGGGTTGCTTGCCTGGCCAGAGAACATTGTGTCTAAGTCACTTATGGGAGCTTTGGGGTTCGAGAGGACGTGCTGTCTCGTCCGGCGGTTCCTTCCCAAGGAGTTGCCATTCAGCGGCGCCGCTTGATCATTCAATAGGAACGAACACGCGGACGGCTACCGCTTCGTTTTCCTATCCCAGGGTTCCCCATAGGGTTTTATAAGGGGTGAGCTCTCCTTCAGATTGTCTTTGTCCTCCGTTGTTTTTTTTTTGCTTTCTTCCGGCCTTTCTTTGCCAGAGATGTCGTCGTCTTTCCAGGGTCTATCCATCAGTGGTGGGGGGAGAGTCGCTACCGAGGGGAGTCCTCCCAGCAGTCCTGAGGGTAACCCCGACGGGTTGGGGCCCCAGCAGACGTTTCCTGAGAGGAGCCTGCCTCCAGGGTTTTCCCCGCGTTCTCCCCTTCTTCCGTTTCACGAGGGGGAGTCCCATGAAGCTTTTGTCCATCGCCACCGCTCTTTTTTCTCCCATGTCTATCGCAGGGAGATGGCGGTTTGCAGTCGGATGATTGACATGGAGCGGGAGATTGCGGCCTTGCGGGCGGAGAATGATCTGTTGAGGAATCGGGTGCGCTGGTTAAATGACCAGGCCCGATTCGCTGAGAATCGCCGCTGGGGGAGCCCTTCGGAGGGGGAGCAGAGTGATAGGGAGCTCTCTGATGCGGAGAACTCTTTCAGCGGCCAATCGTTCTGAGCAGGAGGTGGCGGGAGGAGTAGGGTTTTGGAGGGAGCTTCTTCTTCTTTTTTTCTTGTTAGGGGCCTTGGGAGTCCAGGCCTGCGTGCCTTATGTCTTATTCCCTCCCTCTCTTGTAGGCCCGTGGGCCAGAAGGAAGTAGTTTATGAATGGCTCTTTTTGTTTCTGTTTCCTTTGTCCGTTTGTTACAACTTATATCTTATGTTTGCCTTCTTCTTGCGTGTTTGCTTTCCCGCGCGACTCGAGCCCTTTTCGCTGTGTTTGGTATTTTCGCCCGGTGGTACTTTGTGTCGGGTTTTCATCATCGAACGTGGTTTCTTTTTGCCATCTTGTGGAGATGTATGCCGCACCCTTACGACGGGTTCCGAGCCCTTTCCTTATGAACGTGGTTTTTTCCATCTTGTGGAGATGTATGCCGGACCCTTGTGACGGGATCCGAGCCTTTTCCCATCGAACGCGGTTTTTGTTCCATCTTGTGAAGATGTGTGCCGGACCCTTGTGACGGGATCCGAGCCCTTTCTTTATGAACGTGGTTTTTTCCATCTTGTGGAGATGTATGCCGGACCCTTGTGATGGGATCCGAGCCTTTTGCCATCGAACGCGGTTTTTGTTCCATCTTGTGGCGATGTATGCCGGACCCTTGTGACGGGATCCGAGCCCTTTCCTTATGAACGTGGTTTTTTCCATCTTGTGGAGATGTATGTCGGACCCTTGTGACGGGTCCCGAGCCTTTTGCCATCGAACGTGGCGAGGGTTTATGGATGGCTTGCTGGGGAAGTTACTTCGTGGGTAGGGGTAGAGACGTCCTTTTCGTATGGCGCTTCGACTTATGGCGGTTCCCTTGGGTTTCCCAATCGGCGCCATGTGTTCGTGTCCCATCAGATTTAGAAAGGGCGGGAGTTGAAACGATGCGTGTCTAAACCCTAGCCCTTTTAAAGCCTTTTTGGGGATTTTATTCTTTACTTTATTGCTTCGTCTTCCTCGGGTGAACGGGTTTTCCTCCACGGCGGTTTTTTCACGCGTTGCTTATTCACCAAACTTCTTCCGGTGAGTTCCGTATCTTTTATTTCATCCGCGATTTGATAGTTTACGATGTCTGTTGCGACTGTATCTCAGAGCCCTTCTTCTGGGTCGGTGGAGGTGGTGGAGAGGGTTCTGCCAAGAAAAAGGAGACGATTATCTTTAGAGGGTGGGGGCGTCGTCTCTGAGGATGTACAGCAGCCCACGGAGTTGAGAGATAGCTCCGGGGCCTCTGGGTCATCGGTGGGGGCCGCTCCCTCGGAATCTCTAGCTCGTAAGGCGGAGGCTGGGGATATTCGGCCTGGTGCTGTTATTTGCCCCGGTCGGGTGGCGTGTTTCAGGAACACTTTGGGAGAAGGGGCGGCGGAGAAAATTAGGAGGGAGTTCCTCATTCCCGATGATTATGGGATTAGGGTTCCTTCCTTTGTAGAGAGTGTTTGTGGGGGTACCACTGAGGAAGAGGTAGCTTTCTACGTGGAGGCTTTTCGGGCGGGGGTTAGGTTCCCGCTCTTGGGCATTATAGTAGAGACCCTTGAGTTTTACCGGGTGGCTCCCTCCCAACTGGCGCCTAATAGTTGGCGTACTCTCTTGGCCTTTGTGGCTAAGGCGGGCCTTCACAGGGTTCAACCTACCCTTCCGCAGCTCCGGGCCTGTGTTGCCCTTAGCCCGTTGGTGAAGGGGGAGGACAGCTGGCTATATCTGACCCAGCGTCCTCGGGTGAAAATGGCGGCGAACTTGCCTTCCTCCATCAAAGGGTGGAAGGAGGAGTATGTGTTCATTACCCCTCCGTTGGACGCTGGCTGGGGCTTTCCTCGCTCTTGGAGGCGCTCCGTTGAGTGGCGAAGGAAGTCCCTCCCCGACGAGTCTGACTATAGCAAGTTTGACTTGGGGAAGCTCGCCTCCGGGGAGGCTATCGACATTTCCGAGTTCAAATGGGAGAGGAGCCTGAAGAAGCTTGGCTTGCTGGGAGCTGTGGAGAAGAGGGCTCGTTGTACGGGCGAGGGAATGGGGGAGAGTTTCGCCAGTCCTCGTGGTGAGCCCCTCCCCTCTTTCTCTCTCTCTGTTTCTCCTAATTAATTAATTTTTTTTTTGGTTGCTCTCGTTCTGAGCAGTTGTTGTTTTCCCGTTTTTTTTTTTTTTGGGCAGGAGGTATGTCTTCTTCCGGTGACGCCGGGAAGGGAAAAGGGGTAGCGGTGGTGACGAAGGGTCTGACGAGTCAGAAGAAGATCCCTTTTGATTTCATGGCCGCCGCCAGGCTGGGCCGGTCACAGGCAAAACTCGCGGCACCCGTGCCTTCTAGCCCCCCTGTTCGAGCGGGCGGAGAAAAGGGGGGGCTAGGCTTTTTCCTTTGGAGTCGGAGCCGTCCGCCAAGAGGGCTGCCTCTTTTGGCGCTCGACAGGGGGATGTTGTTCGTGTGGCGCGTCCTCCTGTCTTTGCGGAGGACGTGCCAAGTCAAATGGAGGGGGCGGTTATGACCAAACTTCTTCTGGAACGAGTGGTGCTTCCCCCGCACAGCTTCCAGGCGCGAGGAGAGCTGTTTAAGCCTGACTGGAAGATCGGTGTCGAGGATAGCGTTCTTGCAAATCCCCGGGTTGGGGTGGAGCTGGGGGTGACGACCGCCTTTCCTGGCGACGAGGCTGAGTTGGAGGGCTATGATCGCAGGGCCCTTGGGGCTCAGTATTTTCAATCAACATCTTGCGTAAGTACCGGGCGGCTGGTTTTCTGTTTGTACGTTTCTCTTTTTGTCATTTGGAGAACGTATGTTGGAAATTTTCTGATAGGTTGCTTTTGCAGTCCCAGAGCTATGCCCAGAGGATGGTGCAGTGCCTGCTCGAGGATGAGGCTGAGATAAGTGCCTCTGCGGAGCGAAACCGGCGGCTAAGTGAGGACTTGGACAGAGCCCGAGTGGAGAGAGCGACCTTTGATGATACTGTCGCTCGGCTTCGGGAAGACCTCCGGAAAACCATGGAGGGGAGAAGTCGTGCGTCGGACAAATTGGCGGTGGCCCGGCGAACGCACGCCCGGGAGCTGGCGGCGGCGCGGGAGGAGTGGCGTGGCTCAGAGGAGTTCCTTAAGGTTGCGGCTGCGTTCAGCGTGGATGTTGAGATTGATGCTTTTGCTGAATGCCGGCGGCGTGTCCACGAGGTCGATCCTTCCTTTCCCCTGGACAAACTGATGCACGAGGCTGAGGCCGATCCTCCGTCGGTGCCAGCAGAAGCACCGGAGCTGGTCGATGAGGAGGTGACTGCTCTGGTGGATCCTGTAGTTACCGAGACCTCTGAGGGGGCTTAGTGATGCCAGGATGTCTTTTGGATCTTATATTTTACCTTTTCTTGTGGGTCTGTAATAACTTTTGAATTCTCTTTCTTCTTCTCTTCTTTTCTGCTTTCTTCTTTTTTCTTTATATACACGGTGCGCTCCGGGTTATTCGAGCCTTTGAATTTTAATCTGATCGTCGAGAATGTTCCTGGTGCACCCCGTGGGGTGTCTTTTTTGCGGAAGGACTATCTTCCCCTCGAGTGATCAGTTCGGGGTTAATGGGTCCTGCCTGCCTTTTAGGGGGAGGTCTTTTCTTCATGGGGAGCGTTTTAGGGTATTCTCGGGGGGATCGGCCCCGATGCTACCTCTGTCTCGCTCCCTGTCTTCTTTCGGGTCCCTCGTTTATCATGGGCCGGAAAGTGGAGATACGTATGTCTTAAGTAGAAAGGCTATTCGATTGATTCGTTTAAGGAGAAAAATACATCTTTGCTTCTAAAGACACAAAAAGAAACAAACAAACATTCGTCATGCTGTTAAAGAAAAACACGGAGCTTACCCTGTTCTTTTACTGGTAAAATTCTCGGAGGTTGTCCATGCTTCAACTTCGAGGGACTGGGGTCCCGTCGAGACGTTCTAGCTGGTAGGCCCCGGGGCGGAATGCTCGAACGACCCTGTATGGTCCTTCCCATTTAGGTGCGAGTTTTTTGGTGTTGCGGGGGTCGGATACAGCCGTACGCCGTAGTACGAGGTCTCCGGGTTTTACCGAGCGCTTTCTTACCCGGGCGTTGTAGTACCGTGCCACCTTTTGCTGGTAGGAGGCGGTTCGGAGAAGGGCTTGCTCTCTTTTTTCGAGCACGAGATTGAGGGTGTTCCGGAGGAGCTCGGAATTTCCCTGTTCATCATAATTCGCGGTGCGAAAGCTGGGGAGGCCAATTTCCAACGGAATGACCGCTTCGGCCCTAAGGTTAAACTAAAAGGGAATTCTCCAGTCGCGGTCCGTGGCGTCGATCGATAGGCCCAGAGGACGCTAGGTAGCGCTTCTACCCAGTCTTTCCCAGCTTCTCCTAATCGCTTCTTGAGGCTCTGAAGCAAGATCCTGTTAGTTACCTCTACCTGTCCATTGGCCTGCGGGTGTGCTACGGAGGCGAAACGGTGTTCGATGCTTAGGTTATCGCAGAATTTGCCAAATTCGGCGCTTGCGAACTGGGGACCGTTGTCCGTTACGAGTGTCTTTGGAATGCCGAAGCGGCAAACCACGTCGTGGTAGAAGAACTTCTCTGTTGCTTTCGAATTGGGTTTTGCCACGACTTTGACCTCGACCCATTTGGTGAAGTAGTCGATGGCAACGTACAACATGGTATGCCCCCCGGGGGCTTTTGGGAAGGGTCCGAGTAGATCCATGCCCCACATGGCGAAAGGCAGGGGTCCTGCTATCGCGGTGTATGGTGTGGCCGGTTGGTGGGGGGTGGTTGGGTATCTTTGGCATGGGCTGCATTTTTTGACGAACTCCTTGGCGTCCCTGAGGATCGTAGGCCAGAAGTAGTCGTGCCTTGCGATTTTCTGAGCCAGGGTCCTTCCGCCCCCGTGGTCTCCGCAGATCCCTTCGTGTACTTCTCGTAGGGCGTAGTCTGATTCGGAGGGCACCAGGCATCGGAGGTTCGGCCATGTGTATGACCGTTTGTAGAGCCTGGGTCCGTGGACCACGTAGTGGGCGGCTCTTGCAGTTAGGCGCCAGGCTTCCAGCTTATCTGCGGGTAGTATACCGTCTTTCAGGTATCGTATGATGGGGTCCATCCAGTTTGGTCCTGGTGGGATTTCCAAGACCTGCACCTCGTCGATGCTGGGGTGGGGCAGTATTTCGGTGAGCACGGTACCGAAGTCATGGGTCTCTTCGGCGGCCATCCTTGATAATGCATCTGCTCGGTTGTTCATGTCCCGTGGTACTTGGAGGATCTCTACCTCTCCCATTCCCTGCAGCTTTTCTTTTACCTTATGGAGGTATCTCTTCATTCTGGAGCCCTTGGCTTCGTATACGCCAGTCACTTGGTTGACGACGAGCTGGGAGTCGCTATGGACTTTTAACTTTCCTGCACCGAGCTCCACGGCTAGGCTTAGTCTTGCCAGCAAGGCTTCGTATTCAGCCTCGTTGTTGGAGGCTTTGAAATTTAACCTGAGGGCGTATTCCAGTGTGAATCCTTCTGGTCCATGGAGGACCACCCCCACCCTGTGCCCTTTTTGGCCTGCTGAGCCGTCAACGTGCAGGGTCCAATGAACCTCGTCGCTTTGTTCTGCCACGTTTTTGCCAGCCGTCTGTTTGGTGGGGCCGTTGCCATTTTCCGTTGTCGCTGGTTCCTAGGCCAGGGCCGTGGATTCTACTATAAAGTCAGCGAGGGCCTGGGATTTAATGGCTGGTCTCGGGCGGACTTGTATGTCGAACTCTCCCAACTCGATGGCCCAACTGACCATCCTACCCGAGGTCTCTGGTTTCTGGAGAATTTTCCTCAGGGGTTGGTCGGTTAGAAGCACGATGGGGTGGGCCTGGAAGTAGGGGCGGAGCTTCCGAGTGGCGCTGACGACTGCGAGGGCGAATTTCTCTATGTTTAGGTACCGAATTTCTGCACCGTGGAGAGTCTTGCTCACGTAGTACACCGGGTGTTCCTTTTTGTCGCTTTGTTTGGCCAACACCGCACTCACTGCCGTGGGGCTGATGGCCAGGTATAAAAATAGCTCTTCCCCCGGCTCGGGTTTGGCGAGTACGGGCGGTGTCTGAAGGTATTGCTTCAAGGAGTTGAAGGCCTCTTGGCAGGCCGGGGTCCATTCGAACTCCCGTATGTTTTTTAATTGTTTGAAGAAGGGTTGGCATTTTTTTGCTGATTTGGGCATGAATCGGCCGAGGGACGTGATTTGACCTGCGAGCCTCTACACTTCTACCGCCGTTGCCGGGGGTTCCATGTCTAGGATGGCTTGGATCTTTTCGGGGTTGGCCTCGATCCCTCTCTGGCTGACCATGAACCCCAAGAATTTTCCGGAAGTTACCCCGAAGGCGCATTTCGCGGGGTTGAGCTTCATTCGGGCTCGTCGTAGGGTGCTGAAAGTTTCCTGAAGGTCGGAGATGCGTTTGGAGGCTTCCAGACTTTTTACCAGCATATCGTCGACATACACCTCTATGTTTCTTCCGATTTGTGCTTAGAACAGCTTATTTACGAGCCGCTGGTAGGTGGCGCCCGCGTTTTTTAAACCGAAGGGCATAACAGTATAGCAGTAGACGCTCTGATCAGTGATGAACGCCATTTTCGGGATGTCTGGCTTGTGTATTTTGACCTGATTGTAGCCTGAGAACGCATCCAAGAAGGTGAGAAGTTCGTGTCCGGATGTGGCGTCGATGAGTTGGTCTATGCGCGGCAGGGGGTAGGGGTCCTTTGGGCAGGCCCTGTTTAGGTCTGTGAAGTCTATACAGGCCCGCCAACCTCCGCTAGCTTTCTTGACCATGACGACGTTTGACAGCCACTCGGGGTACTGGATTTTTCTGATGAACCCGGCTTGTAGTAGTTTTTCCACTTCGGCCTTTATGTGAGTTTGACGTTCTATCGTGAAGTTCCTTTTTTTCTGCCGGACGGGTTTAAGGGCCGGGTTCATATTTAACTTGTAAACGGCCAGTTCCTTGGGTATCCCGGGCATGTCCTTAGCGGACCATGCGAACATGTCTTTGTTTGTTCTGAGGAAGTCGATCATTTGGTCTCGCAGGGGGCCTTTTAGCAGGGAGCTGATTCGGACTTGTCTCTCCGGCTGATCTTTGGCTAGGGGGACGGAGTCTAGCTCCTCAGCGGGCTCTCCTCTGATTGTGCGGGCCCGCTGCCGGGGATCTTCACTACCGATCGTGAAATTTTCGGCCGGGGAGTTGGTTCCTCTCAGGCTTGCGGCGTAGCACTAGCGTGCTATCATTTGATGTCCCCAGACCTCTCCTACCCCGGTCGGAGTGGGGAATTTCATCTTGAGGTGGGGGGTGGAGACTACTGCTCCCAAATCTCTTAGAGCAGGGCGTCCAATGATGGCGCTGTGAGTGAATGGTATATCTACGACCAGGAAGGTGGTCAGGATGGTTTTTTGGAGGGGGTATGTCCCGAAGGTTACGGGTAAGTCGATCTTGCCATCGACCCGTACGGACGCACCGGAGAACCCGTAGATAGAGTATTCCGCGGGTCCTAGCCTTTCTTTGCCCAGTTTCATTTCTTCGAAAGTCTCGAGGTGTAGCACGTTGACGGAGCTTCCTATGTCCACCAGGATTTTTCCTATATCGAAGTTGGCGACGACCAGTGCGTCATCGTGCGGGACTTGTAGCCCGTCGAGGTCTTCGTTGGAAAAAGTGATGATCTGGCCTTGTAGGGGTGGATCCGTTCGAGCCTTTTTGGAAGGCATATCCATGGAGAATATTCGTTCCGCGTATGCCCGCCGGCCGGCGGTTGTCGGCCCTCCAGCTGCTGGCCCGCCCGTGATGATATTGATTTTCCCGATAATGGTTGGCGGCTGTTCGCGGGCCTGCGGTTGCTCGGGGGGCTCCTCTTTCCGGGGGCGTTGGTGGCGGTGCGCGTCGCGTCTGCTTCGGGATCGGCGTCTGCTTCTTGAGTGATGCCTGCTAGGGGATCGATGTCGGCTTGTGGATCGGCGACGGTCGTTGGACTGGCGTCCATTGGGTGACCGATGCCTACCTCTGGGCTCGTCAGAGGGATGCTGGACCTCGCACGAGCTTTCGTCAGGACTCCTGAGATATTGATTTAGGTGCCCTTCTTCGGCCAACTTTTCCAGTTGGAGGCGGAGGTGGAAGCAATGGTCAGTTTCGTGGCCGTGGTCCCCGTGGAATTCGCAGAATTTTCGGGCGGACCTCTTCTTTGGGTCTGTGGCCATTCTCTTAGGGGGGTCAGGAGACCCTGATCCCTGACGGCCAGTAGAACGTGGGAGAGGGGGAACTTTAGCGGGGCGGTTCCCAGTCTCTCGAAGACGGGGACGGGGTTTCTGCCCGCCTGCCTCTCGTCGGCATGTGGCCTTATGGGCCTTCGGCCGTCATTTTTCCTTTCATCGGGGCCGGGCTGATTCTGTTCTCGGGCGCAGGCTTCTTCCGCTCGTACGAACTTATCAGCCTTGGATTCAAGTTCCTGTAGGTCCCGTGGTGGCTTGAGGGTGAGGTGCAGCTTGAGATTTGGATCGGTGGTGGCATGCTTTAGTGTGGCAACCGCTATTTGGACGTCCATGTTAGAAAGTTGGGCTAATTCGGCGTTGAATTTCAACATGAAGTCTCTCAGGGTCTCGTTTCTTCCTTGCCGGAGGGCTAAGAGGGCATCCGCTGGATCATGGCGGAGGCGGTTGTTGGCGAACCTTGCGTTGAACTTCCTCCCAAATTCGTGGAAGGATACGATGGAGTCGGGCTCCAATCTCATGTACCAGTCGTTGGCGGTTTTTCTTAGTAGGGATGCGAAGGCTCTGCACATGAATCCGTCCGACGCGCCTCGGAGCGTCATTACCCTTTTGAAGGTTTGGAGGAACTCGAGGGGGTCTGTGCTTCCATCGTACAGACCGAAGCGGGAGAGGTCTATACCTGCTTCTGCTGGGGTTTTTAAGACCTCCGAGGTGAATGTGGATGCCGTCTCCCTTTCCCACTCATCGAGGATGCCGTGGGCGTAGGGTTTTTTCATTTCTAGTTTTACCTCCCGGATTTGTCTTTGTAGGTCAGCTATCGGGTCCACGCCGGGCGGTTGTGTTGAGGTTGCCACTTCTTCCGCCCGAGCCAGGGGCGGTTCCTGGAGGCGGGTAGCTTGGACAGGGGGAGCGCGGCTGTTTGTAGCCTGCCTCCCGCTGTCTCGTTGGTATCCCCTAGTTGCGGGGGGCAGAGGGCTATTTGCTGACGGGGACGGCGTCCGGCGAGTCGGTGCTCGCGTTCGCCGGGGATGGCATTCCCCTGGTTGTTCCTCGTTGCCTTCGTCATAGGCCTCTGTCTGGTCTTGCATTATCGGGGGCCTCTCCGAGGCCGGAGGAGGCAAGCATTGGAGTAGCTCTCGGCGAAGTTCGTTGAACATCTCCATGGTGGGGACCATCTGCGGCGTGCTGGAGGAGGGCTGGTGTCGGCCTGAGCGCGGTGAGTTGGGTTCTTGGGAGGTTGAGGTGCTGGTTTGTGCGCGTTGAGCCTGGCTTCAGGTCATTACCCCTATTTCTTGCTGTTGGGTGTGGTTTCTCATCGCCATAAGGCGTTCAGTACTCGACGAGTCCCACGGATGGCGCCAATATGATGGCGTCTGAATCCGGGCCTGCGATCGCGCGGTCGGTAGAGGGCCTCCGCGGGGTCTGCAATCACAAACAAAGGGGGTCAAGGGGTTCGGGGTGGGTCCCGGACGACCACTTCGACACCCAAGTCAGATCCTTTGACCAATCAATATAAAGAACAGCGAGAGGGGGAAGGGAGTTTCAATCAGGGTTACCAGGGGCAACGCGCGGGCTCTTTTCTGGGTGTGTGAGTGAATGGGTCGGAGGGGACTAGCAGGGAGAATAGGATCGAGCTCCTAGCCTCCTCTGTTGTTGCCTCGCCTCTTTTTTCGGTGTGGCCGAGTGGGGAATCGATTCCCTCCTCCTTTCCTCTTTTTCCTTTTCTTCCTTCTTTCTTTTTTGCCTCTCCCCTTCTTCTCCTCCTGGCGCTAACCTCCCTCTCCTTTTAAAGGGAGGTGTGCGGCTCTTTTCATCATTATGGAGGGAAAACCTTCCTTTGCAGGAGTGGGCCGTCCCCTCGTCTTGCCGGCGCGCGTGGCCATTTCCTTCCATAATTTGTGATGATGAGGCCTGGGTGGCGAGAGGAAGACCACGTGTCATGAATGTGTGGTCTTTGCCGTTTTCAAACGCCATTCTTTATGATGGTTGGGCTCTGCTCGTGCATGGATGACACGTGGCGATATCTGGGAGCGTAGCCGTATTTGTGCCCCATCACCCATGGTTTTAAATTTCGGTTTCGGGTAAAATTTCGGACTTATCCGAAACCGAAATTTCAGCCGAAATCCCAAAATTTTGAGCGAAATTTGTTACACACGCATGAAATCCTGAATTTTTGGGACAAATTTTCAATCGAAATTACCGAAATTTCGGGCGATTCGGGTGAAATTTCAATAATTTTGTTCGAAGTTGTTTGACACAATAAAATGTTATTATTTTTAAATCAATTTCGACGAAATTTCTAAAATTTCGAACAAAATTTGGTAAATTTTGGGAATTTCGATTTCAGTACCATTTTGTTTCGGTCCTCACCGAAATCAGAAATATCGGTCCGAAATTTTGGATTTCGGTCGAAATTTAAAACCATGGTTTCACCCTATGACAGATGAGGATGAATGACATACTAGTTCAATAAGGATTTACTAAGGCGTTGAAGGGAAAGGATGGGAAGACGGAGAAGATGACAAATGCCGAGTGAGAAGACATGGAGTTGAAGACGGTGAGCAGAATTTGACTATGTCTATCGGATAATGCTAAGTTTAATGTTATGGAAGAAGAAGATGCACCCAAATTGTGGGAGAAGTTTGAAAAGCTTTACATGTCAAAAAGCTTGTCCAACCGATTGTAACTAAAGCAACAACTGTATGGGCTATAGATGCAAGAGGGCAGAGATCTTTTGCAACACATGATTGTGTTCGATGTGCTTGTGGATCAGCTCCATAAGAAAAGATGAAGGAAGAAGACAAGGCCCTATTACTTCTTACTTGCTGATTCATACGACAATCTTGTGCCTACGTTGTTATCCGGTAAGAAAACTGTGAAGATGGAAGAAATCACGACGGTTCTCTTATTAAATGAGACTAAAAGGAGGCGTAATATAGATATTGGTCAAGAGAATGTGCTGATTGTTCGTGGGGAGAATAAAAGAGGAAGGTCTTTTCACAGGGGATCAAGAAAAGGCAAGTCAAGACCGAAAGTTAGCAGAAAGGGCGTGCATTGTTATCGTTGCAAGGAATATGGCAACATCAAGCGAGACTGTTCAAAGCAAGCTAACCAGTTGGACATTTGTACTAAAAATATAGTGGTGGATGTAATGAATGAATGGGGCAAAGAGTTTGGAGATATTCTCAGAGTCTCCATTGGTAATCACACTTCTCCTCGTGACTAGTGGATTAGAGATTCACGGTGCTCTGTTCATGAATGCTTTAGGAGGAAATATTATGATACTTTCAAGGTGACAAGGGCCGGTGTAGTGTCCTTAGACCTGGGAAGAAGTGACCCACACCCGCTGGTCGACCCGGCCCACCCGTAATTTTCTGGTCCGGGTCCCAAAGTAGTGACCCATTTCAATTTGACCCTCGGGTCCACCGACCCGTCAAACCTGGGTTGGGCTGGGTGGACCCGCCAGTCCCACGGGTGCCCGTAAAAGAGACTTATATGAAAATAGGGTTTTTGACTTTTTTCATAAAACAATGAATAATCTTTTCCTATCTTCTCTTTGCTCGACTCATCTCTCTCAAAGGTTATGGTTTCTCCCTCTGACTCAATCGCCGATTTCCGCCGGCCTCGCCTCCACTTCAGGTCTCTATCTCTCTTTCTCACTCCATGGATTCTTCTTTCTCTTGCCCTCTCTCTCTCTCTTGAGAATAGGGTTAGGGATGATCCTAACCCTCTTAATTTTCTTAATAGGTTACGTTTTTTACTTTTTAAGAATAGGCTTTGAGAATATGATTTGGCTGCAATTTATGAGTTCTCTATTTTTATTGGAATAAATTTTTGAGATTCTTGGTTTATTTATTTGATTTGTTTGCTTGTTAGAAACCTTTTATGAGTAAGCATGATCAACTCATATGTTTCGAATCTCGGAAATCACTAATCTTTCGCTTTCTCATTGTACTGCTGAGAGTTACTCTTCTAAACCCACTTTCTGATTTCATCCGATTGAAGTGTAAACCACCAGATTGTAATCTAAGTACAATTTGCGTAGTGGGGAGAAAAATGTAAAGCTTCTACATTAAATGCTCATGGATAGAGAGGGGCTTTGGTATAATTGTGCAAACTTGGCAAAACAAGAAAAAAACTAACAAAAATTATTGAAAAAACAGGTGAATCGCAGGTCCACCCGGCCCATACAGGTGGGGTTTAGGTCCACCAATTAGTGACCCTTAAAATTACGGGTCATTTTTTACCCAGCCCCGTACGGAGCGGGTGAAACCCGGCCCGGCCCACCCGTTTGCCAGGTCTAAGTGTCCTTGGGTGATGGGTCTACTTGCAATGTCACGGGAATCGGAACAATGAAGATCAAGATGTTTAATGGAGTGGTTCGTACTTTGGGTGGTATGGCATACGTCCCAAAGATATAGACGAATCTAGTGTAGCTTGGCCGGTTGGACTCTCGGGGTTGCAGGTATTCAGTTGCAAGTGGAGCCATGAAAATCACACGTGGCTGTATGGTTTGATGAAAGAAGAGAAGTGTGGGTTTAGACACCCCATTTTTCCAAGTTCGGACTTATAGTAGTTTGGCGCGATAATGATTCTGATAATGAATCCATGTATAGGGGGATAATAGGTATTCTCGTAATATTGTATCTCTAGCATGAGAACCGGAAAGTTTCGGCATTCTTTGAATGGTAGAATTATGATCTATTGCAGGCACAAAAGGTGGAAGAATTCACAGCTCAAAGCCTTTTGATTCCAAAAAATCATCCAAACTTAGTACAAATTTGACCCAAACATGTTTGCAATTACAACCCTGAGCTTGCCAGTTTCAAAGCTCCTATGAATATTTATGAAGTTTCATACATTTTAATATGTACAAAATTAATTTTCGTACTATGTATGATAATTTCAGTTTGCTCGAAATTTCTTTTTGTAGGAATTTTTTTTCGCACATACCAAAATGTAAGAAATGCATATACGAAATCCCAATCGTACGAAATCTAGATCTGTAACCACTTTTTGAAATTTAAGTGGGAATTTTTTTTCTCATTTGTGCCTATAAATAGGTGTAGACACCCTCACTTTGCTACACTTTAACCAACAATAGCCTAATATATTGACCCGTGGAATTTCACTGGTAAAATATGCATCCTCATATTCCGTGGAAACCAAATTTATAAGGAGATGTACTTAGTAAGATGATTTGATCAGAAAGATTGAAAAAATACCCTGATTGGTGTGTTAAATCCATGTGAGAGCCCCTCTATCATGGATTTATATGTTTTAGTATATTAATATCTCGATCTGACTTACGGATCATCAATCGGGACAAAATAAGCTTGGGTTACTTCACAGCCCGGGCCCTGATTCCATTCAGAGACCCAATTTCTGTAAATCTTCAGATCGGGGGCAGATCTTGACCTGGGTATCTTTCTTTACCAAGGATTTGAGATCATTTAGTCAAAATAATATCAATCAAGGTTAATCTCAAATCCGGATTAAACATTGGGTTACTTAACTAAGCAAAAACTAGTGAAAAGTCACGGATCGAGGCAGGATAAGTGAGATCCGTCGAAATCATCCCATTAAATCATTGATAACAGAACTTTTTGATATCTCAATCATTGTCAATATCATGGCTTAATGGTTTTAACCGTTGACCCAAAGTCGATCGAATCGGTTGGTTCGTTTAGATCGTTGATTTCCTCGATCTTTGGAAAAACGATCTACAGGCGGAGATCGGGAGCCCTCATTGGACGAAAATTTCAAAATCAGTATTTCTATGGCAACATTGGGCTTAAAAGAAAGAGAAAAAATCAATGATTCCAACGGCGAAAGAATTATCGAAATCGGACTTCAAAATCTCCTGAAAACCGCGCTTTTTTATTTTCACATTCAAAATATTTGGAAAATCTTTCACAAAGATTCTAGGAGATTTAGAGGCATCATCTCATCCATTCTATTGATCCCCTAAGGATTGCAATTGATCTCAACCACCCAATCTTAGTCCATATCTTTGCAAAGATTTCACGATATTTGGAGACCTCATCTCGCCCGTTCTTTCGGTCACATGGAGATTGCAGTTAATCGCAGCCATCCAAATCGTTACCATTCTCTACAAAGGCAACCAAATTGGACATTTTCCTTGTCCCAAAATTTGCTTCCATATCCAAAAATAGATTCCAAGGATAAATGGCATCATCCTGGACCTTGAATTGATTAGGAATCTTTAGTGCTCGATCCTGGCCGCACAAATGCTTGCCATGTTGAACATGGTCATGGCTTAAATGGAAGATGCCAAAGAAGAGAAAGAATATTCTTAAAAAAAATCGATCTTGGCCATTCTTTCCCCTTCATTTTTTCATCACTCAATCTCCACCCTACACCTTTAGGCTCCTAAGAAGGCAACCTAGCTCACCAATTCCCCTATAAATACCCCTTCATTGCTCCATCCCAAGACAATTCAAGACTCCAAGAGAGCCCACAACACAAAATTCCTCTCAACCCCCCTCAATCCCAACCCCATAGCTCCTAGCTCTACCCTCTCTTCCGATCCTCTTCCCCAAGATCAAGGTTTGAGTGGATATTTCGCAAAGCTTCTCTCAAGTTCAAGTTCTATCCCATCAAAGCGGGTCAAGGAAGGACTTGGAAGAGCATTACGTGGATCGACCCCAATCGTCGCGGAGGAGGTAGGTACTCATGAGACCTTTTTTTCGAAGAAAGTCTGCGTACATGCTATCCTCTTAATCTTTACTCCCATTCCCACATCTGTCTCTCTCTTTCCACCAAAGCCTCTTCAGCCATAAAAACCCCACCCAATTAATTGAACCCCGTCCAGTTAACTACACCTAACCCACCACCAAAATCCAGTTGGGTTCTTCAACCCAACCACAACCGACCCCACCAAAACAGCCATGTCTAGACCATGAATGCCTAAATATATACATCATGTATATACACTTAAATTCATAATCAAGGTCATGCACTGTACGCATTTCCTTGCTTTATGCGCCATGTATTACATGTTGTAAGCACATGCACCATATGCAGTTCTTCACTTTATGTGCCATGCACATCCATGAAAAATGAGGCATAAACACTGTGCACATCAAGTGAACCGAACCCAAGTTGCGCTGTAACAGCCCATCCGGACCCATTCGGTCCAACCGAGCCATGACACCCAACCCGGGTGCAACCCCGAGCCCAACCCAAACAGCCCAACCCAAGCTGCGCCCCACCCAACCCCTGGCTGCGTCCCTAGTCGCCCCACCCAACCCCTGGCCGCGTCCCTAGCCGCACCCCCACTCGGCCCTATCCACTTAAACTCATACCTATCAGACAACCATCATCCATTTCCTCTAATATCTATGACCCAACCCCTTAACATCACATCCGATCCTACTTCGTCCTCCCAACAGGGACCCACTTGCCCCCAGGTGGCGTTCATTCCTACCTAGATGAACCAAACCCCAATTCCATCCGAGCAATGCAACCCAAACCCTATTGAGCCTAACCCCATTATCCTCATATCTACTTTAAATGACCACTAAACCATGAGTGCCCAAGCCCTTTGACTAAACTACATGTGTCGTTCATACAAATAGTGTTTAAATGTGCTATGCATATAAATGGATGGCTTAACCCAGTTGTGCTGTGTGCATCTACAAAAATAATTTTGTGTGTTGGGCACATTCACCTCACCCAGATCAATTCAACGGATTAGATCCAAACAAACCCAAACCCGTAACCCGAACCCGACCCCGCATCAGCCCCACAAACCCAAACCCGCAACCTGACCTCAACTCCACATCAGCCCCACAAACCCAAACCGGCAACCCGACCCCGACTCCGCATCAGCCCACAAACCCGAACCCCGCAACCCGATCCTGACCCCGTGTCAACATCTCAAACCCGAACCCCGCAACCCGATCCCGACCCCGAATCCTAAACCGGAACTTGAGCCCTCCCTGAACTTGCAATCTGGGTCCACAACTCAATACAACCCAACCGGACCCGCGCCACCCAACCGAACCCGAACACGACCCAAACCCCACCTGAGCCTTACCCAAATACGCGGCTACCCTCAACCAGCTTATTCGGTCTTGACCAGGACCCAACCCAACACATCTATCATACTCTTGGTTATTGTCCACATGTCCATCCTATAACCCAACATACCCCATCTTATCTAAGTCATCCTAGCTGAACATGCCCAATACCTCCTCGGTCTCACCTTTCCCTTAAGATCTAACAAACTATTCCATCACCATTGAATCTAAAGTCCCCATTCCCATCATCCCTTAGTCATCATTCCCCGAAGATCCTATGTCTTCAGACCTAATCAGTATCTCACCCATATGTCCATACATATCTTAATATAACCAACTACAAGGCCCCCAAGTCAACCTCATCAGTACGCATATCTCATCTTACGCCATCGGACCCCATCCATTTATCCAATAAACATCAGCTCCACTTATCAATATCCCATAGCTATCAGACCCCACAATTTGCACCAACCGGTAACACCCATTCTTTTCGACCCAAATCTCAAACCCCGACCACAAATCCTGACCCTGACCTGACTTCAATCCCGACCCCGAATTGTGAACCCGAACCCAATCTCGAGCTCGAACCCGAACCATAACCCGAGCCCAACTGAGTCCAACTCGGACGCGAACCGTAACCCGAGTCCAACTCGGGCTCGAGTCCAACCTAAAGCCAAACCTCGACCCGACCCCAACCCGGTTCAGCCCCAACTCGGCTCAGCCTAACCCAACCCGGTTCAGCCCAACCCAACTCAGACCTTCAATCCGGACCCATCCGATCCAACTTGACTCAACCCGGTTCAACTTGAAACCGTACCCAACCCAAGCCTCGCCCCAATCTAACCCAAACCCCCCAAACAGACCCACTGGGTCCAACCCAAAAGAATTCAACTTGTTCTAGCCAAACCCAACCTCTCCCTTAATCCCCTTGTTGATACAAAATCCAAACAGTAAAGTACTCTTGTCATCATGGCATATCCCCATCAGCATGTCATGAACCCATCCTATAACAGCACATACCCATACTCCATGCCATCCAACATATCCCAATTACCCTATTAACCTATAGCTCGCGATTCACCCAGCCTTGACCCAAACTCCACGGTCCACTCGGCCTTAACCCCAAGCATCATTCGGCCATGTCATGGCCTACGCCTATTCGGTCCAACCCCCATGGCCCCAGGCCTATTCGGCCTCAACCCACACCCTAAGCTGCACACCCAATGTCTAAGACGCAGACACTCAGTCCCTAAACTGCAGGCACCCAGTGCCCAAGATGTTCATCCGGTGCCTGAGACGCAGGCACTCAGCGCCTAAATTGTAGGCACCTAGTGCCTAAGACGTTCATCCAGTGCCTAAATCGCAGGCACCAGTGCCTAAGATGTGTGTCCAGTGCCTAAATCTCACTCCCATCAAGTTGCACCTCACCACAGCCCAAACCCCATTCACTCGGCTGAATTCCATAAGCTCATCCGTTGAATCCTAAGAATAGGGTTGCAACTTGGGTCGGGTTTTACCCGGCCCGCATTAGCCCGGCCCGAAAAAAGCATGGGCCGGGTTCAAAGTGGCCGGGTAAGTTGTTGGACCGGGTTTACTTTTCCAAAGCCCGAGTGATTCTCGGGTTGGGCCGGTTTTAAAGGTGGAAAACCCGGCCCGCCCGAAAACCCACATTTATTCCTTTTTTAATATTATAAGTTATAAATAATAACATTGATATGGGTAATTTAGTAATTCTCATTTCTCATCTCACCAAGACAGTAAGAGTGTAAGACACGAACGAAAGAAGGTCTATTTCTCGCATTTATGCCTCAATTGCCTATTGGTTTGATGGCCATCGAAGTCATAAGAAGGTCTATTTCTTGCATAAAATAATTTGTGTAGTTCTTTAATTTGTTTACAGTGGCATCTTTACTCATATTTGATTGTCCATTTTATTCATGCTTTCCATTCATGTACATGTTTGTAGGATACGTATCACTATATCACCACCACAAAAATAATTTTATGTCATTCTCTATAGGCAAACAGAGGCCATGACTGCATTCTTTTTTTATCGAACCTCAGAACCTATGTTTTGCATAAATATTTAGTGAGTAGTGTTTAAAAGCTTACAGATCAGTCTGGCCACTAACGAGTTCATTGAGAATTAGAAATTGTTTAAATCATACTTTGTCTAATCATATCACTTATTAGCATGTTTCAATCAACATGTTAAAATCAGGTTTAAAGTGGGTTTAGAGTAAATTAGGACCAGTTGGAATTAAAAGGAGGGCATTGCATGAAGTTGGGGGCGGCAATGCGGAAAAACCCGACCCGACCCGACCCGACCCGAGAAATTATCTCGGGTAGGGCCGGGTATAAGAATCACGGGTTTTCCCCAAAAAAACCCGGCCCGGCCCGACCCGAGGTTGTTTCTTGGGTAGGGTAGGGTTCTAGAAAACCCGACCCGCCCGACCCGAGTTGCAACCCTACCTAAGAACCAATTCCTTAAATGCAGATGATTCCTTGAAACCCATTTCAAAACTCCAATTTCCATGTCCGAGTTTCCAATCCAAACACCAATTCCCTCTTCAATGGAACTACGTGTGGCTTGATCCCCACCATGGGGTACGTAGGCAACTTGGTACTCACAAGTTCAGTCGCACCTTTCCGCGCCTTTCTGCCCTTTCTTCTACCTCTTTCATTTCCGACACCCTTCTTCATCTCTTCCATTCCCTTTTCACCATTTCCTTTTCCTTAAACCCTTTTGTATGTTAGATGTTTCTTTTTATTTAGTCGCATGATTAATTGCATGTTTAGATTTATTTATTTGTTATTTGTTCTCATCATATGCTTAGAAATCACATGTTTAGCCATCTTGCTAGTTGTTTTGCTTTGCTTTTTGCATGCTTAGTTACTTTGTTGAATTTAGAACTCTTTGGAATTAAAAAACCTTAAAGAATCTAAGAACTTACATCAAATTGAAAAACTTCAATTCAAAATCTAAACCTCCAAATTCTTAAGTGTTAGGTTCTAGGATTGAAAAACTTAGAAGTGGCACTCTAGGTTCCCCAATAGAACTTTTAGATCCAAATTCTCACAGAAATACTAAAAATGCAACTTAGGTTTATTGCATTAGATCTATGTTCATATAGCATAGGTCACTTGACCTCAAATCAATCAATCTAATCAAATCTCATCAATCTCATAAAGTATCAAAAAACACCCACATAGGCACATAGGTATGTAGTTGCATGTAGGATGCACTCCTGGCCCGCATGAGTCTAAACTGTGAATGGCTAAACAATTAGAATACACTTAGGTTAATAAAATTCACATTCACCCCCTTAGTTAAACCTAAATAATTAAAGCTTTTAAAAGTTAGGCAAGGTCGGTGTTGTACACTTCTTGCGGTACACCTTCCGACCTCGTAACCAGGTAACTTACTCTTAACTCAAAACGTAGACCAAATTAACAGAGTTAATCATGGGTCCTAGATCCCTAATCTAGGTGGCGACTTTGGTCAGTTGCTTCTTTCGTGAAGTTAGGACTTTTATCCTAAATTTATGGAAAAAGCAACCATATTCAAATCCAATGGACAAATGCGCTATCATCATCATAAAAACACACACCCTCGTGGGCCACCACCTTCGGGCGGGATCCACAATAGACCCTAATTCTATTCATTTAGAGACTTTTGAAATTGGGAGAGCAATTCAAGCGTCGTGCTGCTAGGCGAAGCGGTGGAGTGAAACACCCTAGATGGTTAGAGTCTAGTAGCTGAAAGCATCACTAAGCATCACTAGCTTATGCTCTGACCCAAGTAGCATGGGGCACGTGGAATCTCATGGCGAACTGGAGTCAATCAACGTCTTACGATTGAAAATAAAGACTTAAAAAATTGGATTCATACGAAAAAGAAAAAGACATTTTTGTCTAAATTGCAGAGTAAATGGGCTTCTAAATGAGTGGTTTCTTATGAGTTCCCGAAAAAATTCGTTAGAATCCGATCCAACAGGAACTCGTAGTCAAGTCTTTTGGACAAAAATCAAAGACGTACTCTTTCTCTTGGAGATATCTGTTTCGAATCGTTATCCAAATTGAATAATTCGGCTCAAAATTCTTGATAATTAAGGAAAATTCCCTTTGAGAGAGAAAAGAAGAAGTTCTTGCCGGAGCTAAGTGTAATCCGACCAGAATTGTCACCAGAAAAATATTTGAAGGTGATTAAGGTTTTTAAGGCCTTTTCCAATCCCCTCTTTTGGATTTTCCGTCGAATTTGCTGGAAACATAGCGCCGCCGTTTTGATCACAAAAGCACGCTGGAATTCTGTTCACATTTCTCCAAAAACATGTTCCAATTTATTATTAGTTTGAATTCTTAGCTTAGTGAAGTTAAAATTAGGGCAAAGTCTAAGAAATTAGGGGCTTTCAACCCTAATTTTGAAGAATTTTTGCCAATTGTAGCAAATCTAGGTTCGATTTTATGTTCTTACATTAGATCTAGGTTTCTAATTCAAATTCCAATGAGCTCCAATGCCGGATCTTGAGAATTGTGGAAGATTTTCCATAATTCCCAAGAATCCCCAATGAAATTAATGGAATTCATTGTAATTTGAATTTCTAAGAGATTCAGTTAGTAATTTGGTAATAACTAGGTTAATAATAACCCCTAAATATTCAAATAGTTCTCGGATCTCAGAAATTTCAAGGAAATTGTGTAAAATTTCTAGGGTATGGAATTTCATATGACCGAATTATAAATTTTCATACATTTTGATCTGTACGAAAACTCAATTCCCCGGAACTTTTCAAATTTAAATTTGTACAAAAACTCGAAACAAAATATATTTTGTTTTGTACAAAAATTCAAAACAAAACTAAATTCGTGTGAAATTTCAAAACAAATTCAAATTAATATGAAATCCTTCGAATTTTTATTGAGATTTCAAAAATAAGTAGATTTGATTCTTAAAACCAGGATTTCCTAGGCATGAATGGAGCCTAACACCTTCCATTCACGTAACTTAGCACAACCCGGTGCTTTGGTTAGATGGCCTTTAATCAGAGTCAATTAAGGGTTCTAGGCCAATTCATGTGTGGTGACTCTAGTCTCCCTATCAGATTTGTGTCTGAAAAGGATTTAGGTTTGTTTTTCAAAAGAGTTTTTTATTTTCAAACCAATCGCAAGTGATTTATTAAAACCAAACACAACGGACCAGACCTGTGGGGTTCTGGGAGCTCTAAAGTGGGGGTTTATATTGTCTGGTCGAGGACACGATGACTAGAGTTCCTAGGATCTCGAGTTGGAAACAGGGTAATGCATGCACATGCATAGGAGCTCATTCATAGATTGTGCGGAGACATGTTTATAGGTTACAGACTATGGTGAGAATGTGACAGTACCTGTGTTGGGGAGAATGGATCAAGATCTATCTCTAGAGTTGACTAGACATGTGCACTGGCTATGTTGATCGAATCAGGAGTGATCGGACCTAGATGATTTGATGGTGTGTAGCTGATACTTCGAAAGGTCAAAGGTAGTTTGTGGTGACAACGAACTAGTGTCGAAATCCAAAAAAAATCTTTATTTGGCTAGGAAACAAACCATGGTGAAGATTGTTGGGAAACTCACCTTGTTTCCCACCTAAATGGGATTTTGGTGGGAAACAAAATAGGAATAAGTTCCTTCCTGGTCTCTTTAAATACCTAGATATAAAAGCCCCCTAGGACCAATGACAAAGAGTGGAAGCAAGAGGAGACTTGAGAGTGAAGTGAAAGAAAGAGAGAAAAACAGAGGGGGGGGGGAGAGAGAGAGAGAGAGAGAGAGAGGGTTTCTTCGTAGGTTTTTTCTCGGGTTCCTCTTGGTATTTGATGCAAGTGTGCCTGACATACTTTTTTCTAGTTCATGATGGTCCATGATGGTGGGCCAACCTTGGCTGATCCAAGGGATGAGAGAGGGGGCTTGCCTTCAAAAAAATCCATGTTATCTTTGTAATTAGTCATTAGGGGCTTGTTGGTCATTAATAAATGCTACTACATATGTTAGGGACTTAGGGGGCAGTTTAGGAATAAAGCTCCTTGTAATTGGCTAAAATAGCCAAAGTTAATTTCAATTTTTAATTTAGGGGTTTTCGATTGTTATGCTCACTTGTAAGACTTTTTATAAACTTGCACCGTATAAATATCTTTTCTTTTGTAAAACTGGATTGTAGAGAATGTTTGATTATGGTAAAGAGTAATCCAAATCGGCTCATATACGGTTAGTGATCAATAAGGTTTGAGCCGGGAGCACCTTGGCCACGTGGGATCACGTTGGAAGGGGTATGGTAATGGGTTAGTAATGTGTGGGCCCATTGTAAGCCCAATAAGGTTTGTGAGCTTACTCGAGGAACAAGAGTCCATAATGGGTCGGCTCTAGGGTTTCCTTTATGTTATTATAAATACGGGATTGGTCCCTGCTCTCACACATAAGGTTGTATTTCTTCCCATTAGAATACACATAAGGAAGTGGAGAGAGTAGAAGACCGCCCATAACATTCTTCATTTAGCAGACAAGTGATATCATCTCGGGATCGAACGCCACGTTTCCTCTAAGGACCAAAAGCTATGCAAGGAGGTATGTACGCCGGATCTCTTCTCATGTTTAATTTGTTCAATCACATGCTTATGATTTGATCGCGCAACTCAAAAGTAGTTTTACATGTGGTATCAGAGCCTACGTGCTCGAATCATAGGCTGTGATAGTTTTAGTATTTCTTATAAACTTTTATGATAGAAAATCAAATTTTTTCTTTCGATTTAGAATTTTATATCATGTTTTCTCTCTGAAAATTATTCCCGACTAAAGTTATTTCCGGGTTCAAGATTGAAACCATTAAAGTAGTTTTCCTGTTAGAGAGAGAATGAACCATAGTGAACTAATCACCCATTTTCATCATTGATCTAGGCTTGAAGTTTCTATTTCAAGGAGGTGGGCCACCACCTTGACTGGCTGAATCTTATCGAGGACAATTTGGATCGCTAGAGACTCTAGTATACAATAAAACAAGGGGTTTTTACTGCCCCTTCCTGTATGAGTCAAATCCCAAAGTTCCACCCAATTGGGAGGACAAACTTCCATCCGAAGTTGTCCGGCGTTGCATGAGTTGTTGAAAGGCCGTATGGCAGCGAGATTGGACATCTCCATAAAGTTGGGTGAACTCCTGATTTTCGCTTCCTGTGAGGAAGAAGAGATATTTCTCAAAAAAAAATTCTAACACGCTTTCCAAAAATACCCCATGCTTTTCCCGAAAAGTAAATCTTTCCCAATCTATGTACTAAAAATCCATGAAAAATCTTTGACTGAAGGTTTCTCTAACTGGCAAGGAAGAAATGTGCTGAGGCATAAAAAGTTTTTGTTTTTGGTCCTTAATTAATAACAACTATCTTAGAGATACAAGGGTTTTCAAAACACCCTCTTGTTATTTGTTAAAGGCACCCCTCATTTAATGTGACGTGTTGAAAGCATCTTGTCACGTGACGGTTTTCTTAGTTAACACAAAAAAGGCGTCGAAAAATAAGGTGCCTAAATTTTGATACCAACAGACTCTTTGTAAGAGTAAAATGTGATTTACATTTGATAATGATATGGCAACCAAGTAGGGGACCAAGAGTGGAACCAAACAAATAGCCTATCTACACGTTAGCAATCTTGTGTCTTGATTTGTGACCTTTTTATCGCTTGAAATGAAACTGCCCTTCTCATCCAGGTGGCATGTAGGAATTTGTTCTGTTCCACTCCTGGTTCCATTCCCGGTCAACAACACTCCATTTCATTTTTCAAGAGTTTTAAATGCTTGCTCATATAAGAAAGAATTTACAAAAGGAAAGATTTTATAAATGCTTGCCCACAAAAAGGAAATATTTTATAAAAGAAAAATTTTATACAAGTTTTCATAAAGAAGAAAGTTTTAATTTCGTATATGTTTTATATGGGAGAGGATCTTTAATAGGATCTTTTGGCTTTGTCAATTTTTTTAAGGAAATACAATCCGAAATTTGGGTGGGAACTGAAACCGAAATTTGGCGAAATTTCGAATTTCGGCCGAAATTTCGGAATTTAGCCCAAAATTTTGGAATTTCGAGAATTTCGGTCAGAAATTTCCAGAAAATGTAATTTCTTTTTTTTTTTAAAAAGAAATTTTACAAAATTTCGAATTCGAAATGAATTAAATAAGCTTTTTTAATTATTACCAAATTTCGACCGAAATTTCAGAATTTCGGTCGAAATTTCAAGGGTCTGAAATCGGTACCGAAACCGAAATTTTAAACCATGCTTAAAAGTAATTATAAATGTTCTCTAGATTGTCACTGGGATAAGGATTTTGACAAAGCCCACATTCGGCACTAAGCGTAGGGTATTAAATACAATAACTAATGGGTATAATTTTAGCAATCCAGACCTTTCAGATTTCATAAATTTTGAGTGATTGGTCATTGCCCGTAGGCTGTCAATCATGATAGTTTATGGGGATCTTAAAGGGTCAATTTTTTCTCTAAATATTGAGGATTGCGATTGCACCAAGTCTTAGTACAGGTAGTGGCTTTTGCCCATAGGTGGGTCGCTACTTGGTAAGATATTGTGGTGGCATAAGGCAAGTGTTCAACTGTTCAAGGTACACGGTTTAGAGGGTCTCGTCTTGGTCGTAGGCGATAGACATTTCGAAGACTTCTGTTCATCTGGAAACTTGGCCTTATGATAAAGAGAGGACCTACTACACGTTGCAATTCGTTTTGCCCGTAGGTGGCGAACTGTAATGGTGTGTCTGGACTCTAACCAAACTGAGACTTATAAGGTTTTCAAGATCAGTTTGGAATAAATCTGATTAATTGCCCAAGTTAATTAGATTTTTATTGCACATTGAAGTTGCAAGATACAGTTGATTCATGTCTAAATTTATTTTGTCCATCAAGTGGGCATTGGGTAGTTCTTTTCGATACCTCTGCAATTGGTAACTACGTCTGCCATCAAGATACTGACTGGAATTAACTTTGAGAAATGGAATGCTATCTTTCCTAGAGTCTTTAGAGTTATGAGACTCGATCTTGCTCTTAGGGTGAATGATCTTGCAAAGCCCATTGCCATAAATTTTTGCTTTTGCAGATGATGACCTTAAGACATCATATAACACTCAAAAGGCTGAGTGGGTTTAGATGAGATGACTTCTTTAGCGTTTTAGGAGGGGCATAGGATTCAGTAAAAAGTTAAATTAGTAGGAGTTTTTTTAGATTTCTTCTAGTTTTCTAGTTAAATGTCTTCCTTATGCACGTTTTGGTATGTGTAGCAGAAGTGAGGCCTTATAGTCTGCAGATTAGAAAAACTAGATTCTTGAACTGTCAGGAGTCACTTTATTGGGCATCCTGATAAGTCAAAGAGTTATTGATTTTACTATATGCCCTACTCTAAAAGGTTATACAGACTTATCATGCAGTGTTTTAGAAAGTGGTAAGATCAGTGGGAGTTCTGAGCCTCGAAAGATAGTTTATGAGGAGAAGTGTGTTCTCATGCCTATATTTTGGCCTAATACTATTGCTCAAGTAGAATGTAATTCTCACTGAGCAGCCCGTTCATAAGGATTCTCTAATTGTTCATGAAGAATAGATCAAGTTGAAATTACTAACTCTTCTGAGAGTCTAGAGACATATATAATGCGGTCATACGTTTTCCAAGTGAGTAAGGGCACTTGGTGTGCAAACAAAAGAAGTTTATTCATGGGCTTAAATAGGATTCCACATAATGGTACTTAATGTTTGACGAGGTTGTTACCTCTTTCGGATTTGAAGTAACTGCAATTGACTAGTGCATCTAACTGAAGATCAATGGGATCAGGTTTATTTTCCTGGTTTTAATGTTGATATCGCTGATATCGATCTCTTATGTGAGACAAAATTGATATTTTCAGTCTTTTTCATATGAAAGGTCTAGTTGAGACATCTTTTGTTTGGCATATAGATTCATCGTGGCATACTGTGGGACCCGATCCCGCGAGAGGGTTGCGGCGCGAGCCGCCACGCTCTCTCTTGGTCTCTCGTACCCACGCGAATGGCGTGTGCTTTTTATTATGAATTTTAATTACCCAACCAAGCAGGCAGCAACCAAGTCATAGGGTGAAAATAAACGTGCAACCCAGTACCCATAAGGGCAGGGGTAAGCCGTCGAGCCTAGCAAGGTTGATTTAATTCATCTTTTATGTGAACTTGGGATCACTAAGGCAATTCGAATTCCACACAAAAGAGAGTGACAGAGTCGCCACCTAGATGAGGGATCTAGGACCCATAATTGACCAGAAATCTAGACTCGTTACCTGGTTACGAGAATGGAAGGTATGGGGAGTTACCACCACATGCACCATTCCTGCCCGATAATCGGTCTTCAATTCCAAAAGTTAACTCTTTTGAATTTCTTTTAAATGGCTCATTTAACTCTATATTAATGTGCGAACTACGTGACATGCATCCTAAGATCTAATTTCAGTGTAATTCCTAAATGTGTATCTTAATTTTCTTAATTTGTTTGAATTTAATCTAAGTGAAAGTTCTCATAAAATTCTAATTTCATGGAAAGTCCGAAGTGATTTAATTACTTTTAATTTAAGGATTAATGTACAAAACCCCACCACTTATGTGTGGAGCCGACTCGGTTTGGTATGCCACT
This sequence comes from Tasmannia lanceolata, assembly GCF_043159265.1. Lineage (NCBI taxonomy): Eukaryota > Viridiplantae > Streptophyta > Magnoliopsida > Canellales > Winteraceae > Tasmannia > Tasmannia lanceolata. Next base: position 63,567,941 of record NW_027518695.1, on the reverse strand, counting down.
CAAGTATCCAAGTTGCCTACGTATCCCAGCCTCACTGGAATCAGAGTCGATGTAGTTCGGTGCACCTAAGCTAACCTACTTATGCCTAACTCATCTTAGACACCGATCTAGATTGGATTGACTGTTTTAACAGTTTTAAGAGAAGTTATTTAATTCAAGTTGAAGCTTTTATTATTCTAGGACTTCATCTAAGATGTTATATAATCCTATCTAAGTGCAAGTTGTCCCTTAGACTAATGCAGGTTAACCTACATCCTAGGTAACTAGGCTTGTCCTATGGGAAAAAGGGATAAGTAGTGTAACTAGATCTATGACTCAATTGCTAATAATAGCAATCGGTCGTGATGAGGCTGAACTCCCTAACTCTAGGACATCCTAAAACCTAGAATACAACATGACACAAGTGTTCCTAAATGGGGCTCTAATGGTTCCTATGATGGGAAGCTGTAATCCAACGATTCCAAAGACATAGAGTGAGTTAGTTCAATTTGTTGAAGTTGATGACTTTCGATTTCAAGGATCTTCGATTCCTAAACATCTAAGGAATACCAAAGGCTCTATGGTTCGCAAGTTTCGGCCTCGAATCGCAACCATGGAAGGGAATCGTGCTCTCAACACTTGTATAATTTAGCAAGTAAATTATAATATCTTATTGCCTAGCATATTTCTCAGGATTTTCGTGGACAGTGGACCTCGGAGCCAATATCATACTATAATTTACGCACCCAATTATGCAGGATTAATAGCAATCAATATACGATTAACGTGGCGATCTCGGCAGTTAAATTGTCACAGAATAGCCAATTTACAAAGGCAATCTATGAATCCTAAGGTTACTGTTTCAAAAAAGTTAGGGATTGAATTTATGATGAAAAGTTAAAGTTTTTTGGAGATTTTTACTGACTTTTGTATTAATTTGCTATTAAATTGTGATTTAATATCATTAAGACCAGATTGCTAGGATTAGACCGTAACCCTAAGCAATCAAACTCCAACTCAGTTGAAACTTTTCCAGTAACAAGATAGGGATGATTTTGGCTTAAGGGAAAAATTTCATGAATTATCACTAATATTTGATATCAATTTCTGATTTTTCAAAATTCAAAACAGATTATAGATTAACACAGTAACCTATATCATATCAATTTTAAATTACTCCAAACTTTTACAGAATAAATATATAGATGATCAAATCTTACTGAAAAATTTCATGAATTAGCATTAAGATTAGATATCAATTTCCGATTTTTCAAAATTCAAATCAGATTATAGATTAACACAGCAACCTATAGCATATCAATTTTAAATCAACTTAAAATCTTACAATCTAAAGATAATCATGAGATTAGACTACTGTAAGACTTTCATGAATTTTTATTACGATTTGATGCCCATTTAAATTCACACAAAAATAAGATGAAACCAAAGAATTACTTAAAAAGCAAACCTAATAGTATCCTAAAATCAAATAAAAACTTTCAGTAGATATATAATAGATTATAAATTTTCTATCAAAATTTCAAAACTTAAAAATTAAATCTCCTCTATAAAATTGGTTTTTAAATATAGAAGATCGATTTGTTTCCTAGGCATTAAAACCCGTTTATTAAAATAAATTGTAAAACCTTATCAAATCTTTGCAAAATTAATTGAAAATATTTCTCTAACATTCCAGTAACCAAAGTTACTGGTTTGTAAGGAAAAATTTTGAAAATATAATAATTTAATAAGAAAAAGAATTATGGTACGTAAAACGGGGAAGCGATTAGAAAACAGTAAAAACCATATATGTTTTAAAATATTTTTCAATAGAAACCTTCATTTATTATTAATATTTAATTTCGAAAAGTTTCATCAATTTTTAACACTATTTGGTATTTATTAAAAATAGCCAAAATTTAAAATAATTAATAATCCTATTAAACAAACTCCAAAAAATATAAAAAATTTTGGGTGATCTAAAAACCTTGTAAAATTATTGGAAACAAACTTTCACTAAATTGGGACATGATTTGATATACTTTTGGCTCCATTCATCAAGAAATAACCCTTTTAGGGGTTATTCTTTGAAAAATAGAATGAAAAATAAAACGGCCGAACCGCAGTTGGAAATTAAGTTTTCAGTTGTTTTGTATTTTATATAAAACCCAAAAAATATCAGTTTTTAAAAAGAACCAATTTTTCAAACACTTGCTTTGATAATCTAATTTAAATCCATATTGAATAAAAACAAAAGAAAACCATTTTTAAATGGAGGAAAATTAATTTTTGGATCGAATTTTGGATTTTGAAAACTCAGAATCTATATTATAACATACTGGAATTTCAAAGAAAAACTCGTTGATTTGATCCATCAAAATTAAAACCGTAGGATGTTTTTTCTACTTCACAAAGATGAGGAATCCTTACCGTTGATTGCGATCCTTGTCTCTAGGGTTGGTGATCCAAGATATACGCTTTGTCCAACCCTTTTATACGCTAAAAAAGATCGAAAGAACACTCCAATAATTCTTGATTGTGTGATGCCTTGGAGAAGAAGAAGGAATTCAAGAATTCCTTTTGTGAAAAACACTTGAGAGAGAGATCACACTTAAAGAGAGAAGAGGTTTTTTTTTTTTTTTGGGGGAGAAGATAGAAAAAGGAAGAATTTGGATTTTTTCCAATCCTTTCTAGCATTATTTGCTTTGATTTTTATACAAAAAAGCTAGGATTAAGAGAGAAATAGTAATTTTCAATGTGAGAGCTCCCTTTTTGGCTTGTTTCCAATTTTCCCCTCTTGCTTTCTTTCTTTCTTATTTCCAAATTGGATTTGATTCCAATCTTAATTTCTTGTCAATCAAGACATGCTATTCTCATTCCACATTGCTTCTTTGAAAGAAAACTTTTTAAGCAATCATTCATCTTTCCTTCTTTCCTTCTTTTCATTTTTTATTCTTTTTATTTTTCTTTTAACAAATATGATGTCACCATTGTGACATCATCAAGGTTGGGTGCTCAACTCATGTGGGTCAACCATGTGGGCCGCCCACCATGGTGGTTGACCCATATGGGTGAACCCACATGAGCTCCATCTTTGCGGGCTTTAGCCCAATGGGCCATTTCACACGGGTTTCGGGTTTTTCCGTAAAAAATCAATAAAATCTTTCTAAATTCAACATTCTATATATGGACCCAACTCATTTGACATTTATGGTGCATCCCTCACACATGATCGGACCATCTTTTTTGGAAAATAACTTTTCGGACCAAAATGCCCCTATTTGACCGTTAGACATCCAAACGCGACCAAAATACCCTCAGATTGATTCACCCCTAAAGGGAAAAATTAAAAATGGAAAGTCTTTGTAGTAAAACTTCAAAAATAGAAACTTTTAAAATTGGGTCCTTTCGATGAGCAACATTAAACAGGATCATTTGGTATCCCCTGAAAATACCCAAAATGCCCTCAACACTTAGAATTTCCAAATTAAGCGAAACTCCTGAGAAATTCTAAATTTAGCAGGTTTTCCAAAAGTCAGGAAATCATTCATAATCTCTCAGACATATTTCGGGGACCAAAAGAATTACACAGGAAAAGATCAAATTACCCCGAGGTGCTAGAATTTGGCGAGACTAGGGAAAACCCTGAGAAATTCTAAAAATATCAGATTTTCAAAATTTTAAGAACGGACTCAAGATTTCTTAGACACAACTTAGGGACCAAATATGATATGTTTGGAAATGTCTAAAATACCACCGAAGTGCAAGACTAAGGGAAAATCTTGAGAGATCTAAATTTAGCAGGTTTTCCAAATCTTACGAAATTACTCTTAATCCATCAGCTGTACCCTCGAGATGGTTTTGGACATTTGAGAAATGATTGAAATATCCATAAGATGATGAAAATGTGGAAGCCCCATGAGTTTCTAAAAATAGCAGCTTTTTCAAAATTTGTAAAATCACTCAAGATTTCTCAAATATAACTCGGGGGTCAAATGAGACACATCGGGAATGACCAAAATACCCCTGTAGTTCAAGATATGCAAAAATGAGGGAAACCCTGAAAATTCTAAAAATAACAGGTTTTTTCATTTGCTTGGAAACTTGAACTTTCATCTTTTAGTGGCCAAAGGAACCCCCTAGAGACCTTCAGGATCGCAAATCAACTTCAAAACTCGCATAATGAAATGGAATCTACCCTAAAATGCATGGATGCCTAATCTAATGCTGAATACGGATTCAAGACTCGATGATACTACCAAATCTTTTGCTTTTTAAAGCGTAGCAAAATGGGAATGTCTACACATACCTAATTGGTCATAGAGTGCGTACATCAATCAGGTTCTTTTATGATTTAGCCTGCATGCTTGTTCTCTAAGGGGTAGTACATTTTTATAAGGGTGATATGCTCACCAGACCATAATACCCTAGAAATGGTCTAAAGAAATTAATGAAGAAAATTTCTTATGCGTCTGTCGTGGGAAAGTTGATACACGTATAGTTGTATGCTCATCCAAATATCGCTTTTGCGATCGATGTACTAGGCAGATGGTAGAGGAGTGATCTTGGCACGGATCACTGGACATCAGCAATAAAAGGTTATGCGTTATTTGCAGAGGATTAAGGACATTATGCTCACATACAGTCGGTTAGATCACCTTGAGGTGATTAGCCATGCAGATGCAGTTTTTGCTGGTTGTCCAGATAATATGAGTTATACCTCAGTATATATATATATATATATATATATATATATATATATTTGGCAAGATGAGCCATATCATAACTACTGACCCACTAGCATAAGGATTGCCATAAAGGTTTTACTGGGCATGTTACCCGAATGGGGTTATTTTATAATTTGATATTTTGGTTAGTGGGAGTTTCTTGGTTTGGTAGAACTGCATGGTTCTATTGTTTGCAGGTGCTTTATATGAATGAAGGTAATATGTTCTCGAGAATGTTATTATGGTTGCTATTGCCATTTTTGTGCGCACATAATTGATTATATACTGTTACGCCTCATGGGAGGTGTTGCCTCATGGGAGGTATGATACTTAAAGACTTAAGCTTTAAGTAGGGCAGGCTTTACTCATACGGTATAAAGGTTTCTCACCTATGAGTAAAGTATAAAGGTACTTAAGACATCAGGATTGCCCGTCTTAAGAGCTTCACTTGTTGAAGCATAAGGGTCCGGTAATGGACAAGCTTCATTTGTTGAAGAATAAGGCGAATAAGGGTCCGGTAATGGACAACCGTCACTTGTTGAAGCATAAGGGTTCGGTAACATAAAGTTTGGATTAATTTGGAAATAGGCATGAAAGATCACATTTACATGTAATTTCCATACCACACAGCCATACCAATTAGTCTGTATCAATGAAGTTGCTAGTACTTTGACATGCACGGTCCTATGTCACAATATGATGTAACGACCTTCATGATTGGGTATTAATAGCTTTGTTTGATTAACGCAAAGTTTGAGGTGTTTCTCTTATCAGCATTCTTTTGTGGCTATGGCAATCCGGACAGTCGTTTTCAAACTAAATGTTTTGAATTAAGTTTTATTAATAGCTTTGTTTGATTAACGCAAAGTTTGAGGTGTTTCTCTTATCAGCATTCTTTTGTGGCTATGGCAATCTGGAGAGTCGTTTTCAAACTAAATGTTTTGAATTAAGTTTTCAAACCAAAGATTTTGATGGCAAATTTTTCCATCAATGTCCTATCCAATCCAAGTGGGACAATGTAAGACTTTTTATGGACTTGCATCGTACATATTTTATCTTTTGTAAAACTAGATTGTAGAGAATGTTTGATTATGGTAAAGAGTAATCAAGATCGGCTCATATACGGTTACTGATCAATAAGGTTTGAGCCGAGAGCACCTTAGCCACGTGGGATCACGTTGGAAGGGGTATGGTAATGGGTTAATAATGTGTGGGCCCGCTGTAAGCCCAATAAGGTTTGTGGGCTTATTTGAGGAACAAGAGTCCATAATGGGTCGGCTCTAGGGTTTCTTTTATGTTATTATAAATACGGGATTGGTCCCTTCTATCACACATAATGTTGTACTTCTTCCCATTGGAATACACATAAGGAAGTGGAGAGAGTAGAAGACCGCCCATAACATTCCTCATTTTGCAGAAAAATGATATCATCTTGGGATCGAACGCCATGTTTCTACTGAGGACCAAAAGCCATGCAAGGAGGCATGTATGCCGGATCTCTTCTCGTGTTTAATTTGTTCAATCACATGCTTATGATTTGATCGCGCAACTCAAAAGTAGTTTTACATCACTATCAGTAGATATTTTAGATGCTAATCGAACGGAGTTTTTCGTCCTTGATAATAGCATTTTGGCTTTAAGAGAAGTGTCTGAAGCTTCTATTAATTCTAGAATTTCTTCCTCCAAAACCTGATATGAGGTATACTATTGAAGTTGTTGGAGTTTTTGAACGAACAGTCCCTTCACTAGGAACTGACTACTATAAGGTGATGTTCATCCATTAGAATTTTTCAGGCTTTGTTTAAAGGAGGAAGTGCCACACAAATTTATATTAGCCCTGTTTTGGACTTGGAACTACCGTTACACCATTAGTGTAATATATTTCAATCCATAGTGGTTAATTATTTGTCCTCTGTTCTTCCACAATTTACCTTACCAATTGAGGCTAGCGTAGTCATTAAATTTGATATCATCTTCATCACCTTGCCCTACATTAGTATTCTCTTGGGTTTTTCTCGGGTTGCTCTTGTGTGTACGATCATGGTCGAGAAGCAAGGGAAAGGGTTGGGGGTTTGTGGGTTTAAGGTTCCACTCCCTAAGTCTGATTGAAGCTCTCAAGCCCGTTCCGAAGTTGAGGATGAGGATTGGATTAAGCTTCCTATTTGGTTGGCATTAATTCTTTTTTGGAGATTGTTCTGAGAATGAAAATAAGAAATCAATGCTGCAAGGCATGGTTTGGTTACCCTGCGAGGAACCCCTTACATGCTTGGGTCGATACCTAACCTGATTGATAGACAGATTACTTAACCGAAACTGGATTGGGAGAGAAAAATTGACTACTATGTCCCATCAGTTTCTCCTTAAGAGCAATCAACTCCTACTGAGAACTAAAATCCTGAGGAAAATTGATATCTTGGAGCTAAAGCTAAGGCCCTTCCTAAAGCCGATGGGGATGTAGTTTCTTATTCAAATCCAAAGTCTTAAGACTGTGCCCCATATGTTCACCTGACAATATCACACAAATCGACCCTCATCATACTAGGAGTTCTCGCATTCAATCATGAATCTGCCTTCGGGCTAGGAATTACCCATGTAATTTTACTTTTTCATAGTGGAAAATCTTGTTCTCATCCTTGGACATAGGCATCTTGGCAAAGCCATGAAAAATCATGGTGTTGTGTTTATGTTTATTTCTATTGTTCTGTTTATTTGTGCATGATAGGGTCGGATTTGCCTAGCATATTTCCTCAACAGGTCTTTCCTAGTAAGCCATTTCAAGTAAAAGAATGCTAAATGCAACAGAAAGAAAACGTCGACAAGCAACATTATTCCAAACTACTTATTGGGTTTTGTAGCTATGGGAATCACTACATACTACATATGAACAGAAACTCTTTCTAATCTCCCCTTTATTGGTCTTTTAGTTCAACTTTCAATTCCATTGTGTATCTATTTTGAATGGGAAACATTCCCCAAGTCCGTCAATGTATCTTATTTTATTATTTTCTTGAATGACTGTTTTTATTTTCTCCATCCAAGTTTTTTGGGTGCAGACTAGCTATCTTTTAGATGCAAACAAATATTTCAGTGTTCTCGTTACATTTATTTAATCTAAGTTCTCAAAATAAATATACGTATATAATCTTGGGAAAACTACTAGAAACCCCCTAAATAAAACCGTATCTATTTTCTTAATTACCAATATTATGGCCATAAATAGCTTTTAGCTTTGTGTTTTACCTACTTTACCCTATCGTATATCATCCTTACAAATCCCTAAAATCTCTGCGTTTATTATTCATTTGAACTCTCTCTCTCTCTCTCTCTCTCTCTCTCTCTCTCTCTCTCTTAATTAGAGAAATTATACTGTGGACAACAGCCCAACAATACAGTGGGATTTGTTAGAATGCACAGTATATAAACCTCCAAGGATCAGAGGGTTATGATCATCCTACTGTGGCCCGAGATTTTTCGGGCACATTCTATCTACTCCAGGGACAAATGAATGGTTTAGGTTTAAATTAGACTTCATCCAGCTTATAATTTCTTTATCTTTGCTTGTAGGAACCTTGGAGTAAATCTCTCGAGTTGTATTCTTAGTGTATTTGAGTAAGTCCCGACGGTGGAGTTCGATTTCGCTTCGATATTAAAGGGCTTTTCTTTGCTGAGAGAGAGAGAGAGAGAGAGTTACCAAAAAACTAGTAAGACATCCATATGGGGGTATTGTGAGAGTGTGAGAGACAAATGAGTTTAGAGAGAGATCCAAAAAAATGAGGAGGTAAGTATGGGGAGAGAGAGAGAGAGAGAGAGAGTTGAAATGATTAATGGATGGATAGATTTTAGGGATTTGTTGAGGGTGATATAAGAAAGAGTAAAATGGATAAAAGACAAAATTAAAATCTATTTATGGGCGATTGGAAGGGAACGAAATAAAACACGTCTTTGCATAGGTATTATATAGTTAGAACATTTGAGTCACAACAAGAAGAAACCAAAGCACCATTTCATGAAAAAGAGAACAATAAGATTCAACTTAGAGGAGAATAGGGTAGAGAGGGTTGAGAAATCCACAACCGTGTAGAAGATTCAACTTAGAGGGTAATAGGGTAGAGAGGGTTGAGACAAAAATAAGATCCAACTTATTTGCTTATTACAACTAAGAAGGGAACGAAATAAAAGGCGTGTTTGCATTCGTATTATATAGTTAGAACATTTAAGTCACCAAAAGAAGAAACTAACGCACCATTTCATAAAAATGAGAACAATAAGATTCAACTTAGAGGAGAATAGGGTAGAGAGGTTGAGAAATCCACAACCATGTAGAAGATTCAACTTAGAGGCTAATAGGGTAGAGAGGGTTGAGACAAAAATAAGATTCAACTTATTTGCTTATTACAACTAAGAAGGGAACGAAATAAAACGCATGTTTGCATGCGTATTATATAGTTAGAACATTTAAGTCACTACAAGAAGAAGCTAAAGTACCATTTCATAAAAAAGACAACAATAAGATTCAACTTAGAGGAGAATAGGGTTGAGAAATCCACAACCTTGTAGAAGATTCAACTTAGAGTGTTATGCTTTAAGCTTTAAGGATAGAGTGCCTATTCTTTTTAAGCTTTAAGGATAGAGTGCCTATTCTTTTTATCATCTTCATGTGTCCATGTTATGCTTTAAGGGTTAAATCATTTAAGATGAATAACTCATGTCTAAGAGCTTTAATATGATCATTCATCTATGACATGTATTTCACTTGATTGTTTGAAGAACATAAAAATGAATATCAGTCTAACAAGTGAAGATGATGTGAAGTACTAAGAAACTTTGTTTATCTCAAACCCTTCACAATAAACATAGGTGTACATAGTCTATGGAGTATATTACATGCTTACTTATCTATGATACCCATATTATCTATAAGTTTGAACTATTAATGCACTCAAACTTGTATTCAAGAGACTATGGTCATAAAGCCTAACTTGTGCCTAAAAGTGAGACATATATAACTTAGAAACATTTGTTTTAGGCTATATTATATGCACATAGTTAGGGGGAGCATGTGTTGCTAGGATATCTCTCCACCTCACTTTATATCATTTGAGTATCCTTAGCAAATATGTAATTGTAGCCCAAGAGTTATTTTTTAATTATTCACCCCTCAAACCCTTGGTGACTATGTGTTGGACAGCCCTTTGGATTCATACTCTGTATGAGTCACTGACAAATGAGGAGCTATATATGTAATATATGTCCTTCTTTCATCTTATCATATGTTGTTTGATAGAGGTATTACATTACATATGATAAGTATATTCATTGAAGTCCCATTGCTCTGTTTGTGTTGTAACTGGGCATGTCTTCTGTTCTTACCCTTAGATCATCTATCATCTTTCGTATACGACAAAAGCCCATAGCCTGAGCCTCAGTGTTATATCCTTCTTAGGCATCAAACTTATCATGTATGGCCTCATGACAGTTACCTCATTTGCCACTGATAAGTTTCTATCCTTGTGCCTTATCCTGCAAATCTTTGAAACTCCATTCATAGGATCTTATCTTACTTGATCATTCCTATTTCCTATGAATCCTCACTCTTATCATCTGCTTTTGAAGTTAAGTACATCACTCACCATGATAAGATCCATTAGCTATGCAATCATTGTCACATTTATAGCTATTTTGTACTGTCATGCATTGTCTTATAGGTTTTACATAAGGCTATTAATAAATTCTTAGGGGGAGAGCCAAATTGTCTTACCTTCATGTTTATATGGACCATAGTGATTTACTCACAATGTCCATTGCCCCATTTGTTGTGCTTAAAATATAAATCTTCTAGATTAAACAAAAGAAAACTGCTTATCTTGCACTATGCTTGATTTTCCTTCTTCAATCTTTATGATAAGCATTAGATGAGCTTAAATGTCACATCACCTTTAGTTTCATGGGCCACAGAAGTATTTGTAGTATATACCCTTTACCTACGCCCATACACAAACATAGAAGTGTTTTACACTGTTATCTCACATGTCTATATTTGATTATTATTATCATGCATATTTCACTTTAATCGTCTCATATTCATGATAAGTAGATAGGTGGAGTCATTATGGTATTATAGTTTGAACCTTAACTGTTCAAATCTTTCATTTTTGCTGTTGCCAAAAGGGGGAGAACTTTAGAATTAATTAGGTAGTCCGTAATCTATATTCATTGTTTGTTTTATATTGTTATATTACACTTGTGAATATAGTGAGGGGGAGCAATGCTCTATTGTGTATATCATTTGATGCTTATTTGTTTATTAAGTTGATATCTCCTGCCTCCTAATCAATTTGGTTTGCCATCATCAAAAAGGGGGAGAATGTAAGCCCAAGGGTTCCCATGGGTTCAATCATTCACCTTTACCTTCTTGTTTTGGTGCTAGCAAACCCAATTTGATTAGCCTTTATGGACTAATGTATTGCTTTGTAGTGTTGTGCCTTAGACATGAACTTTACATGTCATATCGCCATTACACAACACAACTCAACACATGGCTTGCGAATCCACATGCACAATGAACCAATGAGCTTGTACATACATTGGAGACATCATCCTTGAAAGATGTTCAAGTCAAGAGCTCAAGTCAAAGATCCCTCAAGCATGCCTAGCAACTGTCAGAAGAAGTTTGGAGATGAACTAGCATTGGTGACCACCTCATGAACCATTGAAGATGTTCAAAGAATGGAGGAAGTCACAAAGCCCAAAGAAAATTGAAGAGTTCACTCACAAGTCAGAGATGTCTAAGAAAGTGCTAAGGAGCCAAGACAATCCAAGAAGACTCAAGGTTATATATTTTTAGATTGTATTGGAGTCCTCTAGTTTAAATGTATTTGCACTTTCAAAAGGTTTTCAAAATAGTTTTTCATAAACAAACTTGACATCTTTGAAAACCATCCACATACCCCAAAACATGTCTGAAAACCTTGGACAAAAGCCCAAAGACCATGGCCCAAAGCCCTGGACTTTCAATGTTTAAAATAAGATTTCAAAGAAGGGCCTGTCGACCGGGGACCCCGAGCGACCGCGGTAAGGTTGCTGGAAATTCAACACCTACCAAAACATAGAGGGCCGGTCGACAGGGGTCTCTCGAAACTGCGGATATGCATCTAGAAATCCAGAGGCAATCCATCATGGTTGGGCCGGTCGACCGCCATAGGGTCGGGCGACCGCAGATAGGGTTCTGAACCAAAAATAAAATGTCCATATTTGCTCACGGCGGGCGATCGAGACTACCCCGGTCGACCTCAGAGGTTTAAAATTCAAAATAAAAAAGTGAGTACCCGATAGGTCGAGCAACCGCGACACCTCGATCAACCGACTCCGTCTGGAAAACTAACCGTTGGAGCTTGCACGGCTTGACTTTTTCTTCACAGTTTTTTACCATTATGCCCCCAAACGGTCATCTTTTCACTTGGGCTGTATATACTCCTAGACCAACTAAACAACATTTTGCAAGATTATTTCAAATCTATTTGAGCCTACACTTTCAAATCTAAGGTTTATCCTCTTCCATGCTTTGATTTGTGTTTTTTGCATTCAACAAGTGGACCTCCATAGGGTTTTATATTTGTAATATTTTGGAAAGATCAAGTGCCATCATCTTTGTATCAAGCTTAATCAAGAGGCTAAGAAAGTTGTTCATTCTTCTTCGTCTTTGTACTCGAGGGTCTCCGATTCGGCCTGCTAAGAAAGGTGATATTGCTTGTAGAGAAGGCTTTACGCTTTGGCCCTTGAGAAAGGAGAAGCTTGATTGTAAGATGGCTTTACGCTTCGGCCCTTGAGAAAGTATAAGCTTGTTAATCCGGCCATTTGAAGGAGGATTGAGATAGTGGAACCCAAGTGCGGACGTTGAGTGTGGACGTAGGACTTGCTCCGAACCATGAAATCTTGTGTTCATTACCTCTTTCTCTCTCATCTCCTTTGTGCAAAATTTGTGGTAATATCTTTTACTTATTTATTTATAAATTAACAAGGGCTAGTTGCATGTTCAATTTCTCGGGTTTAAACAAATTGCAAATTCTAAAATTTTAATTAGACCCAATTCACCCCCCCCCCTCCTCTTGGTTTGCCTACTTGGATTTCAGAGGCTAATAAGGTAGAGAGGGTTGAGACAAAAATAAGATTCAACTTATTTGCTTATTAATGGTTGACGTAGAGTGGGTCCAGCCAAAGTCTATGGACCTATCTCTTTTAGCACTCTAAAGTAATAAAGCATATGCTAGAGTATGTAATAGTCTATATTGGGGTATTTTTGTCCTTATACTAGCTAGTGTTAGCATAAAGAGGGGAGTAGTTATTTTTGAGGGACTATTGATTTTGCAGAATTGGGAATTTGGGATTTTCATTTGGGCTTCTCTTCTTCAATAAGAGAGCAGGCCTCTATCTTTTAGAAGGAATTTCATGATTTGGTAGCCGGATCTGAAAGAAACCTTGCCTTCCTACTTGGGGATTTCTTCTTAATCATCCCTGTTGCATGCAGTTTTTTGTTTTTTTGAATATTTGCAGAAATTTCAGTAAGTTTCTCTCGTCCCATGATTGGAACAAATTTATCGAGTTCTTTCTCTAAACCTTTTTTATATTAGAAAACAAAATTGACCATATTATTGCAAGATTACTCATTCCAGACTTCCAGTTACAGCCTTATATCAGTAAAATGAATTTTGTGGAAAATCTTATGAAGGGCTTAGTGTAGTTAAGTGCTTTAAATTCCTATCAAAATTCTAAAAAATTGATAGTTTACTAGACCTCGGATACATGATTCTCTATTTTAAAAAGTGGCATTTGATTTTAGTAAGTAACACATGAGGTGAATCTTGAGAATACAACATTTGGGAATTGAAGGTCTACCTATTGGGCTATGCAAATACCGAACGATTTTTAAGTCAGAGCTAAAAATAAACAAACCTCATATTTTGTTGGTCTAATGGTGCCTCATGGATGATTAATGGTTGCCTAGCCAATAATCTCTTCAAAGTGATCGTTTGCCTACCATGCATGTTTACAGTTTGTTAAAATGCTTGTGAAAGTCAACATCTAAACCAAGCTACAAAGCAAGAGGATTTTATGTGTCTAATGCTTTGGATCTAATCATGAAATGAATTATATTCTTTTAAACCAAGTGACAGTTTTCAACATTCTTGCATTTGAAATTTCATGGAACTGAGCAAAGTTATATTCGATATTTTTTAGCTCCCTCTGAGGTTTGTTGATTGAAAGACTTGAAGACATATATCCCTTTAGTCCCCACTCTCAATGACTCCGAGTTGAACAATAATAGATTGAGGCTCCTCAATCCTCAACAACCAAGACTAAAATTAAAGTTCAATGCATAGGAAGTTCATGTCAAAATCAATTGAAAATATCGATTAATTCTTAGGATAAAGGTCCAAGTGTCCAAAGCAGTAGATAAGCCCAAAGATCAGTCATTAACACCCTCCTCTTCAATTGTTTTAATAGAGCTCTCAAGTTATTATTGGGGTTACAGTCCCAGCGTGAAATTGTGCTCAACACAAGGCATTCATTAAAACCAGTAAAAGTTGGTGAATCAAAAGAGAAACTAGAATTTTCTTCAATTTAGTTTGAAGAAAATCTTAGATGCTTTCTCATTTAGCTATAGTTCATCAAAATTCCAGCTAAAAGAAACCTCCTTACAAAATCGTTCTCCTAAATTTAATTTGATACTACTGAAATGTTGAGAAAATCCGTCGGGCGAAACAATCCAATCGTGCACAAATTAAACGGAAAAGTAAAATAAACCAAACAAGCCACAAGATGAACACCAAGATTTTACGTGGCTCGGCAAAGCCTACTCCATGGGCAAGAAACACGATCTTCCACTATGAGAAAAACAATATATAAGGATTACAATGGATTTAACCCAAACTCACAAACCAGCAACCCCTTCCTTGCCTGCCCAAACCCAAGACCGCAAACAAGAGTAACCTGAGAGAAACCCACAAAAGAAAATCCCAAGAGAAAAGCCCTAGAAGAAAGCCCAAGAGGAACCCAAGAAGAAACACAAAGAAGAACTCTCTCTCTCTCTCTCTCTCTCTCTCTCTCTCTCTCTCTCTCTCTCTCGCTTTCTCTCTCTCTCTTCTCTCTTAGTTTTGCCGCAACCACCAAACGAGAAAAAACCCTCTCGTATATAGCCGGTCACCTCCTCTTGTCGTTTTGACAAACACGTAAAATGACACTTTCTATTTTGCCTTCCCACTACTTTCGTGGGAAATAATGCAACTTTCCAACAATCTCCACCTTGGCTTATTTCCCAGCCACCTGAAGATTTTCTGTTGATGTCGCCACCGGTCCACTTTAGCCGCAAACCACCATTGGCCTTTAGAAGTACCAGCTATACACCCTTGAATCACCCTGGTTCTGACTCCTGATTCGATCTACACGGCCAATGCACATGTGTAGCTGTCAACCCGTTGACTCACCTAGTCAACCTTGAAGATGGATCTCGATCAACCCTCCCCAACACAGGTACTATCACCTTCTCACAATCATCTGCAGCCTGAAAACCTATCTCTGCACCAACTGCGAAAGAGGCCCTACGCTTGCACCCGCTACCACTCTGTTTCCAACAAACCATCGAGATCTTGGGAACACTAGTCACCGTGTCCTTGACCAGACAATACAACCCACCACACTTCTCTCCTTTCATCAGAACCATACAACCTCATGTGATTTTCATGGCTCCACCTGCAGCTAAAATCCTGCAACCTCTGGAGTCCAACCGGCCAAGAGACACTAGATTCCTTCGCATCTTTGGGACATACGCCACACCACCCAAAGTACGAACCACTCCATCGAACATCTTGATCTTCACTATCCCAACTCCCGTGACGTCAGAAGTAGACCCGTCACCCAGGGACACTACATCCTCCCTTGTCTCTTGGAACACATCAAAATATTCTCTCCTAGAGCACATGAACAGATAACCCTGAATCTAAAATCCACTCAGCATGAGGAGAAGTGTGATTACCTGTGGAGACTGTGAGAATATCTCCAAACTTTTCGCTATGTTCATCCGTTACCGGCACCGCCATGTT
The DNA here is from genome assembly GCF_043159265.1 of Tasmannia lanceolata. Classification (NCBI taxonomy): domain Eukaryota; kingdom Viridiplantae; phylum Streptophyta; class Magnoliopsida; order Canellales; family Winteraceae; genus Tasmannia; species Tasmannia lanceolata. The sequence continues at coordinate 63,552,139 of NW_027518695.1, read as the reverse complement.
CGTAGCACCATTGTCCGCTTGGTCAACTCGCTTTGGACAATCCTGCTTGATATGGCCATATTCCTTGCAACGGTAACAATGCACACCCTTCCTGCTGACCCTGGATCTTTACCTGCCTTTACCAGATCCCCTGTCAGACGACCTTCCTCTTTGATTCCCACCATGAACAACCAACCCCTGCACTTCGTTTGCACTAAGAACATGTCTCTTTTGCATCTCATCCGATACGAGCGACGCTGTGACTTCCTCTAACTTTATCGTATATGTACCGTACAATAAAGTCATCACCAAGTTGTCATACGAATCAGGAAGCGAAGTAAGAAGCAAAAGGGCCTTGTCTTCTTTCTTCAACTTTTCATCAACCTTGTGGAACTGATCCACAAGCCCGTTGAACACCATAATGTATTCCAAAAGATCCCCGGCTTCCTGCATCTTCAGCCCGTATAATTGCGGCTTCAGATACAACCGGTTGGCCAAGCTTTTTGACATGTAAAGCTTTTTCAACTTCTCCCATAATTTAGGCACATCTTCTTCCATAACGTTAAACATAACGCTATCTGCCAGACATAGTCGAATCGTGCTGACCGTCTTCGACTTTGTGTCTTCTCCGGCTTCCTGTCCTTTCCCTTCAACGCCTTAGCCAAGCCCTGTTGAACTAGGATGTCCTTCACCCTCATCTGCCATAGGGTGAAACTACCATTTCCGTCAAATTTGTTGATATTGAACTGAGTAGAACTTGATTTTACTGCCATCTCAGATTACTCTGCTCTTCACAGTGTAGCGCTCCACCTCGAACGAGAATCTTTCTTGGACAATCTTTCTACTCCCAAAGATCGCTATAACTACGATCCAACTACAACACCCACGATCACTCCACCTGGCCTTGACGATCGCTCTACCTGAGCTTTGATACCACTTGTTGAGAAAATCCGCCGGGCAAAACAATCCGATTGTGCACAAATTAAACGGAAAAGTAAAATAAACCAAGCAAGCCACAAGATGAACACCAAGATTTTACATGGTTCGGAAAAGCCTACTCCATATGCAAGAAACAATATCTTCAACTATAAGAAAAACAATATACAAGGATTACAATGGATTTAACCCAAACCCACAAACCCGCAACCCTTTCGTTGCCTTACCAAACCCAGGACCGCACACAAGAGTAACCTGAGAAAAACCAACAAAAGAAAATCCCAAGAGAAAAGCCCTAGAAGAAACCCCAAGAACCCAATAAGAAACATAAAGAAGAACCCACTTTCTTCTCCCTTCTCTCTCTCTCTCTCTTTCTCTCTCTTCTCTCTTTGTTTTACCACAACCACCAAATAAGAAAAAACCCTCTCGTATATAGCCGGTCACCTCCTCATGCCGTTTTGACAAACACGCAAAACGACACTTTCTATTTTGCCGATTTTGCCTTCCCACTACTTCTGTGGGAAATAAGGCAAGTTTCCCACATGAAAAACTGAATTCTAAAAGGAGGGAAAGCTATTTATATCCCCCTTTACAAATAAAATTCCAAATGAAATTAAAATACGATGATCGGAGAAATTATATGGTGTCCGACCGTCAAGTCCCGTGTGGTACGTCAAAAGTACCACCCTTGATATTTGACTCAATAGTAGCCTCTTAAAAAGTTGGCTGCTGTTGGATCAAATATCAAGGACGGTTCTGCCCACATGGCTGTGGTACTTGATTAAGGAGGAGATCCCTTCACAACCGATGATGGTGGCTAAGATTTGAATTGCTCTTAGCTGGTTTATTAATTTTTTATAAAAGTTTTTCTTTTCTGTGAACTTGGGACTACAATGACAATCAGAATTTCACACAAAAGGAAAGACCAGAGTCTCCACCTAGGTAAGGGACCTAGGACCCATAAGTGACACTACAAGATAGTCTGAGATCCCATTTGTCTAAGTCTGTTGCTTGTTTACGAGAATGGAAGGTGTTAGGCACCATTCTCGCCCGGTAAACCGACCTTCAATTTCAAAGCACAGTTCACTTAAACTTGTTTTGAAAGGCTTGTTAGATTCTTTGAGATGTGTGAACTATGTGACATCCATCCTAGGTAATCTAATCTCATTAGGGATCCAAAGTGCCTTAATTAGATGAATTGATTTATTAGATTCTATATGATGGAATCTACGTGACATGCAACATAAAGATCTAATTTTGGCAACATGAGTTATTCTTGATGAATTATTTGAATTATAAGGATATAAAAGAACTGTAAGAAATGGACGCTACAAAATAAAACATAAAAGTGTGTGTGGATTAGAACTGAACTTAGGGGGCCGTCTACCTACGTACCCAAGCCACTTGGGATCAAGATCAACGTAGTTCGGTGTTCCTAGTCGAAGCTACATGTCCGTGTGCCTAGGATGACATACTAGACTTGACTAACTGCGAAAACTGGAGTTCAAATTTTTGATAGCGATCGCTTTTAGTTGAATTGATAAAGGGACCTGACTAATACCTGAAATGCTCCTAAACTAATGCAAGTGGGCTTGTGGGACCCGATCCCACTCTTGGTCTCTCGTACCCACGCGATTGGCGCGTGTCTTTTATTATTGATTTAATTAATCTTTTCCGTGAACTTGGGATCACTAAAGCAATCTAAATTCCACGCAAAAGAGAATGACAGAGTCACCATTTAGATGAGAGATCTAGGACCCATAAGTGACCAGAAATCAAGATTCGTTACCTGATTACGACAATGGAAGGTATGGGGAATTACTACCACATGCTCCATTCTTGTCCGATAATCCGGTCTTCAATTCCAAAAGTTAACTCTCTTGAATTTCTTTTAAATTGCTCATTTAACTCTATATCAATGTGCGAACTATGTGACATGCATCCTAAAATCTAATTTCAATGTAATTCCTAAATGTGTATCTTGATTTTCTTTATTTAGTTTGATTCGATCTATGTGAGAGTTCTCCTAAAATCTAATTTTGAAAAAATCCTAAATGATTTAATCAATTTTAATTTAAGGTTTTAAATGATGAAAGAAAATAAAAACTACCCTAAAAAAACCTCACTAATTGTGTGTGGGGCCGACTCATGATTGGTATGCCATCAAGCATCCAAGTTGCCTACGTACCCAAGCCTCACTGGGATCAAAGTCAACGTAATTCGGTACCTGAACTAAGCAACATGCCTAAGACATCTAGGACACCAATCTAGACTGGAAGGACTGTTTCAAAAGTTTTCAAGAGATTATTTAATTCAAGTTGAGTAGATTTTAATATCCTAGGACTCCATCTAAGATGCTATATGGTCATATCTAAGTGCAAGACATCCATTAGACTAATGCAGGCGAACCTACATCCTAGGTAACTAGGCCTGTCCTATGGGAAAAAGGGGTAACTAGTGTAACTAGATCTATAACTCAATTGCTAATAATAGCAATCGGTTGTGATGAGGCTGAACTCTCTAACTCTAGGACACCTTTAAACCTAGGACACAACGCGAAGTAAGTGTTCCTAATTGGTTCTAAAGGTCCTTACGAAGAGATACAGTTATCCAACGGTTCCAAAAGCATTGATAAAATGATCTTAATTTATTAAGTAAATGATTTTTATTTTTTTAAAGATTTTCGATTCCTAATATCTAAGGAATACCAAAAGCGCTATGGTTGGCAAATTTCAGCCTTGAGTTGCATCCATGGAAGGGCATCGTGCTCTCAATCCTTGTATAATTTAACACATAAGTTATAGTATACTATTGCCTTGCATGTTTCTCAAGATTTCCGTGGACAGTGGACTTCGGAGCCAACAACATAATATAATTTTCATGCTCAAATTATGCAGGAACGATCACAATTAGTATACAATTATGAATGCGATCTCGGCAGTTAAATCGTCACAGCATAGTCAATTTACAAAGGGAATCTATGTCCTCTAGGTTTCTGTTTCAAACAATTTTAAGGTTAAATATATGATGAAAATTAGGATTTTCTGAAAGTTTTCACTGACTTTTGTGTTGATTTGCTATTAAGTTATGATTTAATAACATTAAGACCAGATTACTAGGATTATATATAAACCCTTAAAAATCAAACTCCAAATCAATTGAAACTTTTTCAGTAACAAGATATGGATGATTGTAGCTTATTAAAAATATTTCATAAATTTTCATCAAGATGTACTACCAATTTCTGATTTTTCAAATTTCAAGTCAGATTGTAGATTAACATAGTAACTTATAGCATATGAATTTCAAATTAATCCAAACATTTACAGTAAAAAGATCATCATGAGAGTAAGCTACTGTAAAACTTTCACGGATTTGTATTAAGATTTGATATCAATTAAAAATCACACAAAAATCGGATGAATTCAAATAATCAATTAAAAGTCAAACATAATGGTATCCTAAAATAAAGAAAAACTTACAGTAGATATTAAATAAATTATAAGATTTTCTATAAAAATTCCAAAACCTAAAAATTAAAGATCCTCCATAAAATCAATTTTTAAATGGAAAAGATCAATTTGCTTTTTAGGAATCAAAATTCGATTATTAAAATAAATTATAAAACTATATCAAAACATTATAAAACTCTTTGAAAAATTTTCTCTAACATTCCAGTAACCTAAGTTACTGGTTTGTAAAGAAAATTTTTGAAAATTCATTAGTTTGATATGAAAAAGAATTATGGCATGCAAAACGGAGAATTGATTAGAAAACAGTAAAGAAAATATCATTTTCGAAAATTATTTTTATGAAAAAATTAATTTATAATTAAACTTGAATTCTAGAAAAATAATTTTTTTTGACCAAAACACCCCTATTTGACCATTACCCACCAAAATGCGACCAAAATACCCTCAAATTGGTTCAATTTTTGAAGGGGGGGTTAAAAATGGAAAGTTTTCGTGGTCAAACCTAAAAAATAGAAAGTTTTTTAGTTTGCTTCTTTTCGTAGGTAATATCAAACAAGATCATTTGGCATTCCCTGAAAATGCCCAAAACGCCCTCAATATTCAAAATTTTCAAATCAAGCGAAACCCCTGAAAAGTTCTAAATTTACCAGGTTTTTCAAAATTCATGGAATCACCCAAGATTTTTCAGACACAACCCAGGGGTCAAACGAAACACATTGGAAATTACCAAATTACCCCTGTGGTGCAAAAATTGATAAAATTAGGGAAAGTCCTGAGAAATTCTAAAAATAGCAGATTTTCATACTTAATTGGAAACTTGAATTCTCATCTTCCGGAGACTAATTGAACCCTCTAGAGACCTTCGTGATTGCAAATCAACTTTAAAACACCTAAAATGAGGTGAAATTCACCCTAAAATGCAAGAATGCCTAACCTAATGCAGATGACTGACACAGACCAAATAAACCTTTTGCCTTTTAAAGCGTAGCAAAATAGGGGTGACTACAGGGCTCTATCCCTAGGTTCAACTAGGCTTGTCCAAAAGGAGAGAAGAGGGCTATCCAGTGAAACCTAATATAGGGTTCGGTGGAACTTTGGGTTCGACCAACCAACCAATGGTCTAGAGGTCTTTATTTCCTAAGGGTTCCCAAAGAGATTTAGATCTAAGGCCTTTAGGGTTTTCTTACAGTTATTGGGCTTTAGGACAAGGTATCCTAGGTTTTGGGTTCAAGGATAAGGTATCCTTGGTTTATGGTCTGGGTTGAACTCAAGTTGACTCGAGTTGAACTCGGGTTGAGTTCAGGTTAGATGCAGGTACATGTTGGACTTGGGTTTAGCTCGGGTGGGACTCGGGTTGAGCTAGGATTCGAATGCAAGTTGGACTCGGGTAGGGTGTCGGTTGAGTTAGGTTCTGTTTGTAACTCGAGTTGATTATCTGGGCCATGTGGGCCCTCACGGTTGTGAATTACTTTCTTTTCATGGCCAAGTGGGCCTTGGTGATCTTCTAAAAGGGAGTTTTGTTTGAGATGAAGCTTTCGATCTTCGAGATGAAGCTCAGATTATCAGAGGCGAACCCGTGGAGGGACTTCCCCAGGTTTCGTTGTTTGAAGGGGATGAAGAGCGAACAGTACAGATCGGTTCTCTCCTTTCTGGTAAACCTCGCATCAAGCTTGTCAATTTCTTAAAGGCCGATTGTGAATCATGGGCTAGTTCGGTGTAAACTTTAGTTTCATAATTTTAGAAACAAATATTGTCGGTGTTACGAAATCCGTCTTTTGTTAAATTTATTTAATCTAAGTTCTCAAAATAAATATACGTATGTATAATCTTTTGAAACTCTTGATTTTTTGGATTCAGATGGATGGAATTGGATCTCAGGATTTGTCCTAGTGAAGATCTGACAATTTTCTATATTAAGTCAAAATAAGGTTTAGGCGAAAGGACCTCGAGGTAATTATCTATAGTTGAAATAGATTGAAAGCTTAACTAAACAAATTGAAAGAGGTATCATTTTGGTGACCTAAATGCCTTTGGATTGCAAGAATCAGGCACTGGAATCTGCATCTTATTCTTATTCCACTAGATCTCAACATTTCATTAAAAAAACTGATGGAAGCAATGTAGTAGAATTTGTCCAAAATTTGTTTTCCATCCCTAAGAGGCGGTATTATGATTCCACTTAGTCAGAATAATTTTGTTTAGAATTTTTTGAATTAAATCTTGTTTTTAATTTTTTTCATTCCCTTTACAGTGGAGTTAGAATAAAAGGCAGATTCCAATAGTCGATTCCAGTAATCCAAACACAAGTTTAGGCCTGACTACTTACCTTAATGAAAGAGGATAAGAAAATCTAGGGGCACCAAATTTGCTATGACACCCCGTTACAACTAAAATGGAAATGAAATAAACACAGTGTTTGCATGCGACCTTATATAGTAAGAACATTTAAGTCACAACAAGAAGAAACTAAAGTAAATAACCATTTCATAAAAAGACAACTATTATTTCAACTTATTTGTTTATTAATGGTAAAATGAAAGCATTGATAAGAAGCTTAGGCATGTCACTTAGAGCAACAACATGCAATAGCAGTTTCAGTCGAAGTACAATTCCCACTTTTGTAACCCAATCGGACGCAATATGGGTTGCAATCGGAAGGCACAGCGCATATTCCAACAATACATTTGGGCTCCTCTGCCATCACCACTTTTGCAGCTGCATGCATTGTCAAAGGAAACAAGTTAATAATTTTTACGGGAGACGTCATTACAGAGAGAGAGAGAGAGAGAGAGAGAGAGAGATTTACTTGACAAAGAAGATGTGATGAAAAATATGAGCATAAGGGCCGCAGAGAGTCCCTTCATTGAATCAAAGTAAGCCATTTTTTTGCGTCAATAGCTCTTGCAAACAAGTTAATGATTGGGGGTGAGTGAGGACGGTGTTGGCATTGAGGCATATTTATAGTGAAGGATGGTGAATCCTTTAGATTTCGTTTTATCACCTTGGAGATTTTGTTGCTCTTGCATTAAAAATGGTTGTTATTTTTAGAGAGCCAAGTGACTCCCAAATATATCTTAGATACACTGGGACCCACCAAATATAGCTTAAATACATCACAACATTGGATAACCTAGATTGGACAGAGGTATGGTTTATCGTGGTAAGGCAGAGGTGGCATAGTGGGTCCCACTGTTGATTGATATGAGCTAGTACATACCTATAACTATGATATTATTACTGCATATGAACAAAGACATCTTCTTAATTCCCCTTTGTTGGGCTTTTAGTTTAATTCCAATTACATTGTGTATCGATTTTTAATGGGATACATTCCTCAACTTAGTCAATGTACATCATATTCTATTATTGTCTTAGAACTTCCTCTTAATGGCAAAGTGTTTTTATTTTCTCCATCCAAGTTTTTGTGGTGCAAACTATCTTCCTGGATTTTGATTTTGGGTGTTGAAAGGGGAAAACATGTGATTGAGAGAGCAAGAGATGAGCAGATTTTGGAAGTAGAAAGGCCTATTTTCAAATGGAAAAGGGATGCTTGACTCTGTACATATCCTTTGCTGATATTTTTGTTAATTTCTTATTTGTTACTCATATTAGTTGTTATGTTCATTTGAATAGACTCCTATTATAGTTGGCAACCACCTTTTTCCACCTTAGGTAGATGTTGTATGACTTTTGGAGGGTAGCGATGAAATATTAAGTTTTTGGAGGTTTCATCCCTTTGATGAGATAGATTTGGACAGCTAATACATCAGAAAATGTGTCATTTGGTATCAAAGCTAGGTTTCTCTTACGTAAGAACACCTAGGGCCAAAGCAAGAGCTAACCTTGAAGATGATTGATGAATAAGTAAAGAACCTTGCTGAGAGGCTTTATAGACAAGATAGTTCATGACACCAATCTTGGATCAACTAAAGGAGTTGAACATAGCAGAAGGAGAGCAGGTAGCCATATCAAGCAAATTGATGGTTCGTATGTGACTGATTTTCAAAAAAAATAGACATCACTCTTATAATCAGCTGAATCAGCCCAAAAAATGAAAGCTTTGCACGCTTTACCATATAAATGGATTTGGGTAGAGATGGTGGTCGTACTATATGCATGCCAGCATGGGTTTGGGTAGAAGTGGTGGGCCCTGCCATAAAGTGTAAAATGGTGGGCACCACCCATGCTATGCATGTGTAATGATGAGCATTGCCATATCAAAACATGTGTTGTAAAATGATGGGCCCCGCCATGTTATGCATGAGGTACACAAATATCCACCATAGAAAATTTTCTAGTAAAATTTTTCCATGGAAAAAGATTTTAATGAATTTTTTCATGGAAAGAAAATGAACGACAAAGGACAGAAAGACGTTTAGGATATATCGTATATTCTGGTCACTTTATGAGTAAAAAAAATCTGTCGTGAAAAAGAAACCTTTAACACATCGACAAAGTGGAGAAAGTTGGAACTTTGTATCAACTCACAAGCTGGCACACAATGGAGCTTCAAGTGAGGTCTATATTTTAAAAATCTTTACAAAGTCCCAACAAATAGTAGTAAACAAAATTAGGTTGGTCAATGGAAAATGGAGAATTAATGGCTTAGGGAAGTGGTGGTGAGTATGGAAAAGCAGAGACTTGATGACTTAGGAAGTGACAGTGAGTTTAGAGTTTCAAAGAAAGGTTTGAATTTTAAATATGAGGTAAGTGGGAAGTGTAAAACTTTATGTAATTCAAAATTAACATGGAACTTACCTCCAGCCATAGCAATTAGAAAAGAGATCAAGAATCCTCCAAGCTTTGCGATCCACGAACACGAACCACTGAACACAAACAAGAGAAGAGAGATCTTCTAATCTTGAGAAGAAATTAGGGTTCAATGATGGAATCTCAGGCACATATTTTCCTCTCAGATTAGGGACCCTCTTTATGATGGGCTTTTGCTATAACGTATGTGTGTGCTCCCATCAAACTATAACACATATTTATAGATTCGAGAGTCACGTTTTTATGACTCCTTCCACACGTTAAACACTTTGGTGTTTTACTAGTTTTGAAACACTTGGGATTTATCTCTTAGACTCCTTTGCAAATACAACATCATATGAATAAGGGCCAGAAAAACCAACGTTTAACCTTAGGTGTTGGTCCCACCAATGTGGGCCACACCAAAACGCCAACATTCTCCCACTTGGTCCACATTGTATATCCACAAAATAACTTAGTCTTAAGATAATTTAAATTTTGAAAACTTTATGGCCATTGTTTTTAAAATACCAATCCCAAATATTTTTAACTTTTTCTTTATTGTGCACCCTTATAGTGTGTCTCAAATGTACAAATCACAGCGGCATACACCTCCAACCGAAAATGCTACCTTCTATGTATCACATACACCGATTCACACTAATGTACACTTTATATGCGGTTTAAAACTTTCTTGAATAAGCTCCCAAATTATTCTTCGGGTCCAACTTTATCTATCCTCATGGACAATCTGTCTTAGTAAACCTTGATGTATATATTCTTTATATAAGACAAAATATATGTAAAAGCAAATGAACAGAATCATTAACTTTATGTTGCAACGAAAACTGACATAAATGTAACTGAACACCAAATACTATAAGACCCATACAATCCACATGTTCCTTATACAACTTGGGCGGAAGCCCTTTAGCAGACAAGTGATATCATCTCGGGATCAAACGCCACGTTTCCTCTAAGGACCAAAATGTTGTGTCTTGATTTGTGACCTTTTTATCGCTTGAAATGAAACTGCCCTTCTCATCCAGGTGGCATGTAGGAATTTGTTCTGTTCCACTCCTGGTTCCATTCCTGGTCAACAACACTCCATTTCATTTTTCAAGAGTTTTAAATGCTTGCTCATATAAGAAAGAATTTACAAAAGGAAAGATTTTATAAATGCTTGCCCACAAAAAGGAAATATTTTATAAAAGAAAAATTTTATACAAGTTTTCATAAAGAAGAAAGTTTTAATTTCGTATATGTTTTATATGGGAGAGGATCTTTTGGCTTTGTCAATTTTTTTAAGGAAATACAATCCGAAATTTGGGTGGGAACTGAAAACGAAATTCAGCCGAAATTTCGGAATTTGGCCCAAAATTTTGGAATTTCGAGAATTTCGGTCAGAAATTTCCAGAAAATGTAATTTCTTTTTTTTAAAAAAAGAAATTTTACAAAATTTCGAATTTGAAATGAATTAAATAAGCTTTTTTAATTATTACCAAATTTCGACCGAAATTTCAGAATTTCGGTCGAAATTTCAGAATTTCGGTCGAAATTTCAAGGGTCCGAAATCGGTACCGAAACCAAAATTTTAAACCATGCTTAAAAGTAATTATAAATGTTCTCTAGATTGTCACTGGGATAAGGATTTTGACAAAGCCCACATTCGGCACTAAGCGTAGGGTATTAAATACAATAACTATTGGGTATAATTTTAGCAATCCAGACCTTTCAGATTTCATAAATTTTGAGTGATTGGTCATTGCCCGTAGGCTGTCAATCATGATAGTTTATGGGGATCTTAAAGGGTCAATGTTTTCTCTAAATATTGAGGATTGCGATTGCACCAAGTCTTAGTACAGGTAGTGGCTTTTGCCCATAGGTGGGTCGCTACTTGGTAAGATATTGTGGTGGCATAAGGCAAGTGTTCAACTGTTCAAGGTACACGGTTTAGAGGGTCTCGTCTTGGTCGTAGGCGATAGACATTTCGAAGACTTGTGTTCATCTAGAAACTTGGCCTTATGATAAAGAGAGGACCTACTACACGTTGCAATTCGTTTTGCCCGTAGGTGGCGAATTGTAATGGTGTGTCTGGACTCTAACCAAACTGAGACTTATAAGGTTTTCAAGATCAGTTTGGAATAAATCTGATTAATTGCCCAAGTTAATTAGATTTTTATTGCACATTGAAGCTGCAAGATACAGTTGATTCATGTATAAATTTATTTTGTCCATCAAGTGGGCATTGGGTAGTTCTTTTCGATACCTCTGTAATTGGTAACTACGTCTGCCATCAAGATACTGGCTGGAATTAACTTTGAGAAATGGAATGCTATCTTTCCTAGAGTCTTTAGAGTTATGAGACTCGATCTTGCTCTTAGGGTGAATTATCTTGCAAAGCCCATTGCCACAAATTTTTGCTTTTGCAGATGATGACCTTAAGACATCATATAACACTCAAAAGGCTGAGTGGGTTTAGATGAGATGACTTCTTTAGCGTTTTAGGAGGGGCATAGGATTCAGTAAAAAGTTAAATTAGTAGGAGTTTTTTTAGATTTCTTCTAGTTTTCTAGTTAAATGTCTTCCTTATGCACGTTTTGGTATGTGTAGCAGAAGTGAGGCCTTATAGTACGCAGATTAGAAAAACTAGATTCTTGAACTGTCACGAATCACTTTATTGGGCATCCTGATAAGTCAAAGAGTTATTGATTTTACTATATGCCCTACTCTAAAAGGTTATACAGACTTATCATGCAGTGTTTTAGAAAGTGGTAAGATCAGTGGGAGTTCTGAGCCTCGAAAGATAGTTTATGAGGAGAAGTGTGTTCTCATGCCTATATTTTGGCCTAATACTATTGCTCAAGTAGAATGTAATTCTCACTGAGCAGCCCGGTCATAAGGATTCTCTAATTGTTCATGAAGAATAGATCAAGTTGAAATTACTAACTCTTCTGAGAGTCTAGAGACATATATAATGCGGTCATACGTTTTCCAAGTGAGTAAGGGCACTTGGTGTGCAAACAAAAGAAGTTTATTCATGGGCTTAAATAGGATTCCACATAATGGTACTTAATGTTTGACGAGGTTGTTACCTCTTTCGGATTTGAAGTAACTGCAATTGACTAGTGCATCGAACTGAAGATCAATGGGATCAGGTTTATTTTCCTGGTTTTAATGTTGATATCGCTGATATCGATCTCTTATGTGAGACAAAATTGATATTTTCAGTCTTTTTCATATGAAAGGTCTAGTTGAGACATCTTTTGTTTGGCATATAGATTCATCGTGGCATACTGTGGGACCCGATCCCGCGAGAGGGTTGCGGCGCGAGCCGCCACGCTCTCTCTTGGTCTCTCGTACCCACGCGAATGGCTTGTGCTTTTTATTATGAATTTTAATTACCCAACCAAGCAGGCAGCAACCAAGTCATAGGGTGCAAATAAACGTGCAACCCAGTACCCATAAGGGCAGGGGTAAGCCGCCGAGCCTAGCAAGGTTGATTTAATTCATCTTTTCTGTGAACTTGGGATCACTAAGGCAATCCGAATTCCACACAAAAGAGAGTGATAGAGTCGCCACCTAGATGAGGGATCTAGGACCCACAATTGACGAGAAATCTAGACTCGTTACCTGGTTACGAGAATGGAAGGTATGGGGAATTACCACCACATGCACCATTCCTGCCCGATAATCGGTCTTCAATTCCAAAAGTTAACTTTTTTGAATTTCTTTTAAATTGCTCATTTAACTCTATATTAATGTGCGAACTACGTGACATGCATCCTAAGATCTAATTTCAGTGTAATTCCTAAATGTGTATCTTAATTTTCTTAATTTGTTTGAATTTAATCTAAGTGAAAGTTCTCATAAAATTCTAATTTCATGGAAAGTCCTAAGTGATTTAATTACTTTTAAATTAAGGATTAATGTACAAAACCTCACCACTTATGTGTGGAGCCGACTCGGGTTTGGTATGCCACTCAAGTATCCAAATTGCCTACGTATTCCAGCCTCACTGGAATCAGAATCGATGTAGTTCGGTGCACCTAAGCTAACCTACTTATGCCTAACTCATCTAAGACACCGATCTAGATTGGATTGACTGTTTCAACAGTTTTAAGAGAAGTTATTTAATTCAAGTTGAAACTTTTATTATTCTAGGACTTCATCTAAGATGTTATATGATCCTATCTAAGTGCAAGTTGTCCCTTAGACTAATGCAGGTTAAACTACATCCTAGGTAACTAGGCTTGTCCTATGGGAAAAAGGGATAAGTAGTGTAACTAGATCTATGACTCAATTGCTAATAATAGCAATCGGTCGTGATGAGGCTGAACTCCCTAACTCTAGGACATCCTAAAACCTAGAATACAACATGACACAAGTGTTCCTAAATGGGGCTCTAATGGTTCCTATGATGGGAAGCTGTAATCCAACGATTCCAAAGACATGGAGTGAGTTAGTTCAATTTGTTGAAGTTGACTTTCGATTTCAAGGATCTTCGATTCCTAAACATCTAAGGAATACCAAAGGCTCTATGGTTCGCAAGTTTCGGCCTCGAATCGCAACCATGGAAGGGAATCGTGCTCTCAACACTTGTATAATTTAGCAAGTAAATTATAATATCTTATTGCCTAGCATATTTCTCAGGATTTTCGTGGACAGTGGACCTCGGAGCCAATATCATACTATAATTTACGCACTCCAATTATGCAGGATTAATAGCAATCAGTATACGATTACGGTGGCGATCTCGGCAGTTAAATTGTCACAGAATAGCCAATTTACAAAGGCAATCTATGAATCCTAAGGTTACTGTTTCAAAAAAGTTAGGGATTGAATTTATGATGAAAAGTTAAAGTTTTTTGGAGATTTTTACTGACTTTTGTATTAATTTGCTATTAAATTGTGATTTAATATCATTAAGACCAGATTGCTAGGATTAGACCGTAACCCTAAGCAATCAAACTCCAACTCAGTTGAAACTTTTCCAGTAACAAGATAGGGATGATTTTGGCTTAAGGGAAAAATTTCATGAATTATCACTAATATTTGATATCAATTTCTGATTTTTAAAAATTCAAAACAGATTATAGATTAACACAGTAACCTATATCATATCAATTTTAAATTACTCCAAACTTTTACAGAATAAATATATAGATGATCAAATCTTACTGAAAAATTTCATGAATTAGCATTAAGATTAGATATCAATTTCCGATTTTTCAAAATTCAAATCAGATTATAGATTAACACAGCAACCTATAGCATATCAATTTTAAATCAACTTAAAATCTTACAATCTAAAGATAATCATGAGATTAGACTACTGTAAGACTTTCATGAATTTTTATTACGATTTGATGCCCATTTAAATTCACACAAAAATAAGATGAAACCAAAGAATTACTTAAAAAGCAAACCTAATAGTATCCTAAAATCAAATAAAAACTTTCAGTAGATATATAATAGATTATAAATTTTCTATCAAAATTTCAAAACTTAAAAATTAAATCTCCTCTATAAAATTGGTTTTTAAATATAGGAGATCGATTTGTTTCCTAGGCATTAAAACCCGTTTATTAAAATAAATTGTAAAACCTTATCAAATCTTTGCAAAATTAATTGAAAATATTTCTCTGACATTCCAGTAACCAAAGTTACTGGTTTGTAAGGAAAAATTTTGAAAATATAATAATTTAATAAGAAAAAGAATTATGGCACGTAAAACGGAGAAGCGATTAGAAAACAGTAAAAACCATATATGTTTTAAAATATTTTTCAATAGAAACCTTCATTTATTATTAATATTTAATTTCGAAAAGTTTCATCAATTTTTAACACTATTTGGTATTTATTAAAAATAGCCAAAATTTAAAATAATTAATAATCCTATTAAACAAACTCCAAAAAATATAAAAAATTTTGGGTGATCTAAAAACCTTGTAAAATTATTGGAAACAAACTTTCACTAAATTGGGACATGATTTGATATACTTTTGGCTCCATTCATCAAGAAATAACCCTTTTAGGGGTTATTCTTTGAAAAATAGAATGAAAAATAAAACGGCCGAACCGCAGTTGGAAATTAAGTTTTCAGTTGTTTTGTATTTTATATAAAACCCAGAAAATATCAGTTTTTAAAAAGAACCAATTTTTCAAACACTCGCTTTGATAATCTAATTTAAATCCATATTGAATAAAAACAAAAGAAAACCATTTTTAAATGGAGGAAAATTAATTTTTGGATCGAATTTTGGATTTTGAAAACTCAGAATCTATATTATAACATACTGGAATTTCAAAGAAAAACTCGTTGATTTGATCCATCAAAATTAAAACCGTAGGATGTTTTTTCTACTTCACAAAGATGAGGAATCCTTACCGTTGATTGCGATCCTTGTCTCTAGGGTTGGTGATCCAAGATATACGCTTTCTCCAACCCTTTTATACGCTAAAAAAGATCGAAAGAACACTCCAATAATTCTTGATTGTGTGATGCCTTGGAGAAGAAGAAGGAATTCAAGAATTCCTTTTGTGAAAAACACTTGAGAGAGAGATCACACTTAAAGAGAGAAGAGGTTTTTTTTTTTTTTTTGGGGAGAAGATAGAAAAAGGAAGAATTTGGATTTTTTCCAATCCTTTCTAGCATTATTTGCTTTGATTTTTATACAAAAAAAGCTAAGATTAAGAGAGAAATAGTAATTTTCAATGTGAGAGCTCCCTTTTTGGCTTGTTTCCAATTTTCCCCTCTTGCTTTCTTTCTTTCTTATTTCCAAATTGGATTTGATTCCCATCTTAATTTCTTGTCAATCAAGACATGCTATTCTCATTCCACATTGCTTCTTTGAAAGAAAACTTTTTAAGCAATCATTCATCTTTCCTTCTTTCCTTCTTTTCATTTTTTATTCTTTTTATTTTTCTTTTAACAAATATGATGTCACCATTGTGACATCATCAAGGTTGGGTGCTCAACTCATGTGGGTCAACCATGTGGGCCGCCCACCATGGTGGTTGACCCATATGGGTGAACCCACATGAGCTCCATCTTTGCGGGCTTTAGCCCAATGGGCCATTTCACACGGGTTTCGGGTTTTTCCGTAAAAAATCAATAAAATCTTTCTAAATTCAACATTCTATATATGGACCCAACTCATTTGACATTTATGGTGCATCCCTCACACATGATCGGACCATCTTTTTTGGAAAATAACTTTTCGGACCAAAATGCCCCTATTTGACCGTTAGACATCCAAACGCGACCAAAATACCCTCAGATTGATTCACCCCTAAAGGGAAAAATTAAAAATGGAAAGTCTTTGTAGTAAAACTTCAAAAATAGAAACTTTTAAAATTGGGTCCTTTCGATGAGCAACATTAAACAGGATCATTTGGTATCCCCTGAAAATACCCAAAATGCCCTCAACACTTAGAATTTCCAAATTAAGCGAAACTCCTGAGAAATTCTAAATTTAGCAGGTTTTCCAAAAGTCAGGAAATCATTCATAATCTCTCAGACATATTTCGGGGACCAAAAGAATTACACAGGAAAAGACCAAATTACCCCGAGGTGCTAGAATTTGGCGAGACTAGTGAAAACCCTGAGAAATTCTAAAAATATCAGATTTTTAAAATTTTAAGAACGGACTCAAGATTTCTTAGACACAACTTAGGGACCAAATATGATATGTTTGGAAATGTCTAAAATACCACCGAAGTGCAAGACTAAGGGAAAATCTTGAGAGATCTAAATTTAGCAGGTTTTCCAAATCTTACGAAATTACTCTTAATCCATCAGCCGTACCCTCGAGATGGTTTTGGACATATGAGAAATGATTGAAATATCCATAAGATGATGAAAATGTGGAAGCCCCATGAGTTTCTAAAAATAGCAGCTTTTTCAAAATTTGTAAAATCACTCAAGATTTCTCAAATATAACTCGGGGGTTAAATGAGACACATCGGGAATGACCAAAATACCCCTGTAGTTCAAGATATGCAAAAATGAGGGAAACCCTGAAAATTCTAAAAATAACAGGTTTTTTCATTTGCTTGGAAACTTGAACTTTCATCTTTTAGTGGCCAAATGAACCCCCTAGAGACCTTCAGGATCGCGAATCAACTTCAAAACTCGCATAATGAAATGAAATCTACCCTAAAATGCATGGATGCCTAATCTAATGCTGAATACGGATTCAAGACTCGATGATACTACCAAATCTTTTGCTTTTTAAAGCGTAGCAAAATGGGAATGTCTACACATACCTAATTGGTCATAGAGTGCGTACATCAATCAGGTTCTTTTATGATTTAGCCTGCATGCTTGTTCTCTAAGGGGTAGTACATTTTTATAAGGGTGATATGCTCACCAGACCATAATACCCTAGAAATGGTCTAAAGAAATTAATGAAGAAAATTTCTTACGCGTCTGTCGTGGGAAAGTTGATACACGTATAGTTGTATGCTCATCCAAATATCGCTTTTGCGATCGATGTACTAGGCAGATGGTAGAGGAGTGATCTTGGCACGGATCACTGGACATCAGCAATAAAAGGTTATGCGTTATTTGCAGAGGATTAAGGACATTATGCTCACATACAGTCGGTTAGATCACCTTGAGGTGATTAGCCATGCAGATGCAGTTTTTGCTGGTTGTCCAGATAATATGAGTTATACCTCAGTATATATATATATATATATATATATATATATATATATATATATATATATATATATATTTGGCAAGATGAGCCATATCATAACTACTGACCCACTAGCATAAGGATTGCCATAAAGGTTTTACTGGGCATGTTACCCGAATGGGGTTATTTTATAATTTGATATTTTGGTTAGTGGGAGTTTCTTGGTTTGGTAGAACTGCATGGTTCTATTGTTTGCAGGTGCTTTATATGAATAAAGGTAATATGTTCTCGAGAATGTTATTATGGTTGCTATTGCCATTTTTGTGCGCACATAATTGATTATATACTGTTACGCCTCATGGGAGGTGTTGCCTCATGGGAGGTATGATACTTAAAGACTTAAGCTTTAAGTAGGGCAGGCTTTACTCATACGGTATAAAGGTTTCTCACCTATGAGTAAAGTATAAAGGTACTTAAGACATCAGGATTGCCCGTCTTAAGAGCTTCACTTGTTGAAGCATAAGGGTCCGGTAATGGACAAGCTTCATTTGTTGAAGAATAAGGCGAATAAGGGTCCGGTAATGGACAACCGTCACTTGTTGAAGCATAAGGGTTCGGTAACATAAAGTTTGGATTAATTTGGAAATAGGCATGAAAGATCACATTTACATGTAATTTCCATACCACACAGCCATACCAATTAGTCTGTATCAATGAAGTTGCTAGTACTTTGACATGCACGGTCCTATGTCACAATATGATGTAACGACCTTCATGATTGGGTATTAATAGCTTTGTTTGATTAACGCAAAGTTTGAGGTGTTTCTCTTATCAGCATTCTTTTGTGGCTATGGCAATCCGGAGAGTCGTTTTCAAACTAAATGTTTTGAATTAAGTTTTATTAATAGCTTTGTTTGATTAACGCAAAGTTTGAGGTGTTTCTCTTATCAGCATTCTTTTGTGGCTATGGCAATCCGGAGAGTCATTTTCAAACTAAATGTTTTGAATTAAGTTTTCAAACCAAAGATTTTGATGGCAAATTTTTCCATCAATGTCCTATCCAATCCAAGTGGGACAATGTAAGACTTTTTATGGACTTGCATCGTACATATTTTATCTTTTGTAAAACTGGATTGTAGAGAATGTTTGATTATGGTAAAGAGTAATCAAGATCGGCTCATATACGGTTACTGATCAATAAGGTTTGAGCCGAGAGCACCTTAGCCACGTGGGATCACGTTGGAAGGGGTATGGTAATGGGTTAATAATGTGTGGGTCCGCTGTAAGCCCAATAAGGTTTGTGGGCTTATTTGAGGAACAAGAGTCCATAATGGGTCGGCTCTAGGGTTTCTTTTATGTTATTATATATACGGGATTGGTCCCTTCTATCACACATAATGTTGTACTTCTTCCCATTGGAATACACATAAGGAAGTGGAGAGAGTAGAAGACCGCCCATAACATTCCTCATTTTGCAGAAAAATGATATCATCTTGGGATCGAACGCCATGTTTCTACTGAGGACCAAAAGCCATGCAAGGAGGCATGTATGCCGGATCTCTTCTCGTGTTTAATTTGTTCAATCACATGCTTATGATTTGATCGCGCAACTCAAAAGTAGTTTTACATCACTATCAGTAGATATTTTAGATGCTAATCGAACGGAGTTTTTCGTCCTTGATAATAGCATTTTGGCTTTAAGAGAAGTGTCTGAAGCTTCTATTAATTCTAGAATTTCTTCCTCCAAAACCTGATATGAGGTATACTATTGAAGTTGTTGGAGTTTTTGAACGAACAGTCCCTTCACTAGGAACTGACTACTATAAGGTGATGTTCATCCATTAGAATTTTTCAGGCTTTGTTTAAAGGAGGAAGTGCCACACAAATTTATATTAGCCCTGTTTTGGACTTGGAACTACCGTTACACCATTAGTGTAATATATTTCAATCCATAGTGGTTAATTATTTGTCCTCTGTTCTTCCACAATTTACCTTACCAATTGAGGCTAGCGTAGTCATTAAATTTGATATCATCTTCATCACCTTGCCCTACATTAGTATTCTCTTGGGTTTTTCTCGGGTTGCTCTTGTGTGTACGATCATGGTCGAGAAGCAAGGGAAAGGGTTGGGGGTTTGTGGGTTTAAGGTTCCACTCCCTAAGTCTGATTGAAGCTCTCAAGCCCGTTCCGAAGTTGAGGATGAGGATTGGATTAAGCTTCCTATTTGGTTGGCATTAATTCTTTTTTGGAGATTGTTCTGAGAATGAAAATAAGAAATCAATGCTGCAAGGCATGGTTTGGTTACCCTGCGAGGAACCCCTTACATGCTTGGGTCGATACCTAACCTGATTGATAGACAGATTACTTAACCGAAACTGGATTGGGAGAGAAAAATTGACTACTATGTCCCATCAGTTTCTCCTTAAGAGCAATCAACTCCTACTTAGAACTAAAATCCTGAGGAAAATTGATATCTTGGAGCTAAAGCTAAGGCCCTTCCTAAAGCCGATGGGGATGTAGTTTCTTATTCAAATCCAAAGTCTTAAGACTGTGCCCCATATGTTCACCGGACAATATCACACAAATCGACCCTCATAATACTAGGAGTTCTCGCATTCAATCATGAATCTGCCTTCGGGCTAGGAATTACCCATGTAATTTTACTTTTTCATAGTGGAAAATCTTGTTCTCATCCTTGGACATAGGCATCTTGGCAAAGCCATGAAAAATCTTGGTGTTGTGTTTATGTTTATTTCTATTGTTCTGTTTATTTGTGCATGATAGGGTCGGATTTGCCTAGCATATTTCCTCAACAGGTCTTTCCTAGTAAGCCATTTCAAGTAAAAGAATGCTAAATGCAACAGAAAGAAAACGTCGACAAGCAACATTAATCCAAACTACTTATTGGGTTTTGTAGCTATGGGAATCACTACATACTACATATGAACAGAAACTCTTTCTAATCTCCCCTTTATTGGTCTTTTAGTTCAACTTTCAATTCCATTGTGTATCTATTTTGAATGGGAAACATTCCCCAAGTCCGTCAATGTATCTTATTTTATTATTTTCTTGAATGACTGTTTTTATTTTCTCCATCCAAGTTTTTTGGGTGCAGACTAGCTATCTTTTAGATGCAAACAAATATTTCAGTGTTCTCGTTACATTTATTTAATCTAAGTTCTCAAAATAAATATACGTATATAATCTTGGGAAACTTACTAGAAACCCCCTAAATAAAACCGTATCTATTTTCTTAATTACCAATATTATGGCCATAAATAGCTTTTAGCTTTGTGTTTTACCTACTTTACCCTATCTTATATCATCCTTACAAATCCCTAAAATCTCTGCGTTTATTATTCATTTGAACTCTCTCTCTCTCTCTCTCTCTCTCTCTCTCTTAATTAGAGAAATTATACTGTGGACAACAGCCCAACAATACAGTGGGATTTGTTAGAATGCACAGTATATAAACCTCCAAGGATCAGAGGGTTATGATCACCCTACTATGGCCCGAGATTTTTCGGGCACATTCTATCTACTCCAGGGACAAATGAATGGTTTAGGTTTAAATTAGACTTCATCCAGCTTATAATTTCTTTATCTTTGCTTGTAGGAACCTTGGAGTAAATCTCTCGAGTTGTATTCTTAGTGTATTTGAGTAAGTCCCGACGGTGGAGTTCGATTTCGCTTCGATATTAAAGGGCTTTTCTTTGCTGAGAGAGAGAGAGAGAGAGAGAGAGAGAGAGAGAGAGAGAGAGAGAGAGAGAGAGAGTTACCAAAAAACTAGTAAGACATCCATATGGGGGTATTGTGAGAGTGTGAGAGACAAATGAGTATAGAGAGAGATCCAAAAAAATGAGGAGGTAAGTATGGGGAGAGAGAGAGAGAGAGAGAGTTGAAATGATTAATGGATGGATAGATTTTAGGGATTTGTTGAGGGTGATATAAGAAAGAGTAAAATGGATAAAAGACAAAATTAAAATCTATTTATGGGCGATTGGAAGGGAACGAAATAAAACACGTCTTTGCATAGGTATTATATAGTTAGAACATTTGAGTCACAACAAGAAGAAACCAAAGCACCATTTCATGAAAAAGAGAACAATAAGATTCAACTTAGAGGAGAATAGGGTAGAGAGGGTTGAGAAATCCACAACCGTGTAGAAGATTCAACTTAGAGGGTAATAGGGTAGAGAGGGTTGAGACAAAAATAAGATCCAACTTATTTGCTTATTACAACTAAGAAGGGAACGAAATAAAAGGCATGTTTGCATTCGTATTATATAGTTAGAACATTTAAGTCACCAAAAGAAGAAACTAACGCACAATTTCATAAAAAAGAGAACAATAAGATTCAACTTAGAGGAGAATAGGGTAGAGAGGTTGAGAAATCCACAACCATGTAGAAGATTCAACTTAGAGGCTAATAGGGTAGAGAGGGTTGAGACAAAAATAAGATTCAACTTATTTGCTTATTACAACTAAGAAGGGAACGAAATAAAACGCATGTTTGCATGCGTATTATATAGTTAGAACATTTAAGTCACTACAAGAAGAAGCTAAAGTACCATTTCATAAAAAAGACAACAATAAGATTCAACTTAGAGGAGAATAGGGTTGAGAAATCCACAACCTTGTAGAAGATTCAACTTAGAGTGTTATGCTTTAAGCTTTAAGGATAGAGTGCCTATTCTTTTTATCATCTTCATGTGTCCATGTTATGCTTTAAGGGTTAAATCATTTAAGATGAATAACTCATGTCTAAGAGCTTTAATATGATCATTCATCTATGACATGTATTTCACTTGATTGTTTGAAGAACATAAAAAAGAATATCAGTCTAACAAGTGAAGATGATGTGAAGTACTAAGAAACTTTGTTTATCTCAAACCCTTCACAATAAACATAGGTGTACATAGTCTATGGAGTATATTACATGCTTACTTATCTATGATACCCATATTATCTATAAGTTTGAACTATTAATGCACTCAAACTTGTATTCAAGAGACTATGGTCATAAAGCCTAACTTGTGCCTAAAAGTGAGACATATATAACTTAGAAACATTTGTTTTAGGCTATATTATATGCACATAGTTAGGGGGAGCATGTGTTGCTAGGATATCTCTCCACCTCACTTTATATCATTTAAGTATCCTTAGCAAACATGTAATTGTAGCCCAAGAGTTATTTTTTTATTATTCACCCCTCAAACCCTTGGTGACTATGTGTTGGACAGCCCTTTGGATTCATACTCTGTATGAGTCACTGACAAAGGAGGAGCTATATATGTAATATATGTCCTTCTTTCATCTTATCATATGTTGTTTGATAGAGGTATTACATTACATATGATAAATATATTCATTGAAGTCCCATTGCTCTGTTTGTGTTGTAACTGGGCATGTCTTCTGTTCTTACCCTTAGATCATCTATCATCTTTCGTATACGACAAAAGCCCATAGCCTGAGCCTCAGTGTTATATCCTTCTTAGGCATCAAACTTATCATGTATGGCCTCATGACAGTTACCTCATTTGCCACTGATAAGTTTCTATCCTTGTGCCTTATCCTGCAAATCTTTGAAACTCCATTCATAGGATCTTATCTTACTTGATCATTCCTATTTCCTATGAATCCTCACTCTTATCATCTGCTTTTGAAGTTAAGTACATCACTCACCATGATAAGATCCATTAGCTATGCAATCATCGTCACATTTATAGCTATTTTGTACTGTCATGCCTTGTCTTATAGGTTTTACCTAAGGCTATTAATAAATTCTTAGGGGGAGAGCCAAATTGTCTTACCTTCATGTTTATATGGACCATAGTGATTTACTCACAATGTCCATTGCCTCATTTGTTGTGCTTAAAATATAAATCTTCTAGATTAAACAAAAGAAAACTGCTTATCTTGCACTATGCTTGATTTTCCTTCTTCAATCTTTATGATAAGCATTAGATGAGCTTAAATGTCACATCACCTTTAGTTTCATGGGCCACAGAAGTATTTGTAGTATATACCCTTTACCTACGCCCATACACAAACATAGAAGTGTTTTACACTGTTATCTCACATGTCTATATTTGATTATTATTATCATGCATATTTCACTTTAATCGTCTCATATTCATGATAAGTAGATAGGTGGAGTCATTATGGTATTATAGTTTGAACCTTAACTGTTCAAATCTTTCATTTTTGCTGTTGCCAAAAGGGGGAGAATTTTAGAATTAATTAGGTAGTCCGTAATCTATATTCATTGTTATTTTTATATTGTTATATTACACTTGTGAATATAGTGAGGGGGAGCAATGCTCTATTGTGTATATCATTTGATGCTTATTTGTTTATTAAGTTGATATCTCCTGCCTCCTAATCAATTTGGTTTGCCATCATCAAAAAGGGGGAGAATGTAAGCCCAAGGGTTCCCATGGGTTCAATCATTCACCTTTACCTTCTTGTTTTGGTGCTAGCAAACCCAAATTGATTAGCCTTTATGGACTAATGTGTTGCTTTGTAGTGTTGTGCCTTGGACATGAACTTTACATGTCATATCGCCATTACACAACACAACTCAACACATGGCTTGCGAATCCACATGCACAATGAACCAATGAGCTTGTACATACATTGGAGACATCATCCTTGAAAGATGTTCAAGTCAAGAGCTCAAGTCAAAGATCCCTCAAGCATGCCTAGCAAGTGTCAGAAGAAGTTTGGAGATGAACTAGCATTGGTGACCACCTCATGCACCATTGAAGATGTTCAAAGAATGGAGGAAGTCACAAAGCCCAAAGAAAATTGAAGAGTTCCCTCACAAGTCAGAGATGTCTAAGAAAGTGCTAA